>NC_137875.1:29142096-29369596 GCF_963924005.1 Protomyctophum bolini | reverse complement strand
GAATAATAGGTAGTACATAATTGATGAAGAGGTACCAGTGCGTTTGAGAGGGAGGTCATTTAAAATTGGTGATATACCAGCACATGAGCAGCAGATAGAGATGATAGACAATATTTGGACTTAAATCATAACCAGGTAACTATACAATCCAAAGTTGTTTTTCCTATGTCATTGATGTTGCATCATCCCCTCAAAGGTGGTCATAGTTAGTGGCAATCTTTTTAACATTAGGCTAAAACATTTGGAATATGTTATTTGGACAAAAGGAAAATTACATCACAGTGGTCTATATTATTTCATGCACCTGGCGTGTTTACTGCTCCATTTACAACACTGTAATGTAAACACTGCTCTTTGATGTGTTCACACTTGAATGATCATGGAATATGGGTTTGTGGATGAAATTTGTGCTTTCTATAGAATATACAGATATATGATATTTCATACGAAATTACATGTAAATATTTTACCAAGTGTCGCGTAACAGATCTTACATGAATCTTTAATGGGAAATAAATCTATTTGACAACTTGTGCTTCTTTATTACACAGCCAGAGGGAGAGCATGGAGAGACAGTGATACTGGATTGAATGTCTGTATTCTACTGCAAGTAGGGAAGGCTAAAGATTTCACTTTGATGTATACTGTAAGCTAGTAGAATTCTCTGGGATTCGTCACAAATACTATTGGCTATTTTATTTAAAAAATATATATAGCAGATGCACAAGCTTGCAGCGCTGCACAAAGTGAACTTGTATATTTGCTATGTTTGAATAGCCAACGCTAAAATCTAAAATGACACAGGCGCTTTCCTGGTTTTAATGGGGTAGTTAATATACAATAATATAAAACAGATAAATAAATAAATTCAATTCTGATAAAATAACTTAAATAAATTCAACAATATCATACACTCCTAAGGGCAATCTAATTTATCAAACCATGACTAACTATTAACTTTGTAAGGCATTTGAATCCTTTGTTGTAGCCTCATTGCTTTGGAATTCCATAGCTGGAGGGAAGGTCGAGCTGTGATTATCATAAGCTAAATAAACATGCCATAAAGAGACTATTGTCCAAATAGGTGGTAGAGACAACATACTCTATAGCATTTTTTTATACAGCAAATTGATTTGATTTGGATTTTTTTATTTATGTGTTTATTAGGAGTTTTATTGATGTTATTTTATGATTGTTGGTAGGGCATTCCACATTTTGGTGGCATAGCAGTGGAACGAACATATGAGGTTATTATGTTATATGAGAACCATGTAGTAGGCAGTCATAAACAGTCCCTCCAGGCTGTGGGCTATAAACTCCTTTCCAAAATGCATTCACGTTTCCCTAATGCAAGCCTTTTGGCAAGTTAACAGGTAGACTTAACATCTCAGTGACAGAGGGTGTGTCCGTTTAAAAAGAACGGATATGTTAGGAGCTGTAGCAATGGGGCAGGACCCTGAGCCAAACCACAATGGCAAAACGGGTTTGCCCACTTGCTTATCCTTATAAGGACCTGTGACACCTTCTGGGGCTCCGTTAGTCGTGATTTTGAGGACCGGCACGGAGAGTCAAAGGAAAAGGCAGTGATGGCAGCTACTACTGCTCAGCCGATGGGGAGCCTTCCCAGCGGATTGGGGATATGTACCACCGCCCCGGATATATTTTATCTGCCCGAGTTGGTAAGTTGAATATTATCATCATAATATTACCCCATTATATTTAACATTTTTGCTGAAAATGCATTATGAACAGGCTAATATTGCAGTAATAACATAGTCAACAATATGTAAAAAAATATATAATATTTGATAGATTTTCTATGTGTCCTCACATCCAACCCACTTATTATCAAAGTCATAATAGCTCCCAGCTCCCTTGAAGCATTCCCTACACATAATACGAACAATACCATATCAGTTTCAGGGGAAAATGCAGGAGCAGGAAATAATTATGTTGTGTAGGTTTTTATTGCAGAACACTACTGAAAATGCAGACAAAAGTATACCCGCTATATATTTTTTTTCTTAAAAATTAATCTGATTGTTTTTCACAGGGAGTAACAAAAATGCTCAATTTACAAGTCAATCTTTTCCCCTTGGTATACAAAAAAACCATCCCAATATAATATTTAAGGCTAAGTATACACCACGTCCATATAAGATATAGTTTTAAAAATCGAAATGTCAACTTGAAGACCACAACTATGGTAAGTGAGGAGTTTGTCTTGTACAGTGTAAATCCTTTTGATTTGTATAAGTATTGGTAATTCTTAAACAGTATTAGTAGTATTTTAAACAGCAAAACTACCAGCCAGATATCATTTTTCACATGTATATCCTCAGGGTAAGTTGACTGTGCACACATGCTGCAATGGCCAGTTGTCCACTACCACAGTGTACTGTACAGCTATGTGTAGCACAAGCGTACATAGTAAAAAATTGTCGCAAATTAGTTAATTTAACTCTGAGTGAATATTATACAATTATTTGTAAAGATTTTATCATTCTTTTACATCCTCAGAGTTAAAAGAATACTGAGAAAGGTAGCACATGTATAGTCAAACTCAATGTCTGTCTGTTCTATGCAGAACATGTCCTACATGTCACAGGTCCATTTGGCTCATTTGTACGCTCCTTGTACCTTTTTGGTTCCCAACTATCAATCTTTTAGCTGGAGACCCCTTGAAATCCCCTCAAGGGCACCTGCGGGTCCTCCGACCCCTTGTTCAGAACCGTTGGCTAAGGGAATGAGTATACCTGCACGCCAGTGTCCTGCATGGGTGGTGCAGTGATGTGTGAGACATCTTGTGTTTCACTCATCATATCTGCACATCTCAGAAAGAATGGGGCCACCCTACTGTTTGTTCCAGAAAAAAGACAATTACAGAAAATCAACCTCTTAAAGCCACTTCAATAATAATCACAGGATTTCTTTCCTGACGTTTTTTTGTTTGTTAACGAGATTCATCAATTTAAGATTACGTTACTTTGTGTTTTTATTTCCCAGGGAAGGTCTGCCGTTCAAAGTTTTTAATCAGCAAACCCGTGCTCTAGTTATTCAGTTACACAGTCAGGGGATTTGAACAAGGGATCATCTTGGAGTGTGTGCTGTGCACGTACTGTACGTGTGCATACGAATGTGCACGTGTGTGTGTGTGTGTGTGTGTGTGTGTGTGTGTGTGTGTGTGTGTTTGTTTTCGCGCGCGGGCGTTCAGATACTGCAGGTGTATTGGTGTATTTAAACTCACCCAAGAGTGTCAGAGTTCCCTACTATTTATTAAGCAGGGTTGGGCAGTTTGCCAAACTATTAAATAGGGTTGCTAGTGCAAAAACAATTGTTTAAATTAAATGGGGTGTGTCACATTGTCACAGCTGTGGAATGTTTTAGATAAAGCGTATTAACCTAAGGGCTTGGCTTTTTCTACATCAATGAAAGTTTTGCAAAAATGGGTGTGATCTAGAAACTTGCTGGAGGCTTCAGAGCCTAATCATATCACCTGCACTGAATTTATTGAGAGAAAATAGCTCATGTCTACAGTGGATTTTTATGAAAAAAAACTCTTTGCTGATTGTAAGAGGATAATTCAAGCTCCAATGATGGAGAGTTTAACGTCGTTTTATAGAAGCAGATCTGTCTTTTCTGTTTGGATGATTGGATTGGCAAATTGAGGCTGTTTAGGAGTGGCTGTGGTTAAACCAGGAAAGGACCTGAATGCTCTGGAAGTACAGAGGATAAATTAGTTGACTACCATTGTCCCCATGTCAAAACCCTTCTTAAAACACATTCCCCTACCTTTTACTGCATGACTCCGGCAGCAACAGTGTCTCTCCGTCCCAGCTCGCCCTCACAACACATATCACACCTGCCGAACTCTGTAAATAGAATATTAAATGTCACTAATTAAAATATATCCCCATATACTCAAAATGATCAAAGCATCAATATATGTTTGCTCTATTTGTTAGCACTACCCCTAAAGGGGCAGTGCTAACGTAACACAGCAAAGACATCATGTTGTCTGTGTTATGGCCTGGCAGCAGGGCCACAAAAAAAGGGGAAACCAACCAATCAACCTTCGGGTGAAAAATATATATCATTTTCTGGCCATAAAGTGCATTTTATACGTGTGGTGCTGGGCTCAGAGTGCGTCCCTGGGGAAAGTAGTCTAATGACCAAAACCGTCTATGTATTGGTGAGTAGCGAAAACGTTATTTATATTTAGCAGAAGTCAAGAGGCTGTAGTGCATTTCATGCGAGGGAAATTCAAGTCCCATAGCTCTAATGCAACGGCAGCAATGGCATTATGGGTTATGGACCAAAGCTAGGCAACCCCCAGGATGTTGTTTTGGCCTACAACACCACTGACCTATCCAGCCTTGTATAGTCTTGTCAAAATAGTAGTGGTGAAGCTTGGCTAAACAGACAGTAACAGGTGACCCAACCTCTGCCTTTTTGTAGTACAGAGGCCAACAAACAGACACATCTTTGTTACGCTCGGTTTCATGGGTAGTGTTTATTTATTCTCATCACCGAGGGGAGGACAGTCTTTACCTGAACTCACCGGCTGATTTCAAATTGAAAGACACAAGATCCTTCCTCAGAATGATGGAACAAAAGGAAAAGAGTTGAGAGGAGCACAGCAAGGAGGGGACATGTTGATAAAAGCTGCAATTAGGTGTATTAAAAGTATTTGAACTAGGATTTATTTAACAGGACATCATAGACAAAAATATCCCGCAGGTGCAGAAACCAGAGGATCGCAGTGCAGCTGATGGTGTAGGATTCCACGCCCCAGGGGTGGAACATTGACAGGAGAAGGTAGTGCAGAAGAGAAGTGGTTACAGTAGAGGAAAGGAGAATTTAATAGAGAAAATAAACAGGTAAGTAGAGGTGAGGGAAGGAGCAGAGAGGAGAAACTAAGTTAGCACAAACAAGAGACGGAATTAAAATGATCTGTCTGTCTGATAATAATAAATGATATCCATCCATCTACCTCTCCAGTTCATCCACTCATCTCTCCATCTTCCTTCAGGTGTTTGGAGGTCTGGTGTGGATCCTGGTGGCGTCCACCCATGTGAGCCCAAACAACCCTCTGGGCTGGGTGATGTTCGTGTCTGTCTTCTGTTTTGTCATGACCTTCCTGTGGATGGTGATCTTCATCGCCGGTGGCCACAAAAACAGCTCTGGCTGGGCTGCTGCTGTAAGATCCGAGAGAGGAGGAGGTGGAGAGAGAAATCAATGCATATATGGAGAAAGGCGAGGGAGAGAGCATAGGAGGCAAATGAAGTTAGATGGGAAGGTAACAGAGGAAGAGGAGGTGAAATAGAGAGATGTACATTACAGTAGAAAGGATGAGTTCTGGGTTCTGCAGGAGGGCATAGGAGCAGGGTAGGAATAGAACGAGTGAGAGAGGTGGAGGTAAAGGAGAGATTAGTGAGCGAGAATAAACAAGAAAGTATAGGGCTTGTACCACCTGAGTGACAAATTATTAAAGTTAAGAAAGTATGGGCAGGAGAAGGACTAGAGGCACAGTATGTCCATAGTATTTGGATCCTCCAAAAATAAATGCTTCATTTTCATGGTTGAGAAAGAAATTATAGTTAGGGTTAAATTATTCAGGTTGGGATTAGACATTTAGGGGGTTGTAGGATGAGGGACGTTGAGGTTAATGTCAGGGCTTGTTTTAGGTTAGGGTTATAGGTTGGGCTAGCCAAGCAAAAATTGCCCTTTTAATGAAAAATTGGTTTTGACATTCTCACACGTAGTTGCTGCTGTAATATTACTGTAGTGTCTAATGTCATAGTAGTAATGTGTGTGTATGTGTGTGTGTGTGTGTGTGTGTGTGTGTGTGTGTAGGACTTAGCCTACCATGGCTTGGCAGCGTTCTTCTACCTCAGTGCATCGGTGGATCTGGCTATTATTACTCTAAGTTACAAGACAGCAACATTAATACTGCCAGCGCTAACAGCACTTACAGAGGAGGAACAGGCTACAGTTCTTAAATACTACAAGATTGACATTGCTGCTGTGGTAAGGACCATGCCACTACTCACTTTGAGGTATCAGGCTAGTGACAGGTTGTTGCAGTCCTCCATAACTGTAAGGTCATGTGTGTAAAACTATTATACACCATATTAAATCATATTCTAATAAGTAAAATAGAAAAAGTGTTAAGTAAATGAAATGATAAATTATGAAAAATTATATAAAAGAAAGTAAAATAAAATTCATTGGTATATTCATTCAGTCGCTAGATATAATTATTCCTGAAAAGTCCTTTTTGTCAGCGTTAATGTACAAACTCATGTTTTTGTGTATCTTTCAGGTGTTTAGCTACGTGGCCACTTTATTCTATTTCATCCATGTTATCCTCTCAGCCATTCGATGGAAGAACTTCTGAAGACAACGTAACAAACAGAACTTGTGTGTGTGTATGCATATATGCACGTGTGTATGGTGTATACACACGCCTGTGTACATGCATGTGTGTGTATGTGCAGTATGCGTGAATGGCCTGCATATTGTATGTGATCGTGTTTCCATCTCTGAAATGTACGGAGCCCTGGAGTGGCCATTGAGAGAGAAAAAATCAGACCCGTCTGAACTGAGTGCCATTAACCCGTACTGTAATGTACTGTACAGTACTACTCCATACTGTACTACTGTATACTGTATTGTACTGTACTATACTCCTCTCTGGCCTCTGTGTGTGACGCTGCTAAACAGTGCCATCCAGTGATATTAGTGGTGTTCCAGCTGTCCATGCTCAGACAGACAGACATACGGACACACATAGCTGCGTATAGGAGTGGCTAGCAACACTCAAACAAAATATATATTATCTTGAGCGCTCAAGTTAGTAACTTGCTAATTTGAGCACTCAAGTTACTAACCTTCAGTGCTCAAGTTAGTAATTAGTTTTATTTTCTCTCACTCAATGGCCACTCCAGGGCTCCATAGTAAAGTATCAACTGTGCCTCATTATACACAGCTGTCCAGAGCAACGAGGTTCCCAGTGTAAGGGTGTAAGCCCCACAAACATGCCAATGTGGTTGGAGGGATGGGAAGTGGGTGTTCAACCAGGTTCAAAGTGCCTTTGAGTTAAATGTGCAACAACCAACAACAATGCTCAGTCTCTCATTTTAAAGTAAAGCCAGTACATTTGATATAGAGGACAAGAACGCAGATCGTAATGAGTAGGCTGCACCCTTTTTTTTGTTTACTTCCCAATCGTAGCGTGATATATTGCATTTCATGAACCAGAAACAGGTATTGGTAGAATTAATAGTTTGAGTAGGGATAGGCTATTATGATTCCCCCACTGTACACAATGTATTCTATCACAAATTATGTTGGCAAATTAATTGTTCTCATAGTATATTCCATATAACATTTTAACAGTTTGCTTTTCATACACAAATGATTTTGATCTTCAGACTTGCAGATTTTGATTGTGATCAACCTCTCATATGCTGTACATTCTATGACTGTATACACATATCCAAGTTGTTCATTACACATAGGATATCATTCCAAGATTTACATTTTGAAAAGGAATGAACCCGTCCATTAATTCAAATGTTTCAAACTTATGAAAGGGAAAATAAGCAATTTTAAGATAATGTATAACTTGAATGACCTGTAATGAGCATTCATTTCATGCCTGTCATTATAGAAAGTTATTACAAATGGCTGATGTGTCATTCTAGAATGAAACGGCACCAGAAGGATAAACATATACTGTAAGTCACAGCTGAATGAACACCCATTGTCAATTACCTTTTCTGCTACTTTTACATATTGAAGCACAGTACTTTTGTATTTCCAGGTTTTAGACCTGAAATCTGTATAGATTTGACATTTTTTATATACTTAAAAATCAATGGATTAAAAGAAAACATGACATTTCTAAATGGAGCATCCTGTTCTTCCCATAATTTGCTGTCCGTCTCATTCCTGAAACATACTCATATTTTAGCTGGTTGTGACAGACAGACCAACTCGTCTTGTCTTTACTTTATTAAATAAGGAAAGGTAACTGTTCACTTCCATAAGTATTAAGTGTTTTATACCGACGACTAGTATTTATTTGAGTGTTGAGCCAATAAAACATCCCTAAGGATAGCCCATTGTCAAAATGGTCAAATACATACAGTAGGTTATCCTCACATTGTACATTTTATCACTCTGTAGTCATATAACTTGTGTGCGGTCAATGTCAAGTGTCAGATCAACTGTCACAACATACTGTACATTACAGCTGCATACAGTATAGGACAACGTCAACCACATCAAATAAAACAGAACAAGCCTTATAATGGCTCTTGTTGGAATCATGGCTGCATGGTTAAATATCAACTGACATCATTGAAGGTTTTCTTTTTCAATCAGACAATGTTCTGAGATACTCTACTGTCCCAAACAGTGGGTCGGACCCATTTGTAGTTTGGGTCCCATGGACATTTTATGAGTCCCGCTTCAACGACGTTAGGAGTCATATTTTTACAAATTGCAGCGTTTAACTCCCATTTCATCTAGTATGGTTATATTCATGTATAAAATATATCTGAAAGAAACACAATTCTAAATCTTCTAAAGTGTTATGCAAACAGTGCAAACAAAGTAAATTAAATAGCACCAAATTACAGTAAGTGCCGAGTACAGTGGTGCGTCAATGGGACCCCAGAAAGGTCCACAGATGGGTCCATTATCAATAATCTGCAATTTTAGGATGCAAAAAAAATCCCTTTGTTGCATTTTCACCAATCCATTGTCCACAACTAGCTTACAGTATACCGAGGAAGGATTTGAGAAGAAAGGTGTTTGTGAAGGGAGAGACTGGTGCTACCGGACACCTGACAACAATACCATGGCTAAACAATCAGTCTGCAACAACAGCCTTTGGCAGAGGAATGTAGGCCAACATAGTAAACGGGTTCATGCGTTTAGTCCGACGGAGCATTGGTCCGAACGACAACCTACCTCAAACCCTAACCTCCCACGGGGCAGCACAACTAAACCTAACCCCAACCCTCTCCCTAACCCTAACCTCCCACGGGGCAGCACAACTAAACCTAACCCTCTCCCTAACCCTAACCTCCCACGGGGCAGCACAACTAAACTTAACCCCAACCCTCTCCCTAACCTCCCACAGGGCAGCACAACTAAACTTAACCCCAACCCTCTCCCTAACCTCCCACGGGGCAGCACAACTAAACCTAACCCCAACCCTCTCCCTCACCCTGACCTCCCACGGGGCAGCACAACTAAACCCAACCCCAACCCTCTCCCGACACCCAGAGCACCTCGGACCAATGCTCACCTCCCACGGGGCAGCACAACTAAACCTAACCCCAACCCTCTCCCTAACCCTAACCTCCCACGGGGCAGCACAACTAAACCTAACCCCAACCCTCTCCCTAACCCTAAACTCCCACGGGGCAGCACAACTAAACTTAACCCCAACCCTCTCCCTCACCCTGACCTCCCACGGGGCAGCACAACTAAACCCAACCCCAACCCTCTCCCGACACCCAGAGCACCTCGGACCAATGCTCACCTCCCACGGGGCAGCACAACTAAACCTAACCCCAACCCTCTCCCGACACCCAGAGCACCTGGGACCAATGCTCCGGACCATAGTATGCCTCCCGGAGTAAACTATGTGTCTAATAGAGGAGCATCAAGTCATTTTCCTTCTCTATGCTTCTCATCCATTTGTTTCTCATCATGGAAACAGACTTTGAAAAAAAAAATCCTAAAATAATTCTGTAGGCTACCTGTACTTCACAGTAGGGTTTTAACTACGAATTATAGAAGAGTACTGTAGGTCTGCATCAGCAAATACTTGACAGTTTTATATTGTATAACTTAAGGGCACCATTGGGTGGAGTTTCTGTAGCAGATTGACTACAACACACCTGTGAAATTACTTTTTTTCCTTTTGTAGGAGATAAGTGTTAACTGATTTCACAATATTGTACCACAAGCTAGGGGCATTATGATCCAGTTCACACAATACATCTACTCAATATATTATTCCAAACCAAAATTTTAATGCAGAAATAAATAAAAATTAAACATGGTCACACAGGCTCTACTACCTGAACAGAACACACTGGAGTTCTGGCACTGTCCTACAGTGTGTATCTACATATATATATATTTTTTTTAACAATGCAAATAAGGTAGCCTACAGTAACCAAATACTGTCACCTACAGTCCTAACATATATTATCAGGGTAAGATGTTGTCTTAATATTGTATTGTTAAATGAACACAGAGTGTCTATACATTATTATAAATGTAAAATAAATTAAATTCTTATTGAAATCTAAATCTCGAGGGTACATTCTAAATAAACAAATATTTGAACACCTGAACTTGTTACTACTTCTCCATTCGTGTGAGTAGCAACTCCAGCATCTGTTCCAGATGAGCCATCTGAGGAAGAACACGGATAAAACAGTCCTTAGTTTGGAACAATACGATGTATTGAGTCCATCATCATACTATAATTCTAACAATGTCTGTCTGTGTGTCCGTGTGTGTGTGTGTGTGTGTCAGAAACATCGCCGTAGCTCCTTACTGCCTGCACCAATCACTCCCACTTATCACAGACATTGACCATATGGAGGGCGTAACGAAGCCCTTTTTTCAATTACAAACGCACCCGGGCGCAGTACCCCCAACGGCCACAAGGGGGGGGGGGGGTAAGGGCTAGTGTCTCTAATGGAGCATATGAAGACCAAGAATTTCAGCACAAATTGTGATACATGCTATCAAAACAAATCATGCACAAAAACATGCATGCTAGTCTTTGGGAAATGTGTAGTAAATTTAAGATTTGTGCTGAAATCCTTGAAGTCTTCATATGCTCCAATAGACAATCAACAAAAATTTAAATAATTGTATTCAGTTAGTTAAAGGACCACTTCACCACCATCTTCATATAATTGGTCCTCACTAATCATGATAAAAATAGCACCATTTCTTTCTACTAAGTCTGTGTCTCATAAGAGGGCTGTGGGCAGTACAGAAACCCGTCCACCAGTGACATTGATGGCGAATCCAAGCAAATAGAAACTGCAGGCTTTCTATTCCTGAAAAATTGCAATGCGAAAATGGAAGCAATCATTCTCACGATAATAAAAATCTAAATCTATTTAAAAAAAAATCTGCCCAACGATGAAGACACTGGTGGACAGGTTTCCGAACTGCCCTCCTATGAGACACAGACCGATAATAAACAAATGGTATTTTACCATGAACATTAGTGAGGACCAATTATATGAAGATAGGTAAAAAAAAGTGGTTAAGTGGTCCTTTAAAACATCCAAATCAACATTTTAAGAGGATTGTTTAAGTCAATGACTGTCAATCAAGTACCCATTCTAGGCTCTGACAAACGGGTTGTTTCAGAAAGGATACGTGTTCTGATACAGAGCACATTTTCACTGAACAATTAATTTGTATGATAAATGTGATTTTGGAGCAATAAATATATTCCATCAGAACATTTACAACTAAACAATTTATCATGTTTTTCTATATTCGTACACAGACTCACGGACGGGGTGAAAACTAAAGTTCAAATTGTGGCGGGAGGTGTATGTGGTGGGAACGCAGTTATGCCATATATGACCTGGCCCTGGACATGCCTGATGTCAGTGCATACCAGTGTTGTTAGACAACGGTTAATGTCAACACAAATCAGTTGATGGAGAGAAAGGGCAGGAGAAGGTCGACGAGGGATAATGTTCGATCAGAGAGGGAGGAGAGAGTCCATTTCACCCATGCAATAACTTGGCCAATGCTTTGTATGGAAACTTGAACGTGGTATACGTTGGCTAGACATACCAACTGTCCTACGGTCATTATTGTTGATTAGGTGATATAAAACAAACGGAGCCCACACAAACATTAAACGCCATTAACAATAAAGAGACAATATGACATAATGAGTTAGATTATGGCGTCTTTAGTTCAATGTTTGTTTTGTAAACGCCATTGACAAACATTAAAAATCACCTGTAGCTTCCTGTGTGGTTAGGGTGTCTGACTCATGGTGTGTCGGTTGGTACAGTATGTCTAACACATGCACCGCAAGCGATAACCTGCTTTGTGCCGCGTTACCTCCTTGTATGATATAACATTTCTTTAATGCACTGGTTTGGAGCTGTACTTTGTACTGGCTGCAAATTCAGGTATCAGGAAGGAAAACTGTATTGGAACATCTCTGAAAAGTAATGCATTGCAAGAGCAGTGAGCAGGATCAATTCATGAACAGAAAGCAGCTCTGACCTTTGTCTTCATCTCCACACAGCAGCAGACTTCTTGTTGCATCTCAACACCTACAGGCCACAAATCAAGTAACAGGCTTTTTAGCATGTGTAATTCAACATTGTGAACGTCAACACTTCAAGAGTTTTATCGTTAGATATCATATCCAGACAGGTACACAAGAGTACAATTACTGGGTTTCGGCTCCTCGACTGTGCATCAAGAAAAATAGCGAAACAAAACAGTCATCTATCTAATGCAATCTAAGTATAATGCACACACACGCTTGGTTAAATAATGTGTGTGTAGGTTCTGTATTAATAAATGTGTATGCATGTGGTAGTTTTTCAAGACCATTATGCCCATATCATGTCAAAAGTTCACCAAGTATAAGCAGAGTTTAAATGCACTCAACACTTCTTTTAGAGAAGACATACCGTTACTCTGTGTATGAGGACTGTGTGGAACCGTTATTTGGTCAGCCACCTTCTGTGCAGCATTATCTGAAAACAAATCACAAATTGATTTAAGTTGTAACTGAATTCTGATTGACTGCACTGAATTTAATAGATTTGAAGATTGATGGGTAAGTTTTGACTTGACCAACCGTTGACCACAGCAGCATCTGGCATTGTCCCGGTGGCATCTGTGTTGCCGGTTGGTTGTTCCAGCTCTACGGGTGTGGCTGAAGGCATCTGGCTTGCCCCAGATGCACTGGCATCGGTGTGTTGGGATTCGAGGGCATGGTCAGTTCTGGGAGTTGTTGTCTGTGGCTGTAATCTGTTCAGTGTAAATGTGTTGAGCGGTCCCCCACCTCTGTGGGCAGGCAGGGTTACAGACAGAAGGTGTATCAAGTTGTCACTGTACTCGACGGCGGCACTGACATCTTCAGAGAGCAGGGTTTTAAACAGTGCCAACTCCTCTGCCGGGAGGGGAACAAGCTCCTTACCTGCATGGTTGAGAGGATGACGCGTAATTTATATACTTTGTATAATTTATACAAGCATAAATTGAGCTTAACAGGTTCCGTTCATATGAAGTGTCCACACGTCATAGGGAATCCAATTGACTGATGCATAGGACACGTCCTAGCGCATACTCAATGATATCAGGCGAGAGAATAATATTTTGAATTGTTTATTTTTGAGTGAGCCTCTAAGGCCACCGTACGCTTCGCTCATATTAGCTTCCCGTTCACTAGCCTGTTAGCGCGGCAGAAATAATGCCTTGTATCTGCTCATCTAGGGCGCTCTCCGTGGTTTTGATCTGATGGACATACTACACGCTTAATTTCTGCTCCTCGTCCGCCTCTCGTTTAAAATATGAACGCTTTGGAGCTTTTAGCGATATAATAGAATCGAGAGCAAGGTAAGCTAGTAAAATATTTCTCCGTTAAAAGCGGCCATGTCTTTACGGCACCCCAGAGCTCCTATTTTGAAGGAATCACAGGAATGATTGTGCCTACATTATATCAATTTTCCATTCTTTAAATATGGTACAGTAAGTATCGTTTTTATTATTATTATTATATATTATTAATTATATCAATCATGTTATTTTTCGCCATTTTATGGTTAAAGTATATAATCTCATATTAAAGTAATTGAAAAATAATCGATAGATTAATGGTTACACATTTACACTTTAAAAAAAAGATATATATATAGCAGCACCGTCATAGCTGCCAAAATATATAGCAGCACCCTCATAGCTGCCAGTTAGTGCACATCGAGTGACGTAGAAGGGGACCGTCAGAAGGTGTGAGGGTATAGGCAGGATGCTGGTGTAGGGAAGGGTCTCTGTGTTGCCGTGGTCAGCATACAGGACGGTGACCTCACTCTCTCCTGCCTCCAGGACCACCGCCCTGTACCAGTTCTTATCACCTGAGATGGAAAAAAAAAGGGAAGGCAGAGTTAAAATTCCAGTCCTTAAATGAATACCCTCACCAGATCCTACCCCATTCTTAACCACACCAAACCCATGCCTCAACGCAACCATACAATCACAGTGCCCAATCTAAACTACAATTAATTCAAAATAGCCGATTTACAAGCTCACAACATATTGCGCTGTGACACGTTGTGAGCTTGTAGAAAGGTTATTGCAGGTGGACTGTCACTCTTCTATTCACAGAAGAGTGATTGCATTGATAATTTATAGGATAGAAGACTGATTGCATTAGTAATTTATAGGATAGAAGGCATTATACCAGCATTACATAGATGCCACTCCTAAAGCCTTTCCTTTCAAAATGTCTCAGAACGCAAGAGGAATATAGGTTGGTAGAAAAATGGTTCACACACAGCTCCCTCCATTACAGAAACATACACTACTATGCAATACTTGTGGAGTAACAGATGGACTGCGATAAAAAATACACAAATAAGCTATTCAGTGTAAATAATTAACAAATACTTACAAACTGCCTTCTACGCTTTTAGAAAATTCCAATTACCTGGACAGAGTGTACAATACATTCATGTGCATGAATAAAGTATCATTTAGATGAGCCGTTAGATGTTTGCCGTATTGCAGGCCCTAGAAAATAAAATGTTCCCAACTCATTGACATTAACAACCTTACATGGGTGTGGTGGAATAGTAGTAGTTTCCTACCAGAGGACCGTGCACAGCAAGCTGCCCCAACAGCTGGAGTTTGACTCAGACAGAAGTCCTGGTTGGTGCTCCCGTACACTTCCAGATCCATCATCATTTTTTGGAGTTCCTCCACCCCCACTGAACACAACAAAGACATTTTACTACAGGAAAATAAACTATAAACGCAACCAAAATATATAAAACGATATGTTACCACAACGAGAATAAGGAGGAAAACAAATACAGTGAACAATGTTAAAGCACTAATTTGATTCAACTAATAATGTTCTGTTGTCTGAACTTACATCTTCATGTAAGTTATTTTCTATCCAGTTACTTAATCTGACAAATTATTTACAACCAAATAACGACAATTGTATTTGGCAGTGTGGCTCTCCTCCTGTGATGCTCTACTACAACAATCTGGGCTAACTTAATTCTTGGTTGATATGGTGTTTTCTTTTTAAGAAGAAGGCCCTCCCATGCTTGCAATTAGGCAATATCTGTAGTAGGATAAGATGGACGAGTGAGTGAATGTGTTACAACCGGAGTCAGGGTCACAACAAAATCACAGTGAGTCCGAGTGAAAGGTGATAGGGTAGAGGCGAGGGTGTGTTCTCACTCTTGGTGGTGTGAAGGTAGAATAAAGAGGGACTGATGATGGCAGCCACTCTGGGCTGGAAGGTTTCGTTCTGAGGCAGCTCTCCTGCCCTCCAGTCTACTGGAAAACAACCTGCTGGCACATCTACACAACAACAACAACACAGTGCACCAGTTATATTTGTACTACATACGTCAGTCACAGAAGTTCCCTCACACACACGTTTTGGGAAGGCTACATATTGTATGTCCAATTGTGATGCTATACGAATAAGGTTTGATTAGTGGGCAACCTGGTGGTAATGTTACTGCAAGGGGCGGGGCTGCATCCTCGCTGATGGGTGGAACAAGGGGCGGGGCTGCATCCTTGGTTATGGGTGGAACAAGGGGCGGGGCTGCATCCTCGCTGATGGGTGGAACAAGGGGCGGGGCTGCATCCTTGGTTATGGGTGGAACAAGGGGCGGGGCTGCATCCTCGCTGATGGGTGGAACAAGGGGCGGGGCTGCATCCTTGGTTATGGGTGGAACAAGGGGCGGGGCTGCATCCTCGCTGATGGGTGGAACAAGGGGCGGGGCTGCATCCTCGGTGATGGGTGGAACAAGGTCCTGGCTGGTCTCTCGAGCCTCAGAAACACTGCTGCTACAATTCTCTGTGTCAAAAAACATAATCTGAATCTATAGATGTAGAATTATTACTTCTAAAAGTCTTAAAGGCTGCACTGGCTGATATCAAAATATTTGACTATCTTGATATGATAGTCAAAAGGCTAGAAAAGAATATGCAGCATATAAAGGGAGACACTATCAACTAGTAAGACCGTTAAGGATGTCATTTACAGCTAAACATTGCACTCAAGAATGTTTTTTGGAAACATGTCAAGCGAGAAATGCAGTAAATAAATATGTATTCTATTTTATCAACACTTTGTTTCCCAAGGTTACTGCGTTGCACTGAACATATCTGGCATAAATGAATGAAAGACTATCACTACCGTGAGCAATGAATTCCTTTGTTTTGTTGTTCATTTTGTGTCAATTTATTAATGTCTTTATTCATTCTTTGTATGCCTAATCTCATACTTTCCCTCTACCCCACTTGTATGCAAAGTACGAGATATCTCGTACATAAAGCTTTATATCAAAAAGGAAACAGTTTTGCTGAAAATCAACTTCACTGGCCCTGTTGCTAGGCAACGCCTTGCATACCCCCAGCACCAGGATACGTGCGCACACACCCCATAGGGTCCCATTAAAAGTAGGATCTTCTTTGGCCGTTATCTCTGAAGCTATGAGTGCCGTCCGTGGTGATAATCATTACACAGGACATTTTAGGTCAGATTGTTTGATCGATTTATCGTATCTTAGTTATAAGGGTAACTGTGGTATAATCACAATATTACACTTGAGGATGTGTGTTAACTGCCATGAATGGTAATGCACACCCTCTCGTGTAATATTGCTTAACACTAGCATGACTGAAGTCAAATGAGACACAAGTAGCATGTGCTTAAATTCATATTTAGAAAATGTTTCAGATGTCAAAAATTTCTGAGATGATAGAATGGTGATGGTCATGGAAGGGGAACCTTCTGAAAGCTTCATGGGCAAAGATAATAAACTCCAAAATCTAAACTTCCTTCACCCTGAAGGGAGAAAGGTGACCTGCTCCCCATTGACTATCTGAAATTGATTATCACATATCCCAGTCATTCAAGTGCACCATGTCAGATATTGACTGTATAAAGCTTTGTGTTGGGATTGGACAATGATAGTATGTGTATTCATTGACATGCATACATACACAGCCTCAACACTAGTAGTTCATGCAGCGCACGTGCATGCGTCGGACCCGTGCACATGCACGCACATTTGTGATTCTTTTGCAGTCTTTTGTAGTTATTTGCCTTTTATTGGCCTATTCGCGGCTGCCTACAATCTCGTGAAGATGTCTTATTGTGACTCAAACCTTGCCGAGTGGCTGCATTTGTGGCCAGCTGCTCCTCGAGCTGCAGGGTAGACGTCACACTCTGTCCTCCGCTCTCAAGCTCCACCTCGTAGACATCCCCAACTTTAGAGGTCACACGCACCTTCAGATCCGACATCCCCATGAGAGTCTGGAACCTTGAAATGGTCTCAATGCTCCACCCAGAGCCCACTGGCAGCATGCCTAGACATGCGCGAGCGCACACACACACACACACACACACACACACACACACACACGTTTGCCTGTTTACGGCGGTCCTCTGTAGTAAGCAAGCCATCTGTGTAGAAGAATCAAATGTATTGTCACATCGCTACTAGTTTACAGACGTAAAGAAGTAGGTATGGTTTGTTTTTGCGTAAGCTTGTCTTTTCAGAAAGAGATAAGAAACGACAAAGACAGATTAGGGAGACCACTGTAGAACGCAAAAAGATACAGTTTAACACTTATGACGATAAAGACATGTCCAGGCATCCCATCAAATAAAAACGCGGGTGCCTGGGAACTTTTATATCGATATAAATCCATTTTTTGACAGCGACCGTTACTAGGCAACACCTTGCTCAGCGCTCCCGGAGCCGTTTTGCTGCGCACACAGCCAGTCACTTCCTTGTTTACAGGCCGACTAACTTCTTTATTTATTCTGAATCTACACTGCATCCACGCAGATTGATCATAACGGCAATGTTCTGTTCTAATTTCTGACTTCATCATGCATCTCGTTTAGAATATTATGCTTCTAGAGAGAGAGATCAGTTTTACGATGTAGTAAAGGAAGATTTCAAATGTAATTTTCTTTTCCAGCACGATTTACAAATGTTTGTTAACAATGCAAGGCTAATGTAAACACACATGCACAGAGCATACCTGCGAGGCAGCAGTGAATGGCCTGGATCGGCAGCGTGAGGAGTTGTGGAGTGATGGTTCGGAGGTGACGGATTTCCACCTGGCTGCTGTTCCCATAGTCCACAAATAGTACCTCTGCCTTTTCCTCAAACACACTCTGGACCATAGCCCGATACCATACACCTACACCCACACACCCCAATATTAGATACCAACAGTTATTTTAAACTGATTTCAGACTTCAACATTTAGGTTGGTCACATTTAGAATTGTCTTGGGGTTAGGGTTAGAAGTCTTTATTTGACAAAGATAGAGAGAGAGAGATGAAAGATAGAGAGAGAGAGATGAGACATATGGGAATCGAACTAGGGACTTCACATCCCACTTTTGGCTGGTGATGTTGGGCAGAGAAACATTAAATACTGATGTGCATGAATATCCTTGGGGGCGGGGTTGTTATGGTAAATTCAAGGGCACACATTTCACTGTTGAAACGTGAGCTTCAATGAAATATCAAATATTTAAAAGATTTACGCAGTTCGACTTAAGACTTCACAGCCGCATGAACAATATAAATAGTTTGTACATTGGAATTGTAGAAATAAATGCAGCTGTCCGGGTTCAAATCCGACTAGAGGATATTTACTGCATGGCATTCCCCACCATGAGGTTAAAGTGTTGGGTCTCCAACTTGTCTCACCAGAAAACATAGCGCAGCACGGCTCTCCCACTATGGGCCTGAAGGGAGCGGTATCCGCCTCACAGTGCCGTTTCAAATCTTCCATTAGGTTCTGCATTTTGTGGGGGTCTGACATACACAAACAGACACTCATTTCAACAGTGTAAAAACACCATTTTGCAATCTAGAAAGTGGCCTTCAGTGTTTTGTTTGTATTGTGTATACTAAATACCAAAGGCAAATTTCTACATTTACATAATCTGAAAATATATACATGTTAATATAATAATTATATATGCAGAGCTCACTGTGTCAGCTGTGCACTCCTACTCTGAGTCAAAATAGACAAAGTTTACCTTCAGGGTTGTGCAGGTAGCAGTAAAAGTCTCCTGGGTTCTCCACCAGGTTGGCCACCACTGCCACCATCTGGCCATCACTGGGAAACTCTGAGTAACACCAAATCGAGGGTGGGACCTCTGGGCTGGCTGCACAGGATACAAAATGTGACTAAGTCAATGTAGGAGACTCAGTTCAGAAGAATGCACAAAGACTTGGGAGAGGTGGCCGAGGCATATTCTATAGTTGCGGTTGCACACGACAATGCAGCAGTACTGCAGTTGAGAGAGCATAAAAGCATAAGTTGATTGGTAAGATGGAACTGCTTTATACCTACTGTAACCTAATGTATTTCTCTACTGTGTTTCAATGTAACCTGCAATATTCAGTAAAGACAATTATTCTAACACTTATGCTCTGAGTGTGAGACTTTGTGCCTCTGTGTATATCTGTGTTCCTCTGCACCATGAGATCCAATAGCTGCCATTGTGAAACTACACTGTCAGCAAATGTGACACATTTACACACGTACACGATTGACATAAAAGTCAACCTCACACATACAGTATGATTGACATAATATCCAACCTCCTTAACATATTCAATTTAATACAAAACAGTGCTCCAGAAGTTTTACTGTGGGTCTGGCTGTCAGCATCCAGCTGCTGAGGACAGGCATAGCCGAGGGTCAGCAACAGCTCAGCTATGTCTGCTTGAGGGTCGCCGAACTCGTCCATCATGGACACCAGGGCGGTGCCATCACGCTTCCCCAGGATCTTCACGCGCAGCTGGCGGTTGCATACAACCTGCCGCAGGAGCGTGATACAGTCCTCAGACCAGCACTCGTCCACTGGACCCACTCCTGGACATGAGGACAGGAAGATGACTGTGTGCATGTGACGCTGCATGAGACTAAATGTATGCTTTTCTTAAACGACCACACACACACACTTTCTTTTGTGTGTGGCATTTCTAAGCTTTGTTTCAGAGATACGAGTGTGTAGGGAGAAATGAAAGCAAGGGCAGAGAGACATGCTAGACAAGACAGGTAGTCTGAGAATGCGCCTTCTGCCCCTCACAACAAAAATGTGTTTTACATAGATGACAGGTCTTAAGAATGGCCTTGGGAATGGCCTTGGGAGACAAATCAGAGAAACTAACTGTGGAAACCATGAGAAGCAAACATTCAAATGCGTTCCATGTCATATATGAAATGTGTCATATCATTTAGGCTGACAGTTTCCCCTGAGGATGAACAGACTTTGTACATGGAGAACTGAGCCCTGTCATTGCTTCCAGGGCACACAGAGTAAAGCTTACCTGCCAGGGCACAGGGGATGGCCTGCAGGGGCAAAGCCAAAAGAGCTTGGCTGATAGGCCGCAGGAGACTCAGCTCCACCTCCTCAGATGGACCAAAGTCAATGTATCCAACACACACATGCTCTTCAGATGAATATGCCAGCACCTTTGCCCTGTACCACTGCTTGTCCTCTGTGGGCGAAGAACTTTTAATTTGTTTGAGTATTTACATTTTTTAAATCCACTCCATCCTACTCCACTCCATTTCCGTGTCAAGGGATCATAACTGATCTACAAGCCAACTACAAACCCTTGTACAATAGATCTTCCATTTTCACAAAATCTTTGCCCATTTTCGTTGAATTATGACATACTCAGAATAGGGACACTAGGGTTCATACGGTTAAGTAATCACATACTGCAGATTAACACTTAAAACTGCTAAACCAGAGTTTCCCGAGATAATTGATAGTGTCTTTCCCTGCTAAACACAACGTCCGAGTTTCGTATTATTGAGCTTTTGATAACTTATGAGACATCATACGTTTTCCGCAGGAATCGTCACAGGTTTGAATCACGTGTCCGGAAAGAACAACTCTACCATGGCTGTAGGTTCCCACAATGGAATCCTATGGGACGACGCAGTGCGATACGTCGCCTCTGTTTTTATAACTTTCTTTCACGGATCGATCATGGATTATCTGCCGACACTAGGACAGTCGTGTGTAGGGATGGGTATCGTTTGGATTTTTGCGATTCCGGTTCTGCTTATCGATTCCGGTTCTTAACGGTTCCCTATTTCGGTTCCAAAATGGTATAAAATAACCTAAAGAGGTCAAACGTTTATTTAACAAAAAAGTCTAATGTCAATTTAAGACATGTATAATGAATAGTATATTATTGAGCCATTTGTGGATAATAGTGATTATTTTAAATATAATATCTATATAATATCTATTCTGTATTTACCCAGGGCAATAGTGTTGTTGTAGGCTACTTCTCCTATTACCAATAACAAATAAAAGCATATCTGAGATCAACACACACACACACACACGATTGACTGGGCAAATTAGCATCGCTAATGAAGGGGGGGGGCAGCGCATCTCCGGCTGATAGGTAAGAACGGGTTTTCTAATCGACGTGCTAATTGGGGGAACATTGAAAACAAAGGCGGCTTGCATGCTGTGGTTTGCTACTAACAGAAATGTGCATGCACACGGGCTGCCCAAAGTAGGCTATCTTTTGTTGTTTTTTCGCCACCTCTCTTCGAAGTTAGACTGGCAAGCTCTAAACTGACTGGGCATCTGGACCCTACACACACACACACAGGCGCGCATTCGAAGTGAGTGCACCAACGCTTTCTCTCTCTTTCGTCTCATGTCGATTCAGTGCTGCGCACGTATGCAGTGAAGACTCAGGCAAGGCGCAAGATTCCTGTCCGCTCTCTTAAAAGTTTCCTCCCATAAACTTCACTTGAAAATTACGTTTAAGAAACTTTAATAATGATGTTGCTTCAATGCTTCAGTGCCAGGCACAGCACGTGTCACTGTCTCTAGACTCCTCGACAACTAAGAGAGCAAAGAGATAGCTCCGCCTCTGCAAGCCACAAGCCCACAACTCGTCGCTGATGCAACACGATGTAGGCTTGTAGATCAGCTCCGTTCCCTGCGCGTCTATTAAGAGAAGAAAATAAATAAATATCGTGTGACTGCGTGTCCGTGGGAACCGATAGAGAGAACCGAAATTGAATTATTGTAATGGGTACCCGGTACCCAGGCACGTTCGGTTCGGTACATACTTGGTCCAGAGGTTCGGGACCCACCCCTAGTCGTGTGCTCTATTTTAAAGGCACCCGTGGGTGGAATGGAACGACGTACAACATTGGGTGATTCTTTAAACGTTAATGAAAAACATCCGCAGTCAAGGGGGAATTAAGATGAATTAATTACGCAGTCAAAGTGTAACTTGCATTGTAATGTATGGTACATATCACAAATTCTAATACTTGAATTCTTGTCAGTTTGATGGCTACCAATAAAAGCCATCAAACTGTAAACCTACCTGAGAAGTAGGAGCAACACATGGTGCCAGGGGCTGGTCTGAAGTTGTGGTTCGCTGGAATCTGACTGCAGTGTTCCCTCAACATACACTGGTGCTCGTGGATTGCAGCTACAAAACACAACTTTTCATTTAGTCCATTTAACACAGAAATGCTGCCTCCATCTTACATTATATGCCATTTGTGTGCTTACCAGCGTTTTCAAACTTCTGACAAATCATATTGTGCGGTGACTGGAGGTTAGTGATCATAGTGGAGAAGGTGTCTCCCACACATAGGGTGAGGGGCTTAGGGGGCCTGGCCCCCAAATTATCATCCTTCCCAATGGACAGGCGCTTGAAGTTATCTAGTGAGGCGCTCACCAACGAGTCTGAGAACAAACAGGGAAAGTGTTCCTAATAGGTCTCAAAGCTCAACTTCAATGTTTGTGAATGTACAATACAGTGGATATTTAATTTTACAGTTCCAAACACTTCGGTCTGTACAATTCTAATAATATAGTATGTTGAGTGAGTAACTACACACACACACACACACACACACACACACACACACACATTGAAGTCTACTCACTTATGTCTGGTTCAGTTTTTTTGGTCACCTTAGCTGGTGCTGCATACCCCTGGTCTATCAGGAATGTGCTCAGATGTTTGCCTACAAGGAGGAAGGGAAGGAAACATTTTAATATGAGCGGAGTAGAAAATAAGTTGTAATGTGTGCTCATGTAAATGTGGAAGAACTTATTACACATAATAAATACAATACTTTTGACAAAAAAGAAATATTGGTGATACTTTGCATTGTAAATAAATATCAAAACAGAGTAGTGGTACCTTAATCTAATGAAACATTAAACTACACTGTGTATTCAATATAACTGTATAGAAAGAAGGCGTGTGGTCGCCAATTGGCTATGTAAGATTAAGTAATAAATAAACATAGCACAAAGTTTCAAATTTGTGTTTGGTCTTCTCCGTTGCTTGCAACAATGCTGCCATACTGGCACATATCAGTGCGAGGTTGTCTGATAAGAGGTCTATTCAGTATTTTAGCCCTCCGGGTCCTACTTTTGTGTCGCTTTTGTGTCCCCATAGAGTTATACTGTGACGCTCCGTCGGACTAAATCTGAGACGAAAACAACCACGGAAGTCTCATTTTGCCGCTTTCCTCGTAACAACAAAGCTGCTGCTCTCCCAAATCTGGCTGTGACACTCCCAAATCTGGCTGTGACAGGCCGTCTGCCCCACACGGAATACTATCGCCATTTTATTTCATTGTGTCAACTAAATCCTCAATAATTGCCAAAAAGATTCAACATACTCAAGCCTGCACACATTAAATATGCCCCCGAAATATTGTACTGAGCAAATGGACTGTTACCACCTTCAATAATAATGATAATAGTAGTCTTTGTCTCCACATCATATATTTTTTGTCATGGACACTTGTACAAAACATTAATAATTCTACTCGAGTTGGAAGCATTAAGACCCATTTTAACCCTCAATGGCTTCCTTTCTGAAAAATAACGTCATTGTAAAAAGATTCACGCGTTTAGTCTATTTACAATGAGCGGACGGGAGCTGGTGCCACTTGGACCCGGACGTAAGGGGAAATAAACAGGCTATCCAAAAGCATAAAACGTATCACCAATAAAACGTATCCCAACTTTTTGTGCAAGGTTTATTTCCTGTAAAGAACTACGCTTGGTAAATCTCAGTAAGTGATACATTTCTCATATTTATAATATATGTCCCTGGAACAAGACATTTTAAATGCTGGGCTTTGAAACACTCAATCATATTGCACCATATTTGTTAGTATGTACTATTGTTGACTGCAGACTAGCATTTTTTATATATTCTTTTTATTTAACAAAAACAACGACTGTTCTTCGTTGTTTTTTCCCCCCTCTTTTTTTGGTCCAAGACCAAGGACCACAATGGAAGGGACGTTTTTATGTCTGTAAGAAGTTTTTCTTATACGACTTCTAAATAAAATCAAAATTAGTGTGAGGTGGTTTGACAAAGTTGTAAGTGAACAGAGCTGACCAAATGCTGACAGTTTGATGTCCACAGTGAAGACATGTCCATTCTCTGATGAGTCTATCACGCAGACTGGGAAATACTTTTCACACAGCAGCTGCTTCACAGCCATACAACACTCTCTGGTCCAGCTGCCAGCCAGTGGTACCACACCAGACAGACGGCACTGCAGAACCTGAACCAAACCCATCAAAGTTAGTTATTATACTTAAATCACTGTTTAATGTTTATATGCTGTAGACCAGTGATTCTCAAACTGTTTAGTTTGAGACCCAAAACAGAATACATTATACAATCACACTCCATGGGGTATTTGGTCACCACTCTTAAACCAATGGTGCAAATTTAACCTACCATACATCAATGCTTTTTTTTGTGAATAAAACATTTATAAGACAGTTTAAAAGATTAAAAATAAATACAATCATTGATACTTCATGTACTCACACATGGAGGCATGACCTGCAGACTGACAGGCAGGGGTTTGATCAGGAACAGTCGATCAGCAACAGTTTCCTCATTCCCAATGTCAATATAGAGGACAGTGGCTGGCTTCTGGTTTGCCGACACCGATTGCACAAGACCTCTGAACCAATTCTGCACACGCACGCACACACAGTTATGTATATTAATAAACCAGTTGCACTGCATAGATTGGCTATTTTCCAAATAGCCGATGTAAGTAACCCAGCAAGCATGGTCAGGACCTGGACGAATTAGTGACGTCTTGATTGTGGCCAGATCAAGTCAAACCAAGACTAGTCATATCTGGACCAGAATATCACCTGATTTTAACCAACATTCTGCCCACTAAGACGGATGTCCCTGGATGAATCACAGAGAGTCCGATCGAGGCCAGATCCACTTAAGTCATATCATAACTACAGGTAGTCAGATCTGGCCCAGAATAAGCTACATTATTTTAACATGGTGAAGACGTCCTGCAAATGACGTAAAGATCATCCCCATATGGGCTGTGATCTGGCCTAGTCCTGAATGTCACCGGAGGACGTCATCAGAACGTCATCATGACGGTCATTTGGCTTGCTGGGAAGTAAGCCTTGCTGAGCAATGAAGACCGTAGGGCAGGAGCCTATCTCCTGTTTCTGTAGCGTGAGGCAGCTTGATGTACAAGTACACCCCCTGGACATGACGCTAGTATGTCGCAGGGACTTACCCCAAATCCAACCCTTGATGCCGAGTCCTGAGACCTCCCAGTCTCAGGACACTAACCACAAGGCCACTGAGCTGGTAAATAGCCGATGTACATAGGGTTAAAGTAGTTCAAACTGATTTTGATGCTATATTAACCAATTCTGCTGGAATCCGATCAAGGACCACCTGGCTATGTGCATTTTATAATTTGGGTTATCCTTTTAGCATTTATTTTGTGTACTTTTTACTTTTTTTTTTTGGTTAAAAAGTATTCAATCAAAAATAATTGAGAATATGTGTGCAAATTAGCTGAATAATTGTTAAGGTCTCCGTCTTTTACAGATATGTCTAATTATTAATATATTCAAATACAATAATTATCAAATATCTGATTTTTAAGACCAACATATGAATATAATTTCTAAGCTCAGTTGACACAGCCAAAAAACACAACTGAGGGACTCGAGGAGGGAGAGAATGTAAAGTAATGCTGGCATCTCACCCCATCCAGAGCCAACTTGACAGCGCACACCTCTCCTTGGTTGGGGGTGTATGAGGTAGAAGGTGGGCCATCGCTGAAAGCCTTCGTCAGCTCTGTAGTGATGCTCTTCAGGTTCTCTGTAACCTGCGGGTCATGAGACTGCACGAAAAACCTGCTGGGGCTGCGGAACTCTGCCACCAACCCCTACACGCACATGTGCACACAGTGCAATGAAGATAAATACACTAGCTGCTTTTTCATGGTCATCTGAGTACAGTACAGTATGCAACTATGCACCACAACACTTCACAACAAAACTGTTGTTAATACAAGCAGATCGCAAACGAAATTAACAGACCTTAAATTCTGTTCCTTTGGTGATGCTGTTGGGTTTCAGGTCCTTTAGATACGTTTTCTGATGGGACATGGTTGGGTGGGCGGTGGAATCATCACTCACGTTCAGCTAAACCGACAACCAGACAAGACAAACAAGAGACCATAGTGCCATCCAAGGTTGTCAAAATTAAGTTTCTCCAATATATCAATCCTGAATATCTGAATCAGTTTCAATATATCCCATCATAAATCAATCTGCAGTACTCCATACAGGGACTATTTTGGGGTACATTATGTCAAGCAAGTTTTAAGTTTTTGGAAGTTGCTGTTCATAGAAGGGTTAACCAAAAATATCAAACAAACTATACGATTAGTAGTCAATGGGCTAAACATACATTACTTGACTAATGGTACCGTATAATCCTTTGAGTGTTGTCTTTTGTGGAAATGCTCACAATGCTGGACTGTTCTTGTGCTTTAATGCGTTAGGTTTTTCTGGTTTACCTTTGGCTGCAGTGTTGTGACCATCTTCCCCATCACTGCCGAACCTTGGCTCTCAGTTGGATATTTACTGTAGGTGGTCCAAATGTGTGGTTAAACAATTAACAGCACATGTGAAGAACATTTCTCAATTATCACCTCACCCAGATTATGTCAGACTAGTTTACAAATATTTGTGTTTAAACCGCCTATCAGCACTTTTTACACCAAACCCTCATGCAGAGGACAGTGCTAGATTTCTTCTGAATTTGATTACAGACACTCATATTTGACGCTGTTAAAATGTTTTGACAACACCAGAAATGTTGTGTACAGGAAGAGCCAGAGCAGAGATGACTTACATGACACTTGAAACTGGAGAGCTGGCAGTACATGTGTGTCTATGTGCTGTCCAGTCTTGTGTCTGACAGTGCACAGAGCAGTAGAAAGCATCCCTGCAGCGCACACATCGGAAATTCGCTGTTGAATGACATTGACAGTAGATCACTGTATGCTCTCCCAAAGAGTTGCATGAAGCACAACACATAGACAGACATGTCAACATAAAAAATGTACTGCTAAAATATACAATACAAATTCAAAGGATTTTTCCCTTTTTTGCTGATGTGATGAGTTTCCACAGATTGCATAATGGCTCTGGGCTAGATCAGAGTTTTGATTGATTGATTGAAATCTTTATTAACAGTTTGCAGAATTACAGTACATTTCAAGCACAAACTCAATACAAAGACTGTTAACTGTGAGTGGACGACCCAATTAGAGCCATAGAGTAAGACAGAGTTACGCAAACTCAAACTGCGTTCACTTCATGGGGCCAGTCCCATGGCGGCTCTTCTACAGTACATAGACTTCTATTGAATGGGGACAACCGGAAGTTTACGGATTGCATTGGATGGGCTTGTGAAAGTACATCAATGTTCAAGTTCATTTAGTGTCCCGAAGGGCAAATTGGGTTGCAGCATACAGTACAATAAACAATGAAACAGTACAAATAAACAAACAGTTCACATAGCAGATACCAAAGTACAAAGGTACACGTGACATAACCATTAAAGTGCATGCGTTAAAGTGCTATGGGATAGGTCGTAGAAAGTGCATGTGCATATTCGTGCATAGACATATAGGCACGAGACGAGATGACGAGACCAATACAGTAATATAAAATGAACTGAACATATGTGACCGGGCTCAATATCGCAACTCTATTGGCTCTGGGCTAGACCATAATGCCTGGGCATATGACAATTTGCGACAGGAGCAGAACCTATTGAGTGAAAGATTCTCTAGTTATGAAATAAATACAATATTTAAAGTGTTTTTATTGTAGTTGTAGAGGGCAAGTATAATGTTTTAAGGCATTTGTCTTATTTAGCCAGGCCGGGACGCTTTAAAACAACTTTCATCTGGACTTCTTTGACCTTTGAAATACAGGCCTATCTGTACTTAATACTATAGCTACTTACCTTGTTGACTGCAATAGTTGCACCAAGACACAGTCATTTCTGTAAGCTGTAAAGATCAATTATGCATCAAGAATTTTATGTAAGAATGATGTCAAGAAGAGACCACACCAATGGCACGGATTTAACTGACGTTCCATATGAACTTGATACATACGTGTCCATTGCTCTCTGATTTGGCATCTCCTGCAACAAAGAAAACAGTCCAATTGTGGTTATCGTTAACAAGTCGTGAGCTTATTGTATCGGCTATTTTCGGTGTGTGTGTGTGTGTGTGTGTGTGTGTGTGTGTGTGTGTGTGTGTGTGTGTGCGTGTGTCTAAAAGTATAAATATAGGGCACTATATCGATTGTTGCGAGTCTTACCTGTTCTCAGAAAGTCCGGGCTGACAGGAGGGGTGGTGGGTTTCCGCAGGGGCACATTGGAAACAAATAACAACGAATCGCTCATGGTACTTTCAAAAAGTCTGTTGATTTGAAAAAGAACTGAAATAAATTGCGATTCACCTATAGCCTACAGGTCAACAGGTCATCAAATCCATGACCAAAATAAATTCTCAGGGGCTCAAAAAGCGTTGTTTCACAGGATATGTGAGGCAGACTTGAATTGCACCCATTTCACTTGTCTTAGCAGACAGCTGCAGCTAATTGAATTAATGAGTGTGTCGCATTCCAATGACGCTGAGGTGTGCCAAAAACCACTCAAAATGCCTATAAGAAATAAGACAACCAATTCAACACCTGTTTTTAGCTATTTAAATAAATGTTTGAAATAATAATAATCTACGGTTCACTTTTTAGGCTACTTACCGGAGAAGATATTCTCTCGTGTTTAATAAATAATGCAAACCACTGAAACCAGTGTATGATGCAAACTATAGAGACCCGGATGGCCCGAGGTTGCAGCGCAAACCGTCCTGTCCTGTGACGAATTTTAGGCTACTATTCATCTAAATGTTTTCACTCTATACCTAACAGATCCAAAACAATGGAAACTGCACAATTACATGTCATTTTATAATATAAAAAAAAATGTTTTTTTTTGTTTAAAACTTTATTAACAGTGTCATTTTGCAGATAATCCCCTTATTGGTGTCCAGTCTCTCTAAACTTTCTATGTAAAAATCCAAAAAAATACCCCCCCCCCCAAAAAAAATGCTAAAAATGTTATGAAAAAGAAAATCCTGACAAATACCATGGTACAGTATACAATACTAACTAAATCATAAATGATAATTGTCGGGCAGAAACCTCACATCTCCATATTTGTAACTTTTTATTGTAAATTAATGTAGGCCTACTACCTCATACGTGAAGTGTGAAAAAGCAGTGAAAATAGCAGATCTAGAGCTTGTATGTCCACCATTTTGCACATACAGGTACAAGGTTTCCACCCAACGATGACCATATTATGTTATTATAATATAACATATTATATTATTTAGTTTTACAATGAGTCACATTATAGAAACATTTGAATAGAAATGTCACTACACAAAAAAAGATTAGGACATGTAACCAGTTTATTTCTACACATTTATATTGCAAATAAAAGTATAAGATACTATAGTAGGCCTAGACTGATAGCCGAAATGTGCAATTCTAGATTTTTTTATAATGGGATGAATCTAGCATATTGCAATACCCTCCATTGACTCCCCATTCACCCAATTTACGTTTGCGATCTGCTTGTATTAACAACGTTAAACTCACCAACATTGCAGCTCTAGGCCAAGCTTGAATTATGCTCTTTCAATCTGCCGAGCTTTTGTTTCATAAAAATCCATCGTAGACATGTTATGAGCTACTTTCGATGAGCTACTCATCGAAGTCACTGAACGGTCCTGCGTAGGCAGCAGAGTGCTTCCAAACTCCAACACCTAGAAAAATAATCACCTGCACAGAATTTCTTGACAAAAAGTAGCTCATAACATGTCTACGGTGGATTTTTATGAAACAAAAGCGTGGCAGATTGAAAGAGGATAATTCAAGCTTGGGCTAGAGCTGCAATGTTGGTGAGTTTAACGTTGTTTAATACAAGCAGATCGCAAACGCAAATTGGATGAATGGGGAGTCAATGGAGGGTATTGAAACCCGAGATTCATCCAATTATAAAAAAATCTAGAGTTGCAAATTGCAGCTATATGACTGACTTTTGTAGAACTTTTAGTTCAAATTCCTGCACACAAATGACCATGACTGTACATAAAAGTGTGCATTAGGCAGTTTCCAGTGGCAGCAATGTTATAACAGAAACCTTTTCTATAGTTCCACCTGGGATTCTGCTGTAGGCAGCGGGATAATAGAATACAGGGCAAAATTAAGTGCCCGGACCATAGGACAATGGTATTGCCTAAAATGGACATAACTCTTCATTCAACTATCTGTTGGTGCAACTTCGCTTGGGTGTTCCATGTTCTAGCCAAGCATCACAAGTGCTCAAAAAGCACCAGCCTGAATGACTGACTCATTCCGACACCAAGTACCCAATCCTGTGTAGTCCAATTTTGGCAGTCCTGGATTCAATTCCCAAGTATGCATATTTAAGTCTCAGTCTACCAGACGTTACGCTTGACGCTCGCCCACAGTAAGCGTTTGCCACCCTGTTTGCCACCCTGTGCTTTGCGTACATCGTCCCAGTGAAGACGTGTATTGGGGATCTCGTCCTCGGCCTCCGGGTCGGACCGCGGCCCCTGCCCCGGGCTCGCCACCACTGTGGGCAGGAGCCCCCGCTCCAAGGAGAACTCCACCACATGGAGCTGCTTCTTCTCTGCCAAAGTCTGGTGTGTCTCCTGGTGGAGGAGAAAAGGGCAAGGAAATACAGAGGGGAAGTGAGAGGACGGAGGAGCAATGAAGATGCAGAACGGAGAGGTGCGAACAAAGTACGGTAGACATTAATGACATGAGACCTAGTGTCACTATTCTGGGCAAGTCATTTTATTTAGTTTTGCACATAGTGTATCACAGTACAATATAATTATTATCAAAGGATAATAATTAATTTCATCCAATACACCCAAGGGCAAAAAGGAGTAGGAAGAAGAAAAACTTTTAATACCTGCCCCTTCAACTTAAAAAATATATAGATGTTTGGCACATAAAACCAGTATACAACCACATACAAACAGTACTTGCATTAAAATGCAAGTACTGTTTGTAGGCGATGTGTGGCGACACACAGGTGTAGAGGTGAAAAAAGGAGTAGTTTAAGTTAAATCGATTTTCCGACATATTTCCTGAGCACAAACAAATTGAATGTTTGCGCGCAAAAAAATGACTAAGGAAGACAAAAGGCATTCTTTATCAGGGGTTGACAAAACTGACCAACGCTAAGGTTTTGGCCTTCTTTTTTCGTGCAAAACTTCAAATTGTATGCACTGTGACTCGCACTGTATGTCTCAAGACAGTGAAGCTTGAACTTTTCAACAGACTTGATCACTGGAAAAACCTTTCTAATCAACCTAAGCTTGTTATTGTTGAATCTCCCATTCCTTATGGATAGGTGATGTGCCCTCACCTGATTGGCTAGTCCAGAGAAGAGGGCTCTGGTAATGTTGAGGTAATTGATCGAACCCTCCACTTTGCAGTACATGTCCTTTATCCCTATCAGCTTACACAGAGTGATGATTGCACGGTGGCAATGGAGGCCATAGCCTGAAGAGAAGAGAGAGTTCAGAAGAATGCATGGTGGAGAATGAGGACACACACACACACACACACACACACACACACACACACACACACACACACACACACACACACACACACACACACACACACACACACACACACACACACACACACACACACACACACACACACACACACACACACACACACACACACCTTGACTTTGTTTTTTCATGCGGAGAATTGATCTTTTGGAGGTGGAGTCCAAGTCATGATAAACTGTTGGACAGAAAACGACAGCAATGCCATAGGGTCAAATTCATCACTCAATAAATCGGTTCACAAAATGCACGCATGGAATATTCTCATCACATCTACATAAAGACCACAGATTTTATACATGGACATACAATGCATTGTGCAGAACAATAGACATGTTACCTTCTACTAATTCTGCCTTACTACTACTACTACTGTCAACTTTCAACACTTATCTTATTCGCACTAGCCGATCTCTCTTACGCTTATCAAGTGGATTTTTGTTGTATACCTTCATCAATAGGACAGATTAACAAAATTATGCATATTCTCTTTTGTTTTTGTCCGGTTTCCTATTTCATGAGCGAGTAGAGAGGATCTAAGCATTTTGATCAATACGGGTGTTCTCTTTTGTTAATTTAAGTCCATTTTAAGTCCCTTCAACAAGGATGTTGAAGTACTAGGGTGGAGAGAGGGGGATGTGGGAGTAGTATGGGTGGACAGTGGGAGGAAATGGATGGAGACTGGAGAGAAATAGGGGAGGGAGAGTGAGAGTTGGGAAATGCACACAAAATGAGTAGAGTGCAGTGCAGTAGGAAAGTGAAAAGGAACATCAACACATACAAACAAATATGTACGATATGTCACAAGAAAAGAACATTTGCTATGCCTCCAGCTTGGCTTTGGAAGCATATTGTTTGTTACAGTATCTCCCAGCCCGAAAATAATGACTTTTCATTGTCTTCTGCATAAAATAACCATAATGGCCATAAACAGTGAAGTGCTTATAGTCCATGTATATCCAAATCCTTGCTCATTCTATTTCTCATAATCACACAAACACAACAGCAACTTACTAGTATGGTCATTGTATCGCTCTATGTAGTACAGGTAGTGCATGGCTCGGTTCTTGGCCTGCACAATGAAATCACACAAGTCAGATTACATACAGTAAGACATCCAACAACTTTGACTAGTAGCAGTATAACTCAAACGAATCCAAGGGCATTATCAAACACCTGGTAGAGAAGCTGTTTATCTAAATACAGAGTATACAGAGTAAAGAGTTTGCTTCAGGAGGCTTTTGTGTCTTACCTTCCTAAGAGCAGTCGTTCTGTCTGTTGCCTTTCCCAGCGCAAAGCCTGTCCCAGTCAAAATATGAGCAGAAGTTAGTTGAGTGCTAAATTATTATAATGATGCTGCCTGTCCAATATCACTCTGTCCAGTGTCCACATATTTGTCCACCAAAGGGTGCTGCAAACACGACACAATTATGTCTCTTGCCTTTCTTTGAACACAATCATTGTCCAGTTGTTGTTCATCACATACCATACCATGTACCGGTTATGAGTGTAGCGCGATACAAGATACACTTTTTGCTATCAGTTATGTTGACTGGCATCATTAGTGCCAGTCAACATCCTCTGGTATGGGCGAGCAAAATGGCATTGTGGTGGTGAATTGTGATTGGTGTAGTTTATACCAACACTGACAAAAAATCATTGTGGAGCCATTTTTGGAAACATTTTCAATCCAAGTACTGTTTTTCTGTGCTTCTTCATAGTTCAAAAGACCTGAGTTGGAGTAGGCTACATATGCATTTCAGAAGAAAGGCTCACCTGCGGCACCGGCGCCATTTCCAACAGCTACCAGGCAGCTAATGGACCGCTTCCTGCCCTCCTTGGCTGTCATGTTGAACACAGTCTTCACCTGAAAAAAACAAGGAACTAAATATGTGTGTGTGTGTGTGTGTGTGTGTGTGTGTGTGTGTGTGTGTGTGTGTGTGTGTGTGTGTATATATGCTTCCCTAAAACTTTGTTCTTAGTCCAAGGTCTCTCTTGAGAAAAATAAGACATTTCTCTCAAGATGACTTGAAGATTAAAATAAATTCTTTCATTTTTCCCCAATCAAAGCAAATTGTCTCCCTTTCTAACGAGCATAGTCATCTAGTCAAACACCTATAATTAGCTGGCATTTCAGCATTTAAAGAAGCTGCATAAATACATGTTAATTTTGTTAATTCTGTCACAACTGCATTTCGTCCTTCCCTGTCTGACAAGGCAGCCAGATTTTTTGATTAATGACTCAATTCAAATTTATTAAAGTGTCAAATCACAACAAGTTGTCTCAAGTTGTCACTACATGTAGAGCAGAAAACCTACAATACTGCCATATAAACACCAGGGGGCAATGTTGATACACCAAAGTTACACCAAAACTGAGAGAATAGTGAAAGCAGGCGGAGAGCAGACAGCAGGAGCAGAACACAGAGGGGAGTAGAGATGGCGCGCGCGCACACACACACACACACACACACACACACACACACACACACACACACACACACACACAGTACATGTTTGTGCACACACACTCAGTAAATGTTTTTAAACGCGTTGTTATAGTCATGCGTGCAACAACACAGATGGAGATGCCTCTCAGCGCCATCACTGTGCACCCGCACACTTCCAAATTTGCCTACTTCAAATGACTCCAAAAAATCAATTAAATTACGCAACACTTAGAGGAGAATGGGTGGGATTAACAGGTTCATGACAAGTTAAATTGTAGTGTAGTCGGTTAAGTTTTAAATTAAGGGCACTCGTGGCACAGTAAACTAGTAAAGCACCGGCCAACCATGCTCATGTTCTGGGGGAAGGAAGCTGGGCAGCTGGGGGTGATATAACGCTGCATGTACTCCTATGGGCTAAGGAGGTGATGCCTGATTGCAGGTGAACAGCAGGGCAGGAGTAGGATGGACTCCCAAATATACAGTATACTAGAATTTCGTGCGCGCTACGCGCGCACTCATCCCAGAGCGACTTTGCCACGCACTATGGGAAGAAATAAATGGCGGGAGTTGACTCCACATGTAGTAACGAATGGGTTATTGGAAATGTACCATTGTTTTGTCCTGAATATTTCCACAGCCTAAGTACTAAAGGATTGTGACTGTGGGACAGACATACAGTCTGACATACAATAGGCTACACGTGTGCACAGTGAATAAACAATGACCTATATGCCCAGAGTTCTTAAATTAACATAGTTGGATTTTAACAGAAAGACAATGCCATAAATCAGTCAAAGTAAGTGACAGACTCAACAGTAGCACACAGCATGCAAGGCAGCGATGCATGCATGCAAACATGTTTGTCCAGCTGAGATTTAGTGTCTCCATCTCTCTGTGGAAGAGGTTGCACATGACCTGTACGGCCACACTGAGGCGCTCCAACACAAACACAGACACAAAACAACACCACGCTGTTTGTCCAGTTGACCCAAATCAACACCAATACCTAGCCTGTTTGTCCAAAACACAGTATCTGCTGGCCACGTGTCTACTTCGCCACAACCTAATGTTAGTAACAAATGTAGGGGAGAGCCGCCAAGGTTGTAACGCTTCACGGTTGTAACATGGACGTTATATCTTGATTGGTCAACGCCACCATGACGCCATCGCGTCAGTATGTGTACAGCAACGTACTCTACGTGGCCAGGAGTTTGAAGTTTGAAGTGTTTACCTTCAAAATGCGTCTAATTTTACACCTGGAGTATATGTGTGGTACAATTTTTGTCTTTGGTGTTGGTGAATAAAAATCCACATGGATGTGTTCATGCTTATGTTCTTCATTAGTTTGCATCGTGTTTAGACGGAATTCACGTTCATTCTGGTCTGTAAGCAACTGCAAAGAAAACTTGCAAAAGCGGGTCATTTGTAACATGTGTTACAAATGGTCCGCTTCCATTCAATGCCATTATATGTAATATTTACATATTTGACATATTGGCCAATATTATATGTTCTGAAATGGTATTGTATCGTGTAGTGTATTCTGAAATTAGTTTAGGGTTGTATAACGTTGTACAACTCAATCAATCAAACGTTTGTTTAATCAATGTATTGCCCCATTGAAAAAAAAGAAATGGCCAAACTGGTACTGGTACACCCGATACTATTTAATATTTCCCTTATGTTTGATACATTTTCTTATCACATCCATGGTATAAAAACAATGCTAAGGAGTTGCTTCAATGAAATGTAATTGCTTTAAGCTGAGAACGATATGTTTAATGGTGTTTTTTAGCGTTGTTACATTTATCATGCATGCCGTTACAATTGATCCGATATGCGCAGCAAATGTAACACTGAAACAGCGTCCACGTTCGGTTGAATAACTCCCGACCTGTTTTATCAAAAAAATAACTTGAAGTGGTTTATGGTAGCTGACATGTGTAGGTCCGTTGCCTGAAAATATTACATGTGTAGCTAAACGGATCTCTGAGTAAAAGAATGAAACGTGCAAAATGTTACATCCTTGGCGGCTCTCCCCTATTAGTTTACTCACAGCACAGCACCGTCACTCCTGTCAGTTATTTCGTCCTAATAACTTGAAGTGGTTTATGGTAGCTGACATGTGTAGGTCCGTTGCCTGGAAATATTACATGTGTAGCTAAAGGGATCTCTGAGTAAAAAAATGGAACGTGCAAAATATGTTCTAAAATTGTATTGTATTGTGTAGTGTATTCTAAAATTAGTTTAGGGTTGTATAACGTTGTACAACTCAATCAATCAAACGTTTGTTTAATCAATGTATTGCCCCATTGAAAAAAAAGAAATGGCCAAACTGGTACACCCGATCCTATTTAATATTTCCCTTATGTTTGATACATTATCTTATCACATCCATGGTATGAAAACAATGCTAAGGAGTTGCTTCAATGAAATGTAATAGCTTTAAGGTGAAAACGATATGTTTAATGGTGTTTTTTAGCGTTGTTACATTTATCATGCATGCCGTTACAATTATTCCGATATGCGCAGCAAATGTAACACTGAAACAGCGTCCACGTTCGGTTTAATAACTCCCGAGCTGTTGTGTGTATTGCGTGGTGAAAAGGCCGTGTGTTTGTGTTGTAAACAACTCATGTTATGTCTGCGCACACTGTATGTTGCTATGGCTGCTGACGTTAGCATGTGTGCTATCAGGCAAAAGCTGAGATAGATATGCAACTACTACTGGGGAAAATGCCATACAAAACACAACACCTAATTTCGGAATGTTATTGTGACCTATTGAGCACAATCAGACCATCATGATTTGCTTGCTGGACCTATAATTAATTTATTAGCATTAAATGTCCACTCGCCCATCCAAAAGAAAAGCAAGATGGCTGCGACAGATTGTGAGCGCGACGGACTACGGAGGCCAGGAGGAGCAGAGCTGGTGACGTAAGAGGCAGGCAGTGTTGCCAGGTTTGCGAATTGTAAGCGAGTTGCAGTGTATGCAAGTAGCGTGGTTAAATTCCTTGTTTCTCGGCGTGTTGTGGCACCCGTTTATCTGCTGGCTCGATCGTGATTTTCATAAAAGTAATATTTGCAGAGTAAATAAGAAACTTGAACGGCTAAAAAATAGGCTATGTCAGTTCGGGGAGGGTGGCGAATTTATTTTGCATATAGAGATGTGTGGTAAAAGTGTGGTTCGGTCGGAGATAGAGCATGAAGAATGAGTATGGGTACACCTTTTCACTTGTATATAAGATATATAGGTGCTATACAGGTGCATCTCAAAATATTACATTTGAATGCATGTTTTGAGAGGCACCTATACATGCATGTCCTTTTGGTGGGGGCTCCTCCTTAGTAGACAAAAACCTGACATCTAAGTCTAAGACACTAACAAGACGTGCTACCATGTGAACGAGATATACATAAGGCTTCAGAGACGTAAAACACAGATTAACAGATTAGGTGCCTTCCATTTTTCAAAATTCAAGATTTTATCTAATATACGGGTCGGGTATATAAGAGGTATAAGAGGTTTTTCTCTTTTTTTCGTAGCAGCAATAACAAGAAATAAAGAAGCAGCAGAAAATTATGTACATTATTCATACAGTAGCACCCTTTGAGGTACTTGATGGTGTTGTGCAGCCTGTGCATGGTTCCTACTTCTAGATATTAACCATCGGTGTGTACACTATGCGCTGTCAATGTGCCTGCTTAGCGTTTCAGAAGATATTGTTCTTCCTGCCCTGCTCATTCATAAACCTGATTATCTCTGGGAAGTATCTATTTCGCAGCCTATCGCCCGTGGCGGCGTGGCCTTGTGGCTACAAAGCCACTTGGCAAGTGGTAGAATCTAAAACAGTCTGTGGTTAGGATGGCTTCATCAACACATACAGTACACACCCACAAACCCACACAGGGATTGCTAAGTGGCTTTCTAGGCATAGAGAAGTTGCCTGTCCCCAGAAGAGGAGGAGACTTTGATGCTTTATTAAAAAGAGAAGCATTTTGGATTCACTAGTTGAATACTTTAGCCCCCAATGGCCTCAACATGGAATTTGATCTAAGACCCTTTCTATGATGGTGGGTAGAGCTCCACGTCCAGCAGCCTATATGGCCTGGACTTATTTCCCTCTCCTGATCTGTTGATGGCTTTTTACTCCTTTATATACGTTTCCTATATGAAAGGGTACTTTAAACCCATGCCCTAAATATTTTGAGAAACCTTTTTTTTAGATCTTTTTACCTTTGTTTCAACAAATAATGTCCATGAGTGTCCTTTTCTGTGTGAGATTGCGTCCACAGGAACTCTTCACACATTAGTCTCCTTGCCATGTGTGGTGTTTAATGTTTAATATTCTGCTGTACTTTTATTGGTCATGTAACCAGGGAATAGGATCTGGGTTGTATACTGTCTATGAGACGATTTTTGTATTCTATACTCTATATGTTTTTAATGTAGGCTTCTCACTGTTTAGCAGTTCTATACATAATTACATATATTTCTATTGACTGACCAATTGCATTTTTATGTCGTTTTTGCATTTTGCATATTGTTCTATATATGATGCACAAATAAAGTTATTGTTGCCAGCAACCAATTACCCACTTTGGGTGTTGGCCTGATTGAGGACACTCCCTGATCCCAATCTTTATAAATATCTGTTGTTACCCCTTGTGTCATACCCTGAAGAAGGCAACTTGTTGCCGAAACGTTGGAAAAATAAATGTTTATGGCATCGTGACTACGAGCTGTGCGGCCTCTTTCCTTTCTTAGTCAAAGTTTGATCTCCTGCGGTCAGCACCTCCCCACTACTGGTGTGCAGACATGCATTCTGTGTGTCTGAGATGTAATTCTGCCTCATGCAAATACAATAATGCTAGCTACTGTGCATATGTCAACGCAAGAGTACACATGCACAAAAACATATTTGGGTCATGTTCAATGAATGAAGTTTTTTTGTCAGGGGCTGTGGAAATACATTATGCCTTGCTGCATTCAACACCCCCCATCCACCACACCCTCACACAGGCGCGCACACACACACACACACACACACACACACACACACACACACACACACACACACACACACACACACACACACACACACACACACACACACACACACACACACACACACACACACACACACACACACACACACACACACACACACACACACACACACACACACACACACACACACACACACACACACACACACACACACACACACACACACACACACACACACACACACACACACACACACACACACACACACACACACACACACACACACACACACACACACACACACACACACACACACACACACCCCTGCACTCCAACCCCTCTTGAGACTGCGGAGAACCTGAGGGAACTCAAGTGCCATGTGAACATTAAAAAAGCTGTTAAAAAAGCGCTACCATGATATAGGTAGTGATAAAAGATAAGAGAAGAGATCTCAGATACAACAACCAGTTGCATTTTATAACCATGTCTGTCCAGACTCATAATAAATATATGTAGTGTAAGGGTAGGGGTTAATTGATTTAATCAATTATAAAACAGAATCAATAAAAGGGGTGACAGTGGATCAGGGGTTGAGTGGCCAGTAGAGAGGTTGGATGGGAACCACAAGGTTCCCAGTTCGATCCCGGGCAACCCCAGAGTTAGTGTCGAAGTGTCCTGGAGCAAGACTCTAAACCCCTAATTGCTCACGATGAGCAGGTTGGTACCTTGCATGGTTTCCTCTGCCATCGGTGTATGAATGTGTGTGTGAATGAATCTATGTAAAGCAGCTTGGATAAAGGCACTATATAAATGCACCATTTACCATTTTATTTATCAATTTTCAGAAAATAGCAAAAGCACACACTGTGGCGTGTGCGTGTACAATACATATAAAATGGGGCTTTATAATCACTAAGCTGATAATCACTAAGCAGATAGCCAAATGCCTGTAACACTGCTATTATTTATGCAGCAGGCAGGAGAACTAGGGAAGACTATCAATGTGTCACACACAAACAAGAAATAAAGACTGCACACACATGGGCGGACCAAGATACTTACAAACAAAAGCAACGCACACACGCAGCCACGCACACAAGAGTTGAAGGAATTTCCTGAGAAGATTTGGCCTCCTCTACCTCTGAATGTATGTGTTGCTTTTGTCTCTTTCTCCCTTTCTTTTTGAGTGGTGCAACCACTCCTACAACCAGCAATGTCTGTGCCTATGCCTGTGCCTATGCCTATGTGGCCATGAGCACGAGTATATGACTTATTTGTACCAGTAGGGGGCGCCAGAAACAGAGAGAGGGATAGTGCTGCTGTGTCGCCTGCTAATGAGAGAGAGAACTCAGTTCACACGGGTGTGATTTTATTTTACTACCTGTGTGAATGATATGAGGCAACGTTTCATATAGTGATATTATGAATTTGTTGAGCTTTGTTGTGTAAAAAAAAACTGTGTTCACATGCTGATTCTACGAGAACATGAGTAAAGCCCTGACAGTAGACAATACATGTTACATCTTCAACGCAACAGTTCAGTGTCCGATCAAATGTGAAATTAGGTCACAATCTTCCCTTTAGTTCCTGAGTTATGGTGTTAAATAATGGTCAGAAAACATTATGATGAAAATATTTTTAACCCATTAGACATTTGTGTGAAATCTTGTCGTAATTAGTTTACACATTCTTGAGTTTTGGTCAAAAAGAGTTTTGTGAGATCACAGTGACATTTCCATTTGGCCACCAAACTCTTCACTATTTTACATTATTATACATGAAATGTGTCAAAATTAGCAGAGAGTCACTTCACACTTTAGCATCCACTTTACAATGACCTTGGCTTACCAAAGAACAAGATTACTATATAGGATTTCCTCACTGGTCAACAAAAACACCTTGAAGACCCTTAAAACAAGGTTCCAGACTTCCCAAAACAAACTGGTCAGGCTACTACTTGGCCTCACTCCCGAAACCACCTCACCCCAGCCCATTTTGACAGGCTGGAATGGCTTAGGGTTGACGACAGAGTACAGCATCTTGCAATGGGTCTGGTCCACAAGATTCGCTACACCACCAAGATACCCATGTACTGTATACCTGTCTAAATACTTCCTTGATGTCAACGAAGTCCACACCCACAACACCAGAGGGAGTTCAATAAACCATGTGCAACCCAGAATCAGCACAAACAAGGTACTTAATTAATTTCACTCCTATGCCACCAAAATGTGGAACACCCTACCAACAGTCATTAAGACATGTGAATCCCTTGACTCCTTCAAAACCGCTCTCAAAGGGCACCTACGGACGGCTGCAATTCGAAACTGGCCCCCTTAAAAAAGTCTGATTCCCCTCCACTTTATATATTTCTTCTCCCATTTTACCTCCCTTTATGATTTCCGTTATATAGAAGTGTATATTTGTACATCTCTAAATGTTCTGATGAATTGAAAAGTGGGAACTCTATTGTAAACAAGTGTAATGCTTTATGGTGTCGTCCACAGTTAAGTTTTTGTACTGAATGGTGCTTGAAATGTACCTAATCTGCATACTGTTAAATTGAAATTGAATAAATACTTCAATCAATCAAACATACATTAGCATACCGGAGACAACAGCTGGGAGGCCATTTAATGCTTTCAACTGCAGATAGATAATTATGCTTGTGGGTTGCGTCTTGTGTGCGTGCACGCGAGTGTAATTTGGCTTCTACTATATTTCCGGAAATGTGGGTCTATGATATGTGCATTTGTGTGAGTGTATACTGTGGCCGTGTGCCTTTGTGTGAGTGTATACTGTGGCCGTGTGCCTTTGTGTGTGTCACTGTGTTGAGTTACATGCAGTCAGCAGACAGCCTGGACAGATCGTCTCTACTGTAGCTCTGAGTAAAGGAACAGCTAATGATTGGTGCTGAGAAGCAACACAGTAAGCATGCACTAAACCACCCAGACAATGAGCCTTTCTTTGGTATACTTGTGCTGCGCGTGTGTGGTGCGCGCGCATGAGTGTGTGTGTGTGTGTATGTGTAAGCAAGCACAAATGAGAGCCAAAGCTCTCACAGAGCGAGAGAGAGAAGATACAGAGGAAATTAAATGATAATTAATTCAGCTACCCTGTGTGTGCGCACACACGTCACACAGTGTTTTTCTGTATGTTGGCTCAACTGAGCCAAAACGAGCCAACACAAAGCCTTTTAACATGATCAATATGCAATGGAGAAATTCCAAAACAGGCTTTATGGAAGAATAGAATGGCTTTTTGTGAATCACATGTTCAAAGAAAGTTTGCAAGTTCAACTCCCGTGAAGTGTCCTAGAGGATGACAGAGAATCACTGTTTTTACTGTTTAATTACTTTAGCATCTCTCTCTGGATATTTTTTTTATCTCAGATGGGCGTACCCGGCGCCCGCGCCCATATAGGAGCCCGATAGCACAGGCATTGGTGGCTTATAATTATTACCATTCATATCTGGATCCTTAGCTGTGAGCATCTTCACAGGGGAGCCTTGGATAACCCTACTCAGCCGCTGTTGTCGGGGTCCCATCATTGAAGTTAGGGGGGTGAGGTTATACCAAAAAAAGCAAACTTCCAAGGTCGGCGTCTCCTGGGACGAGAAGTAATCTCCTCCAACCACGACACTTCATCACCCCTAATGAAATCACAGTCTTATCCAAGTCGCCTCGCTCCCGGGAGTGGAGCCACGGGTGTGACACGCCCCCCATTACCCCCCCCCCTCATTTGCTTCGTCTACTCCTCTCACTGCAGGCTGATCAATATAATAATAATGACACTTCCTTCGTCACCATGCACTCTCTCCGTCCCCAAAATGGTTCGGTCCTCTTTTAGCCCTGGGTCTTCTCTTATTTTGTCTCACTCTGCCTCCCTGACCGATATGTCAGTGCACAAATCACTGACCGGACTGTATGACAACACAGCACTAAATATTTATGGCAACAGTATATTTGACTGCATTTTCCTCAACCTTAAGAAAAAGGCTATGTGGTATGATAATTACTTGCAGAAAGGTCAATTTAAAAAATGTTTCAAATGTTCACCAACCAAAGATTAAGACTTACAAAGACTTCCTTAATGGAGTCCTACATTGGTTTTATACATGGCTTTAACATTTATTTCTGCTACTCTGTCCGACTCTCTGTCCCCCTGTCCGATTCTCTTCCTCTCTGCCTGCTGTGGGATTGGTTTGACAATGTCTAGCAAGTGACTTTGTCCTTGGGAGACAAGCCTTTTATGCCAGTAAGCCGTTTTCATTTCATTAGGGCTGAATTTATAGTGGTGCGCACACGCACGCACAATGTATTTATATAGGAGATGGCACCATAAAAGCACCCGTTGGTTTCCAAGGGAGGCAAATGCCGGTAACACTATTATTTATGCAGCAGGCAGGAGAACTAGGGAAGACTATCAATGTGACACACAAACAAGGAATAAAGACTCGCACACACATAGTCCAAGATAGATTTACAAACAAAATACATGCACACACACACACACACACACACACACACGCACACGCACCTAATTACAGTGTGCTATACAGTGTGAATCAATAACAGTTACTGTAGATTATTAATGGAAAGCCCTGAACAAAGGACTAACAAAAGGGCTTTTAATTGGTAGGTCAATACTGGCTGTTTTACTGTACACAGTGGGGGTGACGGATGGCTCAGTCAGGCGATATACATCGCATACGCTGCGCGCATGAGGACCAGGGTTCAAATCCACCAATTATTAGCAGGCTGGGATACCTAGCCAGGGCTGTGTAAGTCATGGTTGACGACGTTGCAGTCATCAGGCCTTGAGATAAGTGCAGAAGTGAAGGTGCTCTTATTAGATCACCATGTTTCACACCAGCGGTGGTGTCAAGAGGTAGAAATCCAATTAATTTCTCCATAGACATTTTCTAGGAAAATCTTTATATTTAGAGCTTTAAGCCTGGAATCAAGCCACCCTGATTGATCTTGACCATACACAAATCATGCAAATAATTGGAAAATGCAACAAAAAAAAAGTACAAGATTGTGACGGTACAAGATTGTGACGGTACAAGATTGTAGCTTGTCTGGTTTCCAGGCTAACAAGATTTGAGTACATATTTCAAGAATGAAGAAAACTACATTGTGCATTTACCTTTCCATGTGAGTAAGAGAGAGAGAGAGATCATGTCTGCTTGTGTGGCACCTGTATGCGTATGTACATTCAAGCAGACAAATGTGCGCATGTGCAACACACGCACACACACAAACCAGTGCACGAGGGCGATTAACCCCACTAAGTTGACAGGGTCCATTAGAGCTTATTGAATTACTGCAGAATACTAAGAGGAAGGATAAATGCACAGGGTCCACCCCCCCCCCCCCCGACCTTGTCCCTCCTGTATTTTGGACTTGTCATTACAGGTAAACGTTTTCGGGGGAAAATAAAAAGTAAAACAATTGCAGATCTACAAACTCACAATTAATGGGGCTTAAACGGTTAAGAGCTTAATTTGCTGCATCACTTCATGCATCTACTCCCCATCTAGTAGCACTAGAAATGTCACTGCAGTAACAGTCATATTGATATCACTTCCTCCTTGCAGGCTTCCTTCCCCGTCTCTCCACTGACCAAATTAGAAGCTTAATTACATCTGGCGGATCCTGACTCTGTTTACATGGACCCTAACAATCTAATCAAAGAGCTTAATATAGTGTTTCTGGAAGTGGTTGTGGTGGGGAACTACCGCTGTAGAGAAACTGGCCAATACAATTCTCTATGGCCGCGCTCGGGTAGTTCCTGCCCACCACCATGGAGACTTGGGATTTGAATCCTCCATGGTGCCTCCGGCTTTGTCGAACAGTCTAATGAACACATTTGGCCGTGTTCATGGTAGGGAAGCCAGGTGGGGGTGTTCTCTCTCACTGAACTAGCAACTCCCAAGGGGTGTTCAGGGTGCCAGTTCAGCGTCACTCCACCCCGGTGTATTGTAACTCCTCACGGTCAGGTGAAAAGAAGTGTCTGGCTACTTCACATGGAGATGTGCTCATCTACACCCTCCCTAACGAACCGACTAGTAGTGGTCAGCCGTAATAAGGGACTACAGTACTAGGGGAATCCCACTCAATATTTTTCACATCTACACAGACCCATGTGGATACACACAGACAAATATCACACACTGGTGTGCACACAGCCAGCCAGCCAGCCAGCCCACCCGCCCGCTCATCCACACACACACACACACACACACACACACACACACACACACACACACACACACACACACACACAGGAACTGCAAAATTATCAAAGACAGAGTTCAAAACGACTGGGCATGAAGTAAAGTTTTCATACAGAACCCTTCAAGTTAACCTCTGGAAAAATAGATTAAGTAAGGTGACCTAAAGCAATGCCATAACCCCAGGAGTTGAATGGGGGTTACATTTTCTCACATTATGTTTGTCAGTTAGCAAGATATCTCCAAATGTATAATTGGATTTGCATGAAACTTTGTCGAATATTTTGTCTATCGCGGCATAACAACTAAAATCATGAAACCTTCCGCCACAGATTGTCCAAAGATGGGGTGTGGGTACAAATAAAAAATAAGTCGTTTCCAAATGGATACACGCAAAACCATGACATTTGTAGAAATGCTGGCGCTAAATACAGTGCTGCAATATACATGTGGTGTGTGAGCACAATCTTTCTTGCTACCCTGCCTGCAGCAACATCTGGCACATAATCAGTACTGTACATTCTGTTCATTTGTATGTTCTATTTTATTTGGGAGTTCCCTTAATATAACTTGAGCAACACAGATTTCTAAACACAGACCTACAGTAATACAAAATCATGACAACATATCGCATACCATTCAGTCTCAGTTTTGTATGATTGTTTGCAAGATAACCTAAGAACAGATTTAGAGCTTCTATACTGTAGGTTTCATTCTCCACAGAGCATGAATGTGCATACAGTAGCAAGTTTAAATGGTAAATGCCCATTCTATTTTGAGATATATCTGAGTGCAAGTAAAGATTTTGGCACAAATACTGTACTTTTTACTAAACTATAATTATTTGACAGCTTTAGTTACTACAGTAGTTACATTATTAAGCGTTATTTTATACTTTGGCTAGATCTGCTATATACTTTTACTTTGGTACTCGAGTAAAAAAAAAGTATAGGCTTTTACCTGTAACCAAGGGGTAAATCCCCCTCGCTGGAATTGAATCTCACTTACTTTCGTGCAGCCTGCTGTTCCTATTAATGGCCCAGTAGATGTTGTTATAAACCTTTTACTGGTCGCATTATAATCTCAAAAGACAAAAAAGAGTCAATGAGGTTTTGGGCGGACGTAAACCTTTTCATAAACACTCAATTGCATCTTTTTAAATCATCATGTTACGCGTTTAGTAGATTTTGGGTCCTTACAATTAATGACCAAGTAGTGTATGTTTCTAGGCTTTCTACTGGTTCTACCAAGTGAAGACCCACCCTCACTCTGGTGGCATCCAATCATTTCCGTTTGAATTTCGGACCAGATATAGAAAGATGGTGGATTTGAAACCGCTGAAAAATAGGATTCATTTATGGTCTATAGAAACCAATCGTGTAATGCTGTCCATATTTGTCTTTACGGTCTATGCTTGTAACAGAGTAATTTATATTATATGTAAAACTATCTAGGTACTAATTACAAGACCCTCCACAAAGTGGTAGACAGACGGATGGACAGAGACATCCTTAAGAGCGCTGCTGAAAGCTAAAGGTATTATTCAAAGCCTGTATGTGACTTTGAAAACAAGACCCGTGTTCTACAAAAAGGTTTCCTCAAAGCTAACACCAATTACGTTAAGTGTCAGCTGTCTCACTCGCTGTACGAGGATACAAATTGCTGTAGCTTGAGGCTTTTTTTAATGGTCTTAGAAATGGTAATGGTAGAAAATAAATATGGGGGAGCATCCCCCAATGTTTGACTGACTACCTGTGGTGATTTGTAACCTTGGCTGTGACCCTTTCAAATTTCACATTTGGGAGTTGTGCACATTGGAGGAGGTAAGGAGCACTTACCTCAATCACACGGGAGTCAAATTCCTCATAGGTCTCTGTGTGTAGAGAGGCAAAGAAAGAGAAAATAAGAATAAAGGGAGAGACAAAGAAGGAATTGTGGAGTAAAAGAATGGGAGAAGAGACAGGAAATAAAACAAGTTTAGGATTTTAAATATGAAAACACACACACACACACACACACACACACACACACACACGCACACACACACATGGTCCACAAGTAACAAGTTCACAGGTTATTTGACAGAACAGGAAGCTTGATTGTATCCGATGACCTCTGATTGAGGCCAGGTTTTGAGCTTTTGTCTCCAGGTGCTGACATCAATTAACACCAGTCACAGTCAAGTGAGCACTGCGAGAATACACACCGCACACACGAAAGGAGCAAAGCATCCTTGTACATTCCTCTCCCTCACACACACACACACCATCACAGGCAAACATACCTACGTACACATGCATGCACACACCCCCCTGGTGAAAGACTCTCTGGTGAGACATTAGTCCACCATCAGACAGATGGCATCTATAAACAATGACGAACAACCTTGGTACAGTACATCACATTCACTCCTGTGAGTCTGTACTGGAACACAGAGGGGCTTATATTCACACTGAATGGATTGCAGTCACTGATTACACCATGAATATTTTATTAGTAATTTTGCATATATAAAAAGAAAACACACACACACACACACACACACACACACACACACACACGTATGTCATGATCAAGAGAAACCTTCAGTTACCACTAACTTTCTGAAGATGCTAATCATTTTCACTCTGTGTGTGGCTATTAGCACTGGTGTTTGTGAATTGGACTTTTGTGCCTTTTTTGTGCCTTTGTATGACACTTATTTACATATAAACGGCCCAAATGTGAGATTAATGTATGCATATGACCTACTTCAAATATGTTCAAATAGCAATGGAGCAATGAGACACTCTTTGCTTGGTAGTGCAGCTACTGTATGGGCGCATTTCATGTAGTCGTTGGCAGGTGCTTTGAGAAGTACAGTTTATTTATTTTTTCTTACAGGTTGTACAGGTTCAGCGGACACAAAAGCTGCACACTCCTTTTGTCAATAATCACCCAAGAGGCAGTGAGCAAAACAGGAACGAGGGAAAGAAAGAGTATGTTTGAGAGGAGAAGAGAGCGGAAAACATTGTATTAGTGTGTTACTGCAAACATATTGAGTTAACTTGAATAATTATGATGGCAAGAGTTTAAAAGAGATTGCATGAAACAGTCTATTAGTGACAAAACAAAAAGATGAAAGACAATGAACTAAAGAAAGGACCAAACATGAAAGACAAATGAATGACAGAAAGCAAGAAACAGGAAAAGGACCTCTACTTAACCCCAAAATAGATTTTTGCCCCTATCGATTACTCACGCTATGGAGACTTGTATTTATTTTTTGTCGCATTCCTAAGCCAATAATTTGATGACCAGCAGTGGAGACACAAAGGAGACTCTTTGTGTCTCCATAGGGAACCATTACAGTGGTGTTGCTTAGGACACCTACTGGTTGACATGAGTAATTACGTATACATACATTATACAAGTATTGTAAGTACTGTGCACTGGATTTGACACTAGATACAGCACCATCACCAGAGAGAATAGGATGAAAGAAATGTACATTGTAAAGTGCTTTGGATAAAGGCACTATATAAATGCACAATCTACCAATCTCTCCGTTGAGAGAGGGAGACAGTGGACATAAAACTTGTACAAATGAAATGTATCCATCTGAATCGACGACATTACTACAAGCTTCAGAGGATGTTAAAAATAATACATCCATCATGTCGTCCTCTCGCTTTCTCTGGTTTTCTGTATTAAACGACATCAGCGCGTGCGTGCGTGTGTGTGTGTGTGTGTGTGTGAGCGCACGCTGTTGGATTATGTAACTGGCAGTGAACAGATTTCTGTGAAGATTTCTCTGAAGTTTCAGAGGTTGTTAAAAGTTCAGAAACACACTTCTTCTTCACTCACTGCAATGAGTTCTTCTGCTACCCTGAAATATGAACCTTGTACAAGTTTAGATGGATGGATGGAGGTAAGAATGAGTCTGACAAGGGCAGGAGGGAGGGAGGGATGAAGTTGAAGTGCAGAGAGTGAGAGGGAGATGATGCCACTGGTGAGATGACAGGGGGGCATAGGGATGGACTGGTAAACAGGTGATAGAAAGAGATTGTGAAGGGTTGATGATCATTGGAATGAGTTCTTCTGCTACCCTGAAATATGAACCTTGTACAAGTTTAGATGGATGGATGGATGGATGGAGGAAAGAATTAGTCTGACAAGGGCAGGAGGGATGAAGTTGAATATGCAGAGAATTAGAGGTAGATGATGCCACGTGGTGAGATGACAGGGGGGCATAGGGATGGACTGGTAAACAGGTGATAGAAAGAGATTGTGAAGGGTTGATGAAGGCTAAGAGCAAGAGAGAGGCCAGGGAGTGAAGGATGCCATAGTCAGAGAAATAAAAGATGAAAAAAGAGAGAGCTGTGACTTTCTGAACCTCTATCAGTATTTCGACCTAATGGGCCACAATACTAGTGTAGTCTATCACTCATAACATGATACTTACTGTACATACAAAAGGCAGGACACAGCCTCTCATAACAAGAGTATACTGTAGCACCCATATTTCACTCTCACACTACCATACACACCCACAGGCATCCCCCCCCCCCCCCCCTTACATTGCTCGTCTAGATTAGTTTATTCCTCCGTGTGCGCGCGCGCGTGTGTGTGTGTTTGTGTACCAGATGACACCGTACATCGACCTGTTAGAAATCTTATATTAGCCTCATTCCTCTCGCCTGGTGCAAATGTACAATGACAACTAGACAGGGATAAAATAGCCAATGCGAACGACAAATATGAATTGTTTTTTTTGTCTCCACCAGGCCGAAGGCATGGGGGGAGAGTATGTTTTGCACTCTGTCCGTGTGTGTCCGTCCGTCCGTCCGTCTGTGTACAGCTAATCTCCAGCACCGTTAACCCGGACGATGCCAAATTATGCAGTCACACTCCCTGGATGCCAACGATGAACCTCTGCCCCAAATTTTCCAGAATGGCCTGTTATAGCACCACCAGGAGGCCGACTTTTGAAGGGGAAAAAAATCCTCCACATTCTGTCCAAAAATCCCACAAATCGTTACACACTATCGCTATAGTCATGTGTTCAAGCCGGATCTGTCCAATATTTCATATTCCATCCTAATTGGCAAAAAGAAATTGTAACAAAAAGCCTCAAATCATGCACGCAGCATGCAATTTACGTGAAATCTTTCACAGACTTTCCTACTAGGCTGAGGAATATATCCCACCCTTTTCACATTGGCCTGTTATAGCACCACCAACAGGTGGATTTTTGCAAAACACATTTTTAGAACAAAATGCCTCAAATCATCCAATTGCCAACCAAGGCGTAAGAAGAAATGGCTGGTGGAGACCTGTGACCAGAGGGGCACTTTATCTTGTTTCACTATGGACTCCCCAAGTCCGTATATATATGTACGTCGACGCTAGGTGGCGTCATATCCCAAGTCTGTATATATACATACCCCAACGTATACTCCGTCTATATAATGGTTGATGCCTACGGAAGCCTTTAACATTGGTCCGGTTCCTATAGCAACGCCCCACCGTTCCAACTATGTGATTGCAAATATATTCACAATGCAAGGCAGTTGAAAGGAGGATTTTCAAACCGCCAAAAGTCGGATTCTTGGATCGCTTGGTGGACTTTTTGCCATCCACATTTCGGATGAAATTTGTGCCTCTCGGATTCTAATCCGATTTGAATCAAAACAAGTATTTTTACAGCCAGTTTTGGTCGCGGCGTCGCAAGTCATGATTGCAAGGTTTATGTTTCAGATTACTTAGATATGTGATCCGCTAGATTTGACGTTGGTGGCTTTCAGTTTCGGTTCACGGACCTGGGGTCATTTTTGTCTCAAGCAAATCCACTCAGAATGGAAGGTATGGCAGAGGCTACAATAATTAATTAATAGCTGGCTACAGAAGTGTTAATGAGCCAAGTGTCCTCGTGTTCAGGTGCATGTCCCTGGACCATTTTTCCCTCCTGGTTGGCAGCTCCATATCCTTGTGGAAAAATCCTGAATTACATTTTGAGATATCACGTGTGCAATCGGACCATTACTATTTTGAGCCCATTATAATTTTGAGATATATAGAGTGTGAATGGAAACGTTGGCCTCATAACACTAGATGAAAAGCCATATAGTCACCAAAATCAGTGCTGCCAGACAGACATTGAACCTTCTGTGTACAGTATGTGTGTTCTGAGTCTGACCTCCATTAGGGCCGGGATCCGGGTGTCCCAGGCTGATGCCGCCCCAACAGTTTCCACTCCATCCTCTCTCCCTCTTCCCCCTCAGTTTTTTCCTCTTCTCCCACTCGTCTCTCTGTCGCACTGCATTCAGATAATAGAAGGAGATTAAAAATATTGTTTTCACACTTTTAGAGATTATCCCTGGTCACAATAGGGCCATACCTGACCCTAGATGACAATTCTTTTTGTGTATTTTATGCCAAAATACCTAAAAGTCAAATTTGGATTACTTCCTGTCAAAAGCAAACTACTGCGTGATGACAAGGACTCTTATGAATATATATTAATCTTGATTTCATTTAACATTGTGATTCCCATAACTGGCAATTAGGGAGCCACTCTTGGGCCGCTATGTTCTTTATGAAACTCAAAATGACAGCCAGACGGTGTATTACTCGTTTTAAACAAACAGTACATTTAAATATGTCTATGAAAACATGTGAGGTGAAAAACAGGCAATAAACAAGTCTCAGTCAGAACTGCTGCCATCTCTACAAACGAGAGAGAAATAGCTGCACTGGTCTGCTCAGCGTCTCTATTGTTCCCATGGCCCGAGGTAACAGGCGGTAGGGTGCTACTGTCTTAATGTCTTTAGCGAATTCAGGATATGGAACAAAGACAAGCATTCACATTTTAGTGAAATTTTAAAGAGCATATTTTTACATCACATAGCACTAAACCAATTACTAGATTAATTTGCAATCCTAAGCAATGTGTATTGCAACTGTACTATTTCTGCATTACTGCTCTATCTGTGAGAGTAGTTTAAAAGGTTAGAAGGTGAGTAGTTGTGCGAGTGTGTGTGTGTACCTAGATCAGCCCGCATCTCCAGCTGTTCAGCCTCTGCTCTACGTGACATGGACTGCACTGCTCCTGCCTTCACCACTGGAGCATTCAGACCAGGCCACAGGAAACCACCATGGCCTGGATGGGGGGAGAGAGAGAGAGAGAGAGAGAGAGAGAGAGAGAGAGGACAATATTTTGGGAAATGAACAGTAAAAAGCGCAACTGTTCTCGATAAACCTTGCCACAGCAGGACGTCTGGTCAATGCATTTTGTTTTCAGCCATGATGGAAAATAATATTCACATGCGCCAGTGAGAACGGCTGCGTTCATTCACTTTAAGTTTCAAGTGTTATACAGTAGATGGTCTCCCTGTGCTGCTCAGTGACTGCCCACTGCTCCTAATAGTTGAGTGAGTTAAATGCAGAGCAGAGGACAAATTTCCACATGGAACTAACTTCACTTTATCTATCTATAAATGCACCACGTCTCTGTGTGTACATCTGTAATCAAAGTAACTCGAGAACCGTTCGCCCCACCAACCCTTGAGTTGGTGGGATACATCGTTGTCCAGAACCAGCACAAAACCCTCTGCCTGGGATCTGGACAGGGCCCAAATTAGCCAATTGATCACACCTGATTACATACATGGAGATGGCTTGTTCTGACATCGCAATGATGTTCTGACATCTGCATAGACACCATAATTGGTCATGCCTGACAAATAGCTCCATATCCCTTTATGACCATATTATGGTCATAAAAGGGACACAGACATAATAAATGGATGGGGCATTCATTTTCAACTTGCATCGTTCCAAGTAGGCCACTAGCCTAAGGCCAGTGCCCAATGGGCACCGCTCTAGTTACAGGTACATCAATTCTAAATAATTGTATTCACTGCTCTAAAATCTGATCCTGCACTGACATAACACAGCCAAACAGATAGTGATGCTTTGACAACATTATTCTCAATCTCAACTTTCATGCCAATAAGACGCATCAAACTTAATTGAGCCGAGACTGAAAGAGAGCTTATCTCTAACAGAGATGAGTAATGAATGTAATCATTGCAGTGTAATGAATATTCTATAAGTAGACTGTCATGTACTGTAGCTAGATAACTGCCCATCGGTACAGTCATTAGCATCAGTTAGCTGCTCCAACTTCAGACAGGCTGAAAGACAGACAGAAGAATGGAAAAACAGAGGACAGACAAAGTGAAAGAAAGGAGTTATAATAGGTATTAGAGACACATGGAGAGAGTCTCACCTTCTCCGATAATCTGTCCTCTGTTGAGGTCTCTCTTCAATTTGCGTTTGGACCTCTTCCCTCGGCCCTTCTTGTTCCCGGCCCCTGATTCAGCCATCACACCTTTCCACAGCTCCTCCGCTGTTACTGTACAGACACACACGCACAAACGGGGCAGAATTGATCGTCAACACATAGTATTGATTCTTCTTCTAAGATGTTGTTTCAAACAAAACACCCCATAAGCTACACGGTCCCTGACAATACACAAAATGGAGGATTTACAAAGCCAGAGTGAGTTTAAAAGCCTGCCAGAGAGCTCACAATATCAACGGCTCCACTGTTGCCCAAGATCATGGAGTGAACATTATGCATGCATATTTCTTTCAGCTTATACATACATAGTCTTGAACATTTTAAATAAATGAGAAGGGATGGAGTTAAGAGGGTTGGAGAGGGAAAGAGTGATAGAGATGTCACAGAGAGGGAGGCATGCTTTATAATGTACAAATTGAGCTCAACAGTTCAAAAGGACTTCAAACCAGGTTCAAATAAGTTCAATGAGTCATACTTAAATCTCCACTCTTCAGAGAACCATGGTCTGAGGGAAATCAGATTCAGAACTCCACCCCCATTTAAAATTCACCAGAACAGCTCAGGGTCTCTTTCTGCATAATGTTCCCATTTTAGGGGGAATAAAATAAATGGCTGTCCCAGTTCTTCAAAAGCATTCTCTCCATTTTGTAAATTACATTCCTAGGAGACCAAGTTAGAGTTCCAAATTTCCATCAGTTCCGTTTACTCATCATATGGAATTAGATAACAAAAAGATCAGAGTAGTAGACACACATGCACAAAACCAGACAGAAAAAGGCAGGCAACACACAGGCACACAAACTTCGTAATGTGAACAGTCACTACATAATTTAGATTGTGGCCTATTAATTAACAAAGCACAAAAGTACGCAATCAGTATGTTCATTAAACACACACATGCAATATGCACATACAGTATGCTAATTAACACACTCAATCTCACAGCCTAAACTGTTTGTTGGATGATATGTTAATTAATATACTAGGCATCATAATGGGATAGACTCAGAGTATTAGAGAGACAGTTCCAAATGAGGCTTTGTTTGGTTGACACACACACACACACACACACACACACACAATTTTTCCTGCCTTACACAATGAAACAGTACATGATATGACAGCTAGTGTGCTGAGCACATCAGGATGGCATATATCTTCCCTCCTCCGTTTTCTTCTTCCCAGTCTCTCTCCTCCTACAGTATACACTAGCATACACTATACAGAACAATCCAATGAAGTAGAATAGCCAAAATAACATAAATATTTCATTGCTATTAGCATATTCATAATGTTGTTAAGCAGAAAACCACACACTAGGCTGAAAGACAAACACTTTCAGAGTTGTTCACATAACACTGCATTTTTGTGTGTAGAAAGACCATTAGATGGGTAGTAAGACTGTCACTGAAAAACTTATCTGAAATAAACAAACTAGTCCATACACAGGGATGGGTGCACCCAGAATAGAAACGGCAGGAGTACATTCCTCCCGGTGGGAGCTCCTCAGACCTCAATTAAATTAAATGCAAAGGGCTTTATTGGCATGAGAAAACATACGTTTACATTGCCAAAGCAGAAAGAACAACACAACAATACAGTAATACAATCAAAACAAAAATTTGAAAGTCAGAATCTTCAATAGATCAATTGACCTCACTGGCAGGTAAGCCAGCATGGGACAATACAATAGCAGTGGCAACCAGGCACGGCGATACTGGCTGCACGTTACAGCGCACAGCCACAGACTTATTTGCTGTCAACAGTTGTTAGCACTGCAGACTCTGTCGCAGTCGGGTAAAGTTGCGTTTTGATTCTTTGAACAGTCAAAACAAGACATAAGATAAAGAACCACAGACACTTTCAAAAGAGAGCGCAAGATAGATGGAGTACAGGTGGCATTGGAAATGGCAACAGAAGAGCTCCATCTACACTTTGAGTTGACTGGAGCCTGGAGGTGAGTGAAGTTGCATGAAAGACAACAGTAAAGAGGGACACATGCCCAGTGCCACATTAACTTTACCACTTGAACTGAAAAATGAAATTAATAAATGAAAAAGACTTTCCCGAAACCCGAAGCTGTCCCATTCATTGTCACAGCCACAGGCAGGCACAACTACAGCTCCATCTCAAAGAATTAGAATCTTTTGTAAAAGTTAATTTTCTTCCGTAATATAATTCAGAAAGTGAAACTTTCATATATTCTCAATTCATTGTGCATAAAGTGAAGTATAAACCCTTTTTTGGTTTTAATCTTGATGATTATGGTGTACAGCTGAAAAATCCTATCTCAACAATTTTTTTTTTTTTTTTTTTTTTTTTAAACATATGTTTATTGATTTTCTTTACAGTACAAAGAAGTATTTTCAAAACAATTGACATATATTTCCCCCCCCCCCCCCCACATCCCCATGGCAGCACAAATACAAACAAAATCTTATCACAAAATGTTTTGACAACAATACATACAGAACAAAAATTAATAAATAATGACAAAACGAAAAATAAAACGAAAATAAAACACATTACATACATCACAGTTCCCTACCCCCACCCCACAGCTGACTACCCCAGTTAACCACTATACATCCAAAGCCTCTTCTATCTCAACAAATTAGAATATTTTACGACACCACTAAAATAAATGTCGACCATCTGAAAAGTATATTAGTATGCAGTCTGGGCTACTTTTGAACAAATTATTTCATCAATGTGGCGTGGCATGGAGGTGATCAGCCTGTGGCACTGTTGAGATGTTATGGAAGCCCAGGTTTGTCAGCCGTACATTAATTTGCATTGTTGAGTCTCATGTCTCACACCTTCCTCTTAACAATACAACCTAGATTTTTTGTGGGGTTCAGGTCAGACCAGTTGGCTGGTCAGTTAAGCACAGTAATACCATGGTCAGTACACCAATTACTAGTAGTATTGACTTCATACATTAATATACTTTTCAGATGGTCGACATTTCTTGTTTAAATTTTTTTTTTCTAAAATATTCTAATTTGTTGATAGGATTTTTTGATTTTCATGAGCTGTACGCCATAATCATCAAGATTAAAACAAAAAAAGGTTTTAAATACTTCACTTTATGCACAATGAATTGAGAATAAATATGAAAGTTTCACTTTTTGAATTATATTAGGGGAAAAAATGAACTTTTACACAATATTCTAATTCATTGAGCTGTATACGAGTAGCAGCCTACACCTTACACTCCTACAGTATTTCGATTAGCTCCGTTTGGAAGTGGTCATTTGCGGTCCCGTTCGGCACGTTCCACATTCCAGCCGCCAGTGACAACACAGTCAGCCATGTGTGGTAAGGGATAATTGGCACAAAACTGCAAAAATAATTGGCTACTCAAAATATGTCCGGAAGGGAGAGACACACTAACAACAGCATAACAGGTAATTATCTCCAACTGAGAGAGAAAGAAAGAGAAATCAAGATATAGAGGTGGTGTGGACATTTCTTTGATGTTTATGACAACTCTTGACATGCCTGTTTAACATATGTTGTCTCTGAGATCTTCAAAGAAAAATAGGTCGACTTTCCCCAAATTGGTGACAGTGTTGGGCAATGGCTACTGAATTTGAAGAGCTGACTTCCTCCAGTCACAAACATGACTTAGGTGACCTTTACATGAGAAAGCTTTACTGTTCAAGCTTCATTCGAATCCTAATGCACATCAAAGAACAGCATTCTACTCCGACCAAAAACAGGGGTTTCGCTTCGCTTCCAATCGCACTTGATTACGATTCGGTGCAGGTGTGAATGCAATCCGCAGCAAATAAAGGAAATGAAGCAAACAATGTGCCGGGTGAGGAGCTAAACACAGTTGGAGACGGAGAAGGCATATTTTACGCAGCGCAAAGATGTCCCGTTACCGTGGATAGACGTGGTCGAATGAGGCGGGAGAGAGAGAGAGAGAGATCCAGTCCCCGACGGCACGATACATGCACGTTATGAGTATAATTTTAACACCATAGATTTCACTGAACACATTGAATAAGGTCCCTGCTGCGTTTCCAATTGCTGCGGATGACAGTGCAGTGTGAAGGCAAACCGCAGCAAATTAAATATGCAAGAATCCCAACTTCTTCAACTTGGTTTTTGATCTGATCGGCATTGTATAAATATACAATGCCGATCAGATCAAAAACCAAGTAAAACCAAGAAAAAACTGCAAACTACACTTGATCAAAAAGCGGTGGATCGTACTCAGAATTAAAAGTCGATCATGTTTCATATGCCTCAATGACAGACATTTTGGCAATAGGGGCACAGAGAACCACAGAGAACGCCTTTTGAGCTGTAATCGTCAATCTGCCATGCATTTCTATGGGATGCAATCCTCTTTCCAGTTTGGCAATCCGGTATTTAAGACCCAAAGTTGAATTGTTATTGAGAAGTGAGAAGTCCATGTTTACAATGTTTCAGCTAAGCCAAGTCACTGAGGCAATGGAGCAATACAAGAAAACTATATTGACTAATATTTCTGAGTGCAACCCTCCACTTTTTGATTTGTTTAACAGTTTATTAGAATAACACACCACAGAGGTAACAAAAGGTTTCCCATAAAATGAACACATATTTTAAAAGCCTATTGCCACCACTGTAAAAAGTGGTTATCTCAATTTAGAACAAAGCTCTTTGTTTGACACTTACGTTTGTTGAAGAAGCTGCTATGTCTGATTTGCTGCCATGCTGCAGTTGGGGCCAGTGGAACTACAGGGCTCTTTTGGAGGGACACTACTGAGGTGTGCCTGGTCAAGTGGAGCTGGAGAGCTCCCCCTATGCGATTGAATGGTACTGCACATAAAGAACAAATGCAAAGAAACATTGTACCGGTATATGAAAATAAAGTATTGCTAAGATACATACATGTAGCACACAGCATGGGCATTTGTATTTACATAGGAGGAAGCATGTGCATACTGCATACATTCATTCACAGAAGAACATCAGTCCGAGTCTCCAAGAGGAGGTATTATAACATAAAATTCAACTTTTTCAATTTCTTTTGTGTTTTTGGGGCTCCCATGTGTGTTTTCTATCCCCACAAATAACCAATTTTGAACAATCAGGCCTTCATGTCATATGGGTGTTTTAATGGAAATTGCTCTCAGAAACAGCTCGACTGATTTTGGCCTCATCGTGATGTCATCAATGTCACCCTACTTTGTATAATTCCTCCTTTTCTTCAGTCTTCAGTTGCACATTTGCATTTCCACTTTGTTTACAATGTCCACCATTGTTGATTTTCCAAGCTGGCATGGAATGGAAACAAGCCTGGTTGTATCTAGCATGAGTATTATAATGACTAAAATATTAAATAATCTGCATATCAGCACCCTCTCCACCTCAGGACAGTGTGGTACTGCAGCTAAAACTGCTTTCAAAGTCCAGAAAGAATTGACAAGGCCTGCTTATATCAGAGTGGTGATTGAGGCTCAAACCATTAGAAATAACTTTGAGGGACATAGACAATATGATTAATAAATATTAAAAGCAGTTTTAAAATGCATGTTATTTGCGCTTTAAGCATTAGTCTTAGTACAGTGACTTCTACCTGAACAAGCCATAAATACAAGGGACTGGTAACTGGTAGCCAGGGAGCCACAGACCCAAAAGCTCAAGGAATAAAGATTAACCTGTGATGTCATGACATACTTTTTATTTGTGTTTTTTCTATTCACTTGGTCATTAAGGTCCACAGGATGAGTGGTCTGCTCTGCTGGAAACATTTCGAAAAAAAAGTTATGGCCATTTCCATTTTTGTATACCACACCATAGACAACGAATATAAGGCAAAAAATTCCAAATGTCATCATACTTTAAGTAGCATGTGTACAGTCATGATTCTGAATGCATTCCAAGCATTAGTTTTGAACGTACACAAGGAGTGTTTTTCATGCAAAACTAATGCTTGGAATGGATTCAGAATCATGAAAACCCCCTAGTTAGTAGTTACATGCTGCTACTTAAAGCATGATGACATTTGGAAGTTTTTGCCTTATATACTGTAGAGGTTGTCCATGGTGTCAAAATGTAAAGAATGGCCATGACTTTCTTTCGCAATGTTTCTGGCAGAGCAGACCACTCATTCCATGGACCTTAATGACCAAATTAATAGAAATAAACACAAATAAAAAGTATGTCATGACATCACAGGTCCTTTTGGGTGACTGGCTCCACGGCTACAGGTATGGTCAGTTATAAGTTCACATAAGTCCAGTGAATTAATGATTATCTGATTATACTATGTACAGTAACTTACATGGGCCTGGTCTACAAGATGTTCTACAACCCTAAGATACCCATGTACCTGTAAGGTATACAGGTACATGGGTATCTTAGTTTGGAAGCACTCGTCGAAGTCACTATGAACGGCCCTGCGTACCACCTGTTTCGAATTTGCACATAATACAGGAGGCAGCAGCGCTACCCGTTAAAAAAAACGAGTGCTTTCAAACTGCAACACTTGGAAAAAGAATCACATGCACATAAATTCTTGACAGAAAGTAGCTCATAACATGTCTATGGTGGATTTGGAACAGCAATGTCCGTGTTCACCTATGTGACGTTAATGAGCACCAGTATATGACTATGAGTACCAGTAGGGGCGCTGTTGTGCCAGAAACAGAGAGAGGGATAGTGCTGCACTGTTGACTGCTAATGAGAGAGAGAGCAGATTGAAAGAGGATAATTCAAGCTTGGCCTAGAGCTTAAATGTTGGTGAGTTTAACGTTGTTTAATACAAGCCGATCGCAAACGCAAGTTGAATGAATGGGTAGTCAATGGAGGGTATTGCAACTCTAGATTCATCCCATTATAAAAATAATCTAGAGTTGCAAATTTCGCTCCTATGCCACTAAAATGTGGAATGCCCTACCAACGGCAATTAAGAAATGTGAATCCCTAGGCTCCTTCAAAACCACTCTCAAAGAGCACTTAAGGGCGGCTGCAATTCGAAACTGGCCCTTGTAAAAAAAAATAAGTTTTGGATGGAGCTAGCCCCTCCTATGTCAAGCTTTGAGGGTTTGTGTAAACACAAACATTGTGTTAACACAAACATTGTATGCCCAGCTTTGAGTGTTTGTGTAAACAAACATTGTACACAAAAGTGAGGACACAAATTGTGATTGGCCGGTGTGATTGGGTGGGCCAGTCCAGTGATTATGATGATTCTTTCATAGAAGTGTATATTTGTACGTCTCCAATGTCAGAACATTTTCAATTCATCAGAACTTGATTAATTGAAAATGGATGACCCTGATGTAAACAATAAGTCTTAGTGCTTTTTTATGTTTTTATCTTCATAGCAGTTCTTGTATTGACTTTTGTTTGGTTTGAAATGTACCCATTCTACAAACTGAATCAATAATTTTCGTGCCCGGACACAGCTAGAGACACACACAGCTCTTGACATCTGTACTGTGGAAAGGATATGAGGACAGATTTTGCATTAAGATTTCCACTTATATTTGCCAAACGTGGTGTCTCTTATATGTATGCACTGGTGGTTTCCAGGGAGATATGTATTCTTTATTTTTGTATCCCATCATGTGTTTTGGATCATAACTCTTTAAATTTAGGGTACAAACGTAACGACATAATTATGTTCTTTCCTAGCCCTGAAACATGACTGTCATGAGCGTCATGTGAACCATGGCTAGTTGTAGTAGGTAGTATATGAACTAAAACAACGAAAAGCCTGGCAGTTTTAGGGATGCTCGGTTAAGGCAGCAGCGCGTAGCCCCGATCGACACTCTGCCTCGTTACCGTTAGTTAGCCATATTTTGCAGGACAGCTAACAATGTTTATATATAATGGTGCAGAACAGATACAGATCCTGATTTACCGTACATGACAATGGTGTATAACGTATGCTACAGTATGAATTATACGGATAAATCTCACCTCCGAACGTAACGCGGAGGGCACAGCACATCCGTATGGACGCTGCCATCTTGGAGTTGTGACGTCCGAAAGGGTCCTTCCGAATCCGAAGTGCTAAACTCAGATACGCCTGTTCAGAAATCAGACAGTACTCACAGTCACAGCAGACGATTGAGGTGGAAGGACGAAGGATGTTTTGGGTATGTGAATGAAAAACGGCCATTATTTATGAGAATACTGCATATTTTAACACACACACACACACACACACACACAATTCAATTCAAAGGGCTTTATTGGCATGAGAAAACATACGTTTACATTGCCAAAGCACACACACACACACACACACACACACACGTCCACTTATTTTGTTTCCTATTTTTTCTCTTTTTTTACACAGACTTCTAGTATATTATTTCGCATACTGTTTTGACTGTTCTGTTAAGCACACCACTGGAGCTGGTTGCTATAGCCTACTATATTTGACTACACACTTACAGTAGGTAGACAGTGCTGACTGCTGAGGGCCACACATGTTTTCTGTCTGGTACTCCATTACTACATGCTTAGTGCTTACTTCTTTTTATTAGTATTATATCCTCCTACACTAGCTATGTCTTCTTTCTGTCTGTCTGTCTGTCTGTCTGTCTACTCTGTCTAAATGATGATGATGTAGCGTTTGTGTAACACCACAGTGACCAGTAGCCCTGGTCCAGTGCTTTTGTAAGCACTGTACCAGCCCAGGGTACAGATAGCAAACAGTCGATCTGTCCGATTCTCCAACTTTCTGCTTGTTAGTGTCTTCCTTTCTGTCTCTCTCGCTGTCTGTGTGTAGCACTCTCTCCCTCTCGCCACCTTGGCCTCAAAGAAAAATGACAGGGAGCAAATTAGAACCTCTCTGTAGATCTCAGGCTCATCAGCTGCGTATCTGAAGCATCACTGACCCACGGAGCCTTTTGTTGTTGTTGTTGTTGTTGTTGTCATCTTTCTAGAGTAATTGTGAAACGACCAGATGTGTTATGTGTTTACCGTTTCACAAAAGCAACAGCCTAGGTGGATGAGGAGGGCATAGTAGAGAATGGCAGGGCATGAGAAGACAATATAAGTAGGCTATAAGTTGTGTCATATAAAAAGAAGGGGAAGGAAAGTCACGATGACAGAGGTGGACAGAGATAAATATACAGAGGAGACAAAGGTGGTGGGGAGAAGTGGGAGAGGAAAGAATATCTAATCTGCAGAAACCCCCTCAGGATCTACCATAATGCGCTCTCTACCCCCCCTCTCTCCCCTAAATCATAACACAGCCACAATATAAGCTCCTTCTTTTATCTGCCTTGTATGGCCTGTGAAAAGAATTCCCTGCTACTCATATTGATCCGTTTCTAGACTAATTGGTCGGAGAATTCTCTGTTTAAACCCGTGCTGATCCTAAACACAGAGCATTGCTTTAGTTTGAAACATCGATATTGGTATTGGTACAACTGCTACCTGCACTGTTGGTCAAATTGAGGTCTAATCAAGAAAGCAGCCAACTTTCTGTTGGTGTGTGTGTGTGTGTGTGTGTGTGTGTGTGTGTGTGATAAGGGCCTTTATATTGTGTTTAGTTTCCAGTCTGTAAAGTGTTTCATAATAATCCACCGTAGACATTTTATGAGCTACTTCCTGTCAAAAAATCCCTTGCATGTGATCTTTTTTCCAAGTGTTGGAGTTTGGAAGCACTCGTTAAATATCACTTAACAGCCCTGCTTACCACCTGTTGTGCACATATAGTGCAGCAGGAGGTTGCTTTACTGATAACAACCGCTTCCATACTCTGATACATACTGAAAATAATCATCTGCAAGGAATTTCTTGAAAGAAAGTAGCTCATAACATGTCTACGGTGGATTTTTATTAAACTAAAACTTTACAGATTGAAAGAGGATTTCCCTACAGCTGCAATGTGGGTGATGTTGATATTGTTTAATATAATTAGAGAGGACTTTTCGTTTGGATGAATGGGTTGTCTATGGGAAGTATCACCTTTCTGGCAAGATGGCTGCGGTCTGAATGTAATATGGCCAATTGGGGAACTTTGTGGTATTCAGCACCATGGACAGAGTCACTGATGGTTTAGTTCAATGCACCTATTCCTTCACTATGAATCAATGGTCTATTTGATAAAAAATATAAATACATCCTGGGCATAGCTGTCTCCCTTGGGTGTTGGCGACAGTGCTACAGACAGCTGTTTGATCCAGGCAGTATTGACAATATTATTATTCCTACCTACAAGCTCCGACCTACAAGCTCACCAGCTCACAAGCTAACCAGCCGAACGTATCAGTTGTAACCGGCAGAACGTATCAGTTGTAACCGGCAGAACGTATCAGTTGTAACCGGCAGAACATATCAGTTGTAACCGGCAGAACACAAAGAAATAGTCCTAAAAATAGTGGCAGCAGGAGTCAAACTCGGGCCAGTGGGTTTAAGTTGAAAGTCGAATGAATAGTCCACTAGACTGGAGTTCGCTGCCGGTCTAGGTTGCTGTAGTAGAAGGTGAGAAAGGGGTAAAACAAGCGCTGCCTGCAGCTGGGTGGGGACTCGCTACCTATACATAAACAATATTGGCACCCTGCTGGCACCTGGCAATTTGGATGCCCAACCCTAGCAGCATGCATTCATTCTCACTGCTGTTGCTATATGGGACCTGAATTTGCCTCCGGGATCAATAAAGATTTATTATATTTTCAATAAAACACCTGTTGCTTTCATGTATGTGTGCATGAATATACAGTACTGTATGTATGGGATTAAAGTGAATGTTGTTGTAAACTAGGATGAGAAAGCATACAGTACATGTGCATACTCCCACAAATGTTTCTCTCTCATGTTGGTATTTCCCTGTTTGCCTGTATTTGCTGAAGAAAGTGTTTATGTATAATTAGCAAGTCACCAATCATTTGTTGTTGCGTGGGTGATATTAATAGGCAATTATCCTCTGTGTTAATTTAATCCAGAGCCCATTTTCCCAGCATTTCTTACATTTGAAAGATGAGACAGGTAACAGGGAGTTTAATAGATTTAATTATACCTTTTACATTTTCTCAAGAAAATTGCATGAACTTGGTGATCTGCTATGGTGAAATTTGTGCATATTTAGAGATGGGGGGGGGTCTACGGTCAAATGCATCATTTTAGGGGTCCGACCTGAAAACATTTGAGAACCACTGACACAGAAACAGTTTTTCAGAAAACTGTTTTTTTAGATTTGTTTTTTTATCGGCATCAGTTATTAATAGATTAACTTAATAGAGAGATTAACTTGAGATCGGGATAGTTCTTTTAAGCTTATTTTTAGTTTGCTCATTTAAGAGGTGTGTGTACGTACGTGCGTGCGTGTGTTTACACAAAGTAACTGCCATACTGTACATAACACTAATGAGAAAATCTACACAGCACAATATAATTTAATACATCAATTTGCTAAGTGTGCAAATGATATGTAGCTTGCGGAGTTAGTTCATTCAGATATACTCGAGGGGTGTATTCAGTGTTCTGCACGTCATACGCTGACGTGGCAATCAGCTGACCAATTGGGCGGGGTATTTAAGCTCACCATGACTGCATTCTTCCTGCGTTTGCTCCCACCGCCACCCCATCACCACCGGTGGGCTCTGCTATTCCTGTTCTCCATGGGGGGGTTGTTATTGTTTATCTATCTGCCTGCTCTTGGTTAATGATGGTTGGATAATTGTGCCAAGCTTGTGCCACTTATATTCTCATTCTATAATACATATATGTTCAATCTATTCATGAGTTATCTGACTGAATTATTATTAGTATTATTTGTTGGAAGGAAAGTGCCCAAGTGTTGAGAATTAATTTACATTTGAGAAATGAGCCAAAGCTGAAAAACTGTAATTATAAGAAGATTGCTGTGGTGCTTTTTTCCAACTTCAAAGATTTCCAGTACCTAGCAGAAACAGACCTTCCAGGCAAATCTTCACCCAAGCAATATCCCAGCATCTACAGTAGCCACTGACTAAAGAATGCAAAACTCTTCATGATTTCCATGCATTTTGAAAATCTCTCAGCACCTACATGATTTTCTGCTTTAGGAAATGTTATGTTTGCGGTATTGTACTTTTTCAGATAGGGTGTGTAGTTGTGTACAGAGAGAAGGGAAACCTATGGAAGAGAGGTGTGTGTGTGTGTGTGTGTGTGTGTGTGTGTGTGTGTGTGTGTGTGTGTGTGTGTGTGTGTGTGTGTGTGTGTGTGTGTGTGTGTGTGTGTGTGTGTGTGTGTGTGTGTGTGTGTGTGTGTGTGTGTGTGTGTGTGTGTGTGTGTGTGTGTGTGTGTGTGTGTGTGTGTGTGTGCCAGACAAGCATACAGATATTGTTTCATTGCTTGTTATCCACTTATTAATGTTAGGATGTATATGTTATTCACCCGTTGTCTCAATATACATAATGTTGTGACTTGTTTTATGTATTCTTTGGCAAAGCATTTATTATGCCAATACATTTTATTGAAAATAATTTGAGAGAGGGAAAAGAGTGAGACTTTTTCATTTGGGAGTGAGAGAGTGCGAATCGATCGGTCTCATGCTCTAGGTGGCTTTAGAGATTACAACCCCACATCCGTCACTGTGTGCCTGCAAGGATACCGTCTCCCTCTCTCCCTTTCATTCTGTGCCTTTGTCAGTGGTGGACAGTACATAGTACACAAGTAAAAAATCAAGTATTCAAAGGTACAAATTACAATGTAACATTGCAAATGACACACTGTTGTATTGAAATTTAGAACATTTCCAAAAAGGAAATCAGAAAAAAAGAAAGATGGCTGATTTACAAGCTTGGCGCACGGGGACGCGTTGTCTTGTCATACTTATAATAATTGTCTAATGGGAGGGCGGTCTGGCGGGCCAGCAGGCAGACCACAGCCACGTCACTCTGCCTCAGAGTCTCAGACATATAAACAACCGTGCGGCAGCCTCAACTTTACATGTGATGGTTGCATAGCGCTCAAACCTATTTCAAATAGGTTAATTTTTGTTTGGGCCGCAAGAGTCCCTTGAACCCTTCGTAAAAAGTTAGTGGCGTCAAAAGTACAATATTTGAAATGTAGCGGAGTGAAAGTCATGAGCTTGCAAAAAGAAAAGAAAACTCCAAAAATGTTTCTGTCCACCACTAGCCTTTGTATGCCTCACCGAGTCTCTGCTTTTCTGCACTCCTTAATCCTCCCCATTCCTCCTCCTCTGTCTGATTCTCTCACAGGAGCAGGAGATCAGAGACAGAGAGTTAGGGTCAGAGACACATCCAACTGATGGGTGATCCCAGAGGGGGACGTGTTTAGTTGTGTCCTCCGTCTTGACGTGGATCGATATTGGGCCTCTCTGACACCTGCTTGGACACCTCCTCCTCCCTCCTCACTGAGACGAGATAGAAGGGGACGGACTGGGAGGTACCAGAGGTGGTATACATCCCCTCTCATCACTGAGATAGCAGGTAAGAGGAGAAAAGGAGGGAGAGAAGGAGATAATATATGCCCCTTCTGGCCTTTTGGCTTTGGAGTGGCATGGCAACGCCCTGCAAATACCCAGAAATCCATGCAGGGATGCCATTTTCTAAAGTGTAATGTGTGTTGACTTGTCTCTGTGTTGGTTTACATACTCGCACTGCACAGTGCATGCCCATCAGCAGAACAGAGATGTTCTTCAACCATGGGAAGTCTGGTCAACACCCTGGTGGCTTTTGCTCAAACTGACAGTTGTTACTAGACAGTAATTGCAGTGATTACTTACTCTTGCATGTTTGCGGTTTACAACAAGGAATGTGCTCCTTACCCAAGCTTCAGTCATCGTCCTACACCTTATATATATTGCACAGTACACAGTGGCTGCTATGCTCACGCACCTGTTAAGGTTGAACACAAGGATATTGGTGTTCTTTCTGTATCTAAAAACAGTGTTTTAAGGATATTGGTGTGATTTCTGTATCTAAAAACAGTGTTTTGAGGATATTGGTGTGTTTTCTGTATCTAAAACAGTATTTTGAGGATATTGGTGTGCTTTCTGTATCTAATATTGGTGTGCTATCTGTATCTAAAAACAGTAGAGTGGTCCAGGGGGTCCCCTGCTAAATGATCATTTGGAACCAATTGGACCCTCATGTTTTGTTTTGTATTGTCTTGGTGTTATGTTGTTGCTGTACTATGTGCTGTTTTTGTTGTTGGTGTTGAACAGACCTGTGAAAATGAATATCCTTCGGGACAATAAAGACTATTATTATTATTATTATTATTATTATGGGTCTGTAACAAATTAACATTGCTTTTTACAGTATATATTGGGGTCTCAGAGATAGAAATGCCATTAAATAGGGGTCCATAGCCTGTTGCATATCAAACTGGGGGTCCTTGAAATGAAAATGGTTGAAAATCACTACTGTAAAAATCGGCCTCCTGGTGGCGCTATAACAGGCTGTTCTGGAAAATGTGAGGTTCATCGTTGGCATCGCGCAACATTAGTTCTCCGCTCATTGTCCATGGTATTTTAAATGTTTGTTCAGACAACACAAACATTAGTTCTGAAGGCAGATGTGATATAAAAGGATAACAGGAAACAACAAATGAGCATGGAGAGAAGAGAACATGAGAGAGGTACAATAACAGAAAAGGGAAAGATGTGGGACAGGGCAAAAGGAAACGAATAAAGAGAGACAAATATGAGAATGGATTGGGGGCACAGGAGTGAAGACAGAGTTGGAGAAAGGAAGGAGAGAAAAAAATAACTGGGGGAAGACCTATGAATCCTTAAACAGATGAGTTTGTGTGTGCGTGCGTGTGAGTGAGTGCACAACAGTCGCAAATGTGCTTATGTGACACAAAGTGGAGGAGATGGGAATGGAATGAGGAAAGGCCAGGGGATGAAATGAGTTTTAAATGAAAGCCAGGGAGAGGAGGAACAAGGTAAAATGAAGGAATGAAAGAGCAAGGGAAGAAGAGTAGAGATGAAAGGGTGAAGGGCATAAGGGAGAGGGCAAAGGGGTGTTCAGAAGTACGTTGTTATTGGTAGGAAGCAAACAGACAGTGTTTTGTGTGTGTGTGCATGCGTGCGTGCATGTGCAGGCCCCTGTGCAAATGTTTGTGAGTAGGGATGGCTAAGGTGACCGCAGGGAATATTACTGACAACCCAGGCAGATGAAACAAGACAGGCTGCCTAACAGAAAGAAACACATGTAGTAAAGATACATAATAATACATTTAAGAAACTATATATAACTAGAACTGCACTCTGTCGAGTGCATACTTGCTTGTTGCACACTAGTAAGCCATAAATGGCCAACTAGTGCGCAAGCTGTAAGTTGATTAGCGGTATATTGTGGTTACTTTGCGCCAAAAACCGTCCCAGCCAACCCGCCACTTTTTATGCGTATGCAAATAAAACAGCAAATTGTGCCTGATTTGTTGGGACCAGATTACATACATGTATACACAGGAGCATTACCTTTAATCATCCCAACACTAAAACATATCGTCATTACGTCATCATCGAAGACCAATTACACTGGCATTGGGTCCTTTAATACACATATTTCTTACGTCATCATTGAGAGCTAGTTACTTGCGCATACCATGTAATCTGGTCCCAGCAAATCAGGCACAATTTGATGGACATATACACACACCATGTAATCTGGTCCCAGCAAATCAGGCACAATTTAATGGACAATTGGACATATACACACCATGTAATCTGGTCCCAGCAAATCAGGCACAATTTGCTGTTTTATTTGCATACGCATCAAAAGTGGCGGGTTGACTGGGACGGTGCATACGAGCCGGGCGAAACTATTACTTGCACGCTCTGCTTGCGCAAGTAATTAATTGTCTGTCTGTCTGTCTGTCTGTCTGTCTGTCTGTCTGTCTGTCTGTCTGTCTGTCTGTCTGTCTGTCTGTCTGTCTGTCTGTCTGTCTGTCTTAGCAACAAGAGGGACATTAGTTTAGGAGCAGCAGTAGGAGCTGCTTCAATAATGATGAGATGAGATGAGATATACTTTATTGTCCCACGAGGGGAAATTTGTGTTGGGCAAAAGTGCATTAGTACATCAACGCTTTTTAAAACAGACAGACAATACACAAAAGACAATACACAGTAGCAGCAAAGTACAAGTCACAAGAGTATCACAAGAGATGTGCAAATTGCAATAAGAGAAGGTATATAATATAAATGATAATATATGTATATAATAATGATAATGCTAACCATATCTTCCTAAATGATAACACAGTGGAATGGCTGACCAAACAGTGCACAAGCTATAGTGAACTGCATTAACCAAAATACAGCTAAAAAACAGCAATATTTGAAGATAACTCACCACTATCTGAGTCATAAAAAGAAAAGAAAAGTAAAATTCACATATACTCCAAATCTGTACTTGGTTACAGTACTCAAGTACATATCATGCCCACCTTGAATGTCTGAGTCAGAGTAATATTGACCATTCGACCACGACCACGGACTGATTGGGACGCCTGGTGGTGAATCGTGCATTAGCGTCATTGTACTGTACAGCTTCATGGCAGCCGGCACGACGGGCTGACCCAGTCCGTCTTCCGTACTGGAAGGATGAATCTGTGTTCACCACTGGTAGCCATTCGCTCTTCCTTCTGGAGGGGATGTGAAGGGTTAGCCATGATGGCCACCTGCTTCCTCTTTGTACTCAGTTCTGCCACGTGCAAGGAACCCAAACACGCCCCCACGGCCGTTCTTGAGTATTTGCCACCACCTCCACAGCTTCCTGTTTGAGCCAGCCTTTTTTACTAGCTTGTACTGTACTGTTACTGTCCTCTTTGTTGATGTAACCCCCCAGCATTCAACTTCATGCTGCTGTTGTTGCTGCAGGTACCCATGCTAGCAGTAGAGGGCACAACAAGCCCAGGATTTCTGGAAGTGCTGACTCAGGCCAATGTCTTCAATGGGAACAGTGAAAATGGAGTAATATGGGACAGCGCACTGCATGGTGACCACAAGACAAGGTGACTCCTTGACTCATAAATGTGTATAGTATACTGGCACGCACGCACGCGCGCACACACACACACACACACACACACACACACACACACACACACACACACACACACACACACACACACACACATGCATGCATGTGTTCATGCCTGTGTTTTTTTATCTGGTTGTCTATGAAGACACACCAGACACCTAGCCTCAGTCCCCGCCTTTCTCATCTGCGAAGAGCAAAGCCTGGTCACAACCTAAGGCAGAGAGTGCATAGCTGGAAGTATCAGGCCATAACATCTGCCAGATGTATTTCCTCTGGATGCGATATTTTTGACCAATCACAACACAAATCCCGATACTTCCGTTCATGCACTCTACAGCGTAGGTCTTGCCCAGCGTGCCGGACACCAGCCGTCCAGACAGGGAGGCATTAAACTACAATCCAACGTCATTCAGAACTGTGCATGCATCTGTGCACCTCGCAGATGTTTATTCAAAGTAAATCCGAAGTTGGTCAGACATTCAAGTGAAGGTGGGCATGGTATGTTTATTTTTCTTTCTGCATTCCGCCCAAGCCATAGGCTGAAGAGAGGTACTAGTCTCATGAGCCAACATCCAGGAGGTACAAACACCTCTGAAATCCCTCTCTAGTGACCAGGCATAAACACAACCTGTTGCAAGAAATAGCGAAACCTGGCCTGTGCCGTGGCTCAGCGGTCCAGGCACCTTGGCTGGTAATCCAGTCTGGCAGTGTGCCGCGGGTTCGACTCCCGATCCCGACGGCCTTTACTGCATGTCTTCCCCCCATCTCTCTCCCCATTTCCTGTCAGCCTACTGTCTGTCCCTCCATAGACAAAATGGAAGCCTGGGTATCGAGGCTAGGACCTCCATAAAAAATATAAAATAAAGCCTCCATACCTCAATGACAAACGGCGCATCTGAATGAGCGAGGCCGATTCATTGAACTCATTACTGAGGGCGGTGTCTGGCGTTCACACTTCAGACAACAGAAGAGTTTGTTGGCAGTACTGTATTTACTACTTTTGTCATCTCCGAACCCTCTTTTTATATCACCAGCAGACGATTGCGAGAAGCGAGCTCGCGCCGAAACAACAGCTTCTTAATACGGCACAGTTAAGAAGCAGGAGTTAAACTATTAACGGTGTCCGTGAGGTCAGATGTAGAGTTGCTGCATGGCCGGCTCCATATATGCAGATAGGTGATGATCCAGTCTTCTCCATTGATGAGGTCAGATCAACATATGGGATGTCAGAACAGGTCAGCTCCCCATGGAGATCTAAGGGTTTGATGAGGTCAGATCAACATATGGAATGAATTATGTACTGGCCATATATGGAGCGTGTCTTGAGTGTACAGGGTTTGATACGGTCAGATCAACATGTGGAATTAATTCTGTATTGGCCATACATGGAGCGTGTCACGAGATGTGATGGATGCGAGATGCAGGTTTTCATAGTAAACTGCACTGCGACCTACTGTACGGTCGCAATAATAAAATAAATCACACCTGTGTGAAGTGAGGGGCGCTCTTATCATCATACATCATCTCTTTCTGGTCAATCACAATCACAAACACTCAAAACTAGTCATAGGTGGTGGTAGCAAAACAATGTTTGTGTTTACACAAACTCTCAAAGCTGGACATAGGAGGGGCTTGTCTGTCTGAACCGCACATCTGCCTAATGCAAACTCCTATAGCCTATCAGATTTTGGAGGCAGAGTCTATAAAGTTGACCGGCAGGAAGCTAAATCAAGACTAACTGATTAGGCCTCTTAAAGCAGCTTCAGGGGCAGATGCTCCATAACACTGTCTGGCAAGAAGCCAAATCACTTCTGACCAATGAAGTTGGAATGAGGGTCAGCTGATATGAAGGGGACAAATTTAACAAAAGCCTGTGAGGCAAAATAGACCTAGTCCTACTTCAGCTGTACAGGCAGCTGTTTCATAAAGTTTTATATGGAACAGACAAACTGGGAGGTTTGGAAGTACAAGTTGCAAAACTACAGAAATGTCAGTTGAACACACTTTGGGTATGTTCATCATTACCGTATTCTGCTTATTATTCTGATTTGTCAAGTATCCACGCAATTCTATACCAGAGTATGTCATTTGTTTGTTATGCTGACTTTTACTGCCATGTTTAACACATTTACTGCGTTATAAATCAATATATAAATCGCAATTGAAACTCCACCTGAAAATAGTCCCATCGTTTGTGTTTGAATCGGGGATTCACCACCGCGGCAATGCGAAACATAAACAAGGAACAGGTCGAGCAGGAAGCGGCTGACACGCACCGTAGGCAATGCATTGAGCCTCGCTTTCCCAGAAGCCTTAGGAATCGAGCGTCAGTGGGGGTTTTTTCGGTCACGTGATCCAAACATGTGACATGTCACGGATGTCAGACGGAAACCCTGTATGTCTTAAAAGTTATCAGGGAAAAACAATGAGAAAAAAGACGGGTTTAGCGTGTTCCGCAGGCAAAATGTTTTAACACACTGGCTGGATGTCGTGTTTCGGCCATGCTTGTATTCAGCACAGTGGCTAGCAGTCAAAGTTCAGCAGTCAACACAGAGCTCTCTGGACTACTTGGAACGATGCAAGTTGGAAATGAATGCCCCACCCAGATATTAGGTCTGTGTCCCTTTTATGCCCATATGAAGTTCCTTGTCAGGCATGCCCAAATATGGAGTCTATGCAGAAGTCAGAAGGATGTCAGAACAGGCCAGCTCCATATGGACCCTGGGCAGGGGCCCTGTCCAGAGCCCGGGCAGAGGCCTTTTTGGGGCGTTTCTGGACAACCGTGGGTCCAACCGACTCGACACCTGGTACTGCACCCCCTGTGGTGGTGTGGAACACGTGTGTCGAATTTGAAGTCTGTTCCTTTTTTTATTTATTTTTTATTTTTTATTAGATGCAATTGTGAACAATAGCCAAGTAATACATAGTAAATACATATCCATTGGCCAATCAAATGGTTCACTGCAGCTCAACAGTCAGTGTGAGGGGTGGTCAGGAGATGTCTGTGAGCTCTGCGTTTAAAGGCTTGAAGGCCGTTGTCTGTGATGGAGTCCACTACATGTTCTGGTAGGCTGTTCCACACCTGAACAGCAGTGTGGAGAAAAGTTCTGTCCAATGTCCGTGTTTTGGAGCCTGGGGGGTCGAGAGCATGTTCTGGTGTGGCTGTGCATCGGCGGGTGTTTCGCCGCCTGGTGTAAGGTGGAGGGAGCATGTCCTGGAGGTCCCTAGGGCAGTGAGGGGTGTGCATTTTGTACAGGACTGTAGCGGCGGCAACGTGTCTTCTGTGGCTAAGGCTGTCGATGAAAAGTGTCGTACTGGCAGTGTCTTGGTCAACTCCAATTATTTTGAGGGCCTTCCTCTGAATATTGTCCAGCAGACCAAGATGTGTTGGTGGGGCACTCATCCAAGTGAGTGAGGCGTACTCCATGACACTGCGGACCTGTAGCTTGTAGACCGTTGCACGGCTCTCGGTGGTGAGTTTACTGGCCACTCTCCTCAGTGCTGCCAACTTCTGACCGGCCCGGATGGAGATTTTGGTCAGGTGTTACACACAGACAGACGTACAGAGACTTGGTGCATTTATAGATAGATGACGTCATAGTGAAGACAGCAGTGAGGAACATTTTGAGCAAGACTGATTGGTGGGATGGTGGGTCTGAGATGTTAATTCACAAAATGTGAACACACAGGGCTACTGGCAGCATGCACAAGACACTCTCTATCGCACTCTGTCTGTCTTTATGTCTCTCTGTGTCTCCATCCATCCATCCATCCATCCATCCATCGTCAACTGCTTATCCGTAGTCTGATACGGACACGGTTGAAGATGTACTCCACCAGAGTGCTCCAGACATTAGGGACTTCCTCCTGGGGGATCCCGAGACGTTCCAAAGCCAGTGAGTCGATGTATTTCCTCCAACTGCGCCTTGGTCTGCCCCGGGAGACGCCCGAGTCGAGAGGCATCCTAACCAGATGCCCGAACCATCTAAGCTGGCTCCTTTCCAGGCGAAGAAGCAGCGGTTCTACTCCGAGTCTCTCTCGTGTGACTGAACTTCTCACCCTACTGTATCTCTAAGTGAGATGCCAGCCACCCGTCAAAGAAAACTCATTTCGGAAGCTTGTATTCGTGACCTCCTCTTCTTCACTTCATGACCACAGGTGAGAGTAGGAACGAAGATTGCTCGGAAGACAGAGAGCTTTGCATTCCTGCTCAACTCTCGATCTCTCTCTCTCTCTATATATAATAGGGGATGGCTGGAATAACATAACATGGGAGTCATTTAGGTCTCCTCTCCTCTCCATATTGTGGAGGATTTAAATGAGCTGAATAATTTACTACCTTGTTCGGAGGTTCCACAGGAAGTTCCACAATGCTTTTAGATGCTTCTGAATGCCTAACTGACGTTGTGGGGATTCCACCTCTCCCCCTATCTTCATTTTTTCTTTCCGTATATTTAGTTGTTGTTCCTCATATATTGCAGACGGCAGCAATAAAACAGAAGTAATAATAATACACTTATATGTTTATACATGCAGGGATCAGATACGTTTAGTTTACAGTACCTCCCTATGAGTCAAATGATGTTTGATGGGTGGAGTTTACCACATAAAACAATTCAATGGCGATCATATAATGACACCACAGGAGAGTGTTTATGGATTTACATACTGTAATGTCAATTACAGTAGTCTCAAGCAAGACTGGTGGCTCACACAAATTTCAAATGCTTAGCATTCAGAGAGTGTGGAATAGTTGTCTGGCTTGAGAGACATGTTTGATACAAGCACAAAACAAACACATTACTTGCTAAGAGACCCAGGCCCTTGATTCACTTTCACAGTGACTGAATTCAGCAGCGGTAGCAATTACTATCGCTCTAATATATCACAAAATGGCCATATCCGAGGTTATAGTGTGACTGTGTGACAGCCTTGTAAATAAGTGAGTTGTGGTCCCGCAAGATTGAGCTCTGCTGCTCATGGTACTTTCACATCTCTGCTTGGCAGAAGAGCTCACAGGCAGGGAGAAGTACAGACAGTCAATGCTCGGCTCCTGCAACTTGTTTGTAAGCAACCTATATATTTTTGATAATTGATATTATAGGCCAAGCAGTTGCTCAATCTCGATTAACATCACAGCAGAACTGCTGGTTTAAAAATGTGTTATTATATTCAATACTTCCATAGAGCAGTTTCTGTTCGTCTCAATTCACACTACGTTAAGTACGTGTCAGCAGTAAAGTTGAACTTTTTGCTGGCTCCACCTCCTGCTGCAGTGGGGAAAGCAGAAGCCACTCCTCACCATAGACAATGCAATGCTGCTTTCTCAGAATGTGGCAGTGTAGACAGTACCTCTGGCTGGTTCAGCGTCAGTCTTTCCAACATGGCAGACATTGCCTCATGGCTCAGTGGCACTGTCTACTCGAAACCACTGAAAAGTAGACTGGGACACTTGGGTCATACGTGCTGACGTCAGCTGAGGGCTGTCACTGTGTCTGTTGACTTTTGGTCTGGTCTGGACACTGGGATTTAATCATATTTGCAGCCAGCCAGCTGGCTAGCTAGCCTAAAAAAGTTAGAATAGCAATGAGATCTGCAAAGCTTGGACTGCAGAAGAACAATGTAATAATCCACACAATGCATTCATATGAGATGTTACAGAGACAAGAAGAGAGCACAGAGCATTGTGATTGTTTAATTTAAACTGAAAATGTACACTATTAGCCGTCTGAGTTTAACATGTAGAATATTAAAATGTACTGTCTGGTATTATACCAGTAATAATAACTAAAGGTAGTAACTAAATCGTTACTGAGGTTATGTATGTGTCCACACTGGGAACATCTCTTCCATTTGTCATTATGTTTAGTGGAAAGGACACGCTACATGTTCCTGGTAATGCAGGGTTTTGCACTCAAGGGACTTTTTTGGTCAACTCACCGTTGACCAAAAAACAGACACACAGACATGCATTCACGCAACAAAATAATCTATATGCTGAAATCATTATAATGCTCAACATCATTGTATTTGTTTGTTTTTTGTTGGTGCTGCTGCATAATTATAGCTATACACATAGCCTTTTTCAATGCATCACTGTGTTAATAGGCAAGTATTTGTTATACATAGAGGGTTTGAAAAATAAAGTGCCCCCTTTGGAAAAAAAATATTTGTGCCTGGAGTCGGCACTGCAGCCGGTATCTGCTAACCTAGATCGATACATAATGGAGAGAACATGATGTATTCATCTATCCCCAGAATGACTCATACAACATAATACAGCCTGTATAAATATCCACTCTGGCTCCAATCCAGGAAGTAATGGCCCACAGTCAAAGGAGAGGCTTCTTTACAGCATCACATACAGCCATTTAGTTTTTTAAGGGAACTGGATATTCCACTTCCTCTTATGTTCACAAGACCATCGGACCATATAACAAATATGTTTACCGTGTCCCATTTAGCCTTAGATCGGCATTTTTTACAACTACAATCAAGGCAACTCACATCTCCTTAGGGGTGGGACGATATGGGTACGATACGATATTTGTGGTGATATTAGGCCCACGATAATATTGCGATATTCGATATATTACGATATTCAATATATTGCAAGATTTCATCAACAATATATCACGATATCTGTAACTGAAAATGAAAAAATACCATAAAAGGCAAAAATCTGGAATTATGTATTTTAAAAGATTATTATGTATTTAAATATATTTGTTGTGTCACAAACTGGCCAATAGGTACATGAATCTTGCCTCCTCCAAACAGTAAAACACTGACTGCAACTTTGCAACTTGTCCACAACTTGTCTGTCCACAACAATGGGTAGCCTATACTACTAGTACTAACTAATCAATATCACGATGTTGGGAGGACGATACAAGTAATTCTCTGTTTACCTGTCTGTCTAAAACCGCATTAGATCGCCTACAACTGGTTCAGAATACAGCTGCTATAGGTTGCTGACCAGGTCCAGGAGATCCTGTCATATAACACCCGTCCTTGCCTCCCTCCACTGGCTCCCAGTTAATTACAGAATACATTTTAAGATTCTAGTCATTACACACCGAGCCCTCCATGGCCTCCTTATCTCTCTGACCTGCTCCAACCGTATGTGCCCAGAAGGTCACTGAGATCCACATCACAGGCTTTGCTGGTTGTTCCTCAGACAAAACTAATAACCAAAGGCGATCAAGCCTTTGCAGGTTTTGCCCCTAGGCTATGGAGTGAGCTCCCACTCCAATTAAGAACTGTGGATTCTGTGGACTGTTAAAAACTCACCTTTTTAAACAGGCCTTTCCATAGCCGGCCTGGTTAAATGTTGATTGCTTTATTTTACTCTACTTTTTCTATTTTGTCTTACTTTATTAGTGATTTAGTTCTTGACTTGTTTTATTGACTATTGACTTGTTTTAATGTTGTTGTTAAAGCACTTTGTGACTGTAATTGTCTGTGAAAGGTGCTCTATAAATAAACTTTACTTACTTACTTACAATATATATGCAAACCCGCCAGCACCATCATCCACACTATACACCTGCGTGGAGGAGATAAAGGCATGCATGAACCTCAACTTCCTTCAACTAATCTCCAAAACCGAAGCCATCCTTATTGGCAGCCCCCCACCAGATCCACCATGTCCCATAACCAGCATCGCACACAGTCACCAACCTGGGTGTGAAAATGGACCCACAGCTCAACTATGAGGCACACATCAAACACCAGTGCAAGACCTCCTTTTTCCACCTCAGGAACATTTCCAAACTCCACTCCACACTCACCCTGCCAGATGCTGAGAAACTAGTCCACGCCTTCGTCTCCTCCAGGCTGAATTGCTGCAACGCACTATAGGGAGCCCTAGCAAGAGCCTCCAGAGGCTCCAGTACATTCAAAACAGCACTGCTAGGATCCTGATGAGAGTGCGAAGATACGACCATATTACACCCATATTACACCCATCTCCGTTCTCTCCCCATCGCCTTCAGGACTGAATACAAGATTTCTCACACATCAGTGCATCTACGGCAATGCACCCCTTACCTTAAAGAACTCATTGCCCCTAAACCCGCCTCTCGAAACCTCTGCTCATCCAACACCCACCTTCTCACTGTCCCCCACACCAATCTTCTGCTACACAGCCCCATGTCTGTGGAGCTCCCTCCCCTTGCCCCTGAGAGCACAACAGTCCACTGATGCTTTTAAGAATGGACTAAAGACCTACCTCTTTAGTCTTTAACAAAGCATTCTCTTGATTTTCTTACCTAGTCTTAACTTGACCCTTTTAGTGTAGCCAAGCAGGGTCCCATGATATTGATTGCTGCTCATGCTGTTTTTTTTTTTGCCGCTTTGCGGTGATATCAAAGCATGTCACGACTCTCTTCTTCTACGGCTCTGGTCGCAACGTAGACGACATCGCCATGGGCCCTTCCCTATATGGGAATGTCAATATATGTACAGAGAAGGAGAAGTCGATCCGCACACAGTCTTTGCTCCAACAGTGTTTATTTTTGTTAAAACACCGACATTATTCAGGACACGACATTTCGGCCGTGAGCGGCTGCCTTCAGGTGACAGTAATTAGTATATGATGACAACCTCCTTTATATTATAGTCGTCACGTCACGTGACTGACGCTAAAAACAGGCAGGTACATTTCAAACACCCAGAGTGATATAAAGTGAATAACCACTACAACAAACCTCTGCTCTTCCAACATCCACCTTCTCCTTGTCCCCCACACCAATCTCCGCACCATGGCCAACCGGGCCTTCTGCTACACAGCATGTCTGTGGAACTCCCTCCCCTTGCACCTGAGAGCACCACAGTCCACTGATGCCTCTGAGGCATCAAATGCTGTGTCTTTAGCGATGTCTTTCTTCATATAGTTACACAAAGTTATACAAATATACAGCACACGCACGCATGCACGGGCACACACGACTCCTCTTATACAAATATACAGCACAAGCATGCATGCATGCACGGGCACACACAACTCCTCTGGCATTGCCACTGAGGGAATGTAACTCTGTGATGTTACATAAACTGCTCCCTCTCTGCTTTCCACTGCAACTCGCCTGCTTTCAACCTGCAAGCTCTTAGACAGAGCTGAGCTGAACGGCTTTGAGAGCTACTGTAGTCCGCTGTGAAATGATGCTATACATCATGCTGTAGGGAAGGAGAGAGACACAGAGAGAGAATGGGGAAAAAGGGAAGAAAGAGATAAGGAGTAGAGGCCGTAGGTGTTGTAGCACTTTCTAGAGATAAAGACATGCATTATCTCCAATACAACAGTGTGGGGAGCTGAGGGCAGCGTGGCTGGGTGCCAAAGTTAGTTTGAAGTCCTGTAACTTTGACTCCATGTGACATGGAGAATATCGCTGTAAGCCACACCATGTACGTTGTAATCAAAATCAGCACACTGAATCCGCCATGAAATGACGCTGTGAGCTATAGTCTCTCTCTTTTTGTCTGAATATCTGTGAGCCTAGCTGGAAGCTTTGGCTTTTTCCACACATGAGGTCATGGGCATTTCATGACACAAGCCAAAATGGTGCGCCAGTGGAGACGTACTGTACCGCTTTCCGCATGAAGGAGTCTTGGTACATTGGACAACATCAACATTGTAGATAATGAGTTCGCATCAGATATTCATTGTCTAATCCTGTCTAGACCCGTTGAACCCCCGAGGACCGTAATGGCGTCCCTGGAAGTTCAAGACAAATAAGCAGTTTAGCAGTTTTGCCCCCGCTGGTTGGAATAACGTTTACGTTTATAAACGTAGATGGCAATAAAAAGGTTAAAAGTGAGTTTGGAATAGTGTAAACAGGACTTGAGGAGGGATGCATCTGTGAGACAATTAGTGTAAGATCATTCTAGGGAGATTATGTTTAACTGACACAGTGAGAGAACTGGATGGTCAGCTGTTATCTCTTTGGCCCTTATGGTGTAATCTGCAAACTTCAGAAGCTTGACCAATATTGTTGAGGCAGGCTGACCATGACCAGCTGGGCCAGTTTGTCATGTGGAAGAGATGCAAAGATAGTGTTGAAGGGGAACTCAAGTGCACATCATTCTTGGATAGGTTTGGTTGTTGCTCAGGACCTCTTCGTCACGGCATCCTCTCTTTTCACCCTCAACTAACTGTTTTGTATCTGGTATTGTCGCCACCGCATGAAAGCGTGTCTGGGTCCTGCTCACTGTAGTCTGAAGACCTTGCTACCAACCCAGACACTGCATTTGGAAGGATGAACTTTATTTTCTAAAGAGAAGGCTATAACACTTCATCTTTTATTTCTTGTTTGCTCTCTCTAAACTACTTTCCCTCTTTATCTTTCCCTTTACACTGCAATACACAGCCCTATCGTGTGCTCCAGCCGCTCTAAAGTATAGATACTATATCTGCAGTACACACTCTCTCTCTCTCTTTCTCTCTCTCTCTGTCTCACGCACGCATGCACGCATACGTATGCTGTACTCACACAGTTACATGCACGCTAGTGCAACTGCACACACGCACGCACGCAGACACACACACACACACACGCACACAGGGACGTGCACACGTAGACATCAAAGGGGGCTTCCCTTGCCCTATTACCCGTCTGTAAAACAACTGCCCTCTCCAGACCATGAATGCAGCATTTACTAATGGTGAAAGAAATGCAAATGCGCTCCTCTCCTTTCCATGCCATGCTGGAAGCAGCATTCAGGAGAATTCCTTTTTTTCCGAAGTCTCCTGAACTTGAACGCAGCATTTTGCGTTGAACTAATTTGTCTCTAAATCCATCGTACACCGCATCTCCACTAGCTAAAGACTGCTTGTACTGTAGATCTGCTAATTTAGCTATTTTTGTCCAAAAGTGCACTTTTACGGATGTCAGCCCCTGCCTCTCTAACACTCTGCACGTCTCTGCACACGCACGCAGCCACGCATGCACGCACTCACGCAGTGACGCACACACACACACACACACACACACACACACACACACCCACACACACACACACACACACACACACACACACGGCCATTGCCAATAGCATATGTTTTGCTTTATAGGTTTTGATAGTTGCACGAGCATGATAACATGGCAGACATACAAACACACTGCAGACACACACACACACACACACACACACACAAGCACGCGCATTTGTGATGCTTAGACATTAAAAGGTATTATCAAGTCTGATCATGGAATATGATGTCACTAAATTGAAACCATGCCAGCTCATCTCGCCAAGACTTTACTTAGAACAGAACTGAAATTGGTGCTATATCAATATCAACTCCTAAATCTCTTCTCTGTCGAGTCTTCATCCATCCCTACACACATATGCATGCACGCACACAAGCACACAAAATATCCATTATCATAATGCCGCTGGTTTACGAGACAGCATAGCATCTTGAAAGATTCACAGTCACCCTGACATCTGCACAGACGTGTGCTATAAAACCCCTTACGCACGCACACATGCACGCACACACACATGCACGCGCACACACACACACACACACACACACACACACACACACACACACACACACACACTTATTCCCCTTTTTCTTCAGTTGGAAGTAATGTGACCTTGAAGGCATTCCACTTCTCTCCTGAACTGGTCACTCCAGCATGATAATGACAATATGTCTTTACTATATTGGACACCACATGCCGGCACACACACATACTGTGCGGTATAGAATTATTTTCAATATACATTTTGTGAATTCTATGTGACACAACTATGAAACTTAATTACACACTATACCGTATATACCGTGTGATGAGTGAACACACCACGCCCCATCTCCAGTTATCCAGTGCATAATAATCTGTGCATCTTTATACTTCACAGCTCTCAGTTTCACTTCCCTCCACCTCCCCTTCCACATTAAAAAGCACACTGTGTGTAATGGTGCCGTCTTATGCGAACATGTTTGTGCTGCATGGTGTTTTCCTCTTGGCAGTCGGAAGGCACTTACCTATCTACAATCTTTTCTATTACTCATGACCTTTGTTCGTTGTATTTATTCCATCAGAGAGAGAGAGAGAGGGAGAGAGAGAGAGGGAGCTGCATTTAAACCCCAAGTGTGTGGGGGAGCCATTAGAGCCACAGAGCCATGTTATTATGAGGCTGTCACCTCGGTGACAAGTGGGACCACTGTTGGCAGCACAGCCCCATATGTATGGCCTATATATGGAAGCTTTATGGGAGAAAGCTATTTATTTATTAAGCCTGCAGTATGTGATCCATATCTTATCCTTGTTTTGTTGTCTGCTAGCCTTGGTCAACATATATATACTGTATATTACTAGCTATGCATTTATTAGATGCAAAGCTAGTAAACGCACACACGCATGCACGCAAGCACACGTGCATGTGTGTGTTTGTGCGTGTGTGCATGTCTGTGAGCATGTAATGGGCATGTACATGTGTATGCATTATGTACATCTTGTGTATGCATGTGCATGCATAGTGCATACCTTACGTGTAGTGGTAATCAGAGAAGTGTTAGTAGCTGGTTGCTGTAATTATGTGTGAAATGCGAGTAGAACCATCAGGCTTCCCTATCTGATGGACAGAGTAATTACACACGAAAAGTGAATGAGCTCTGCAGGCTTCACGGGACAGCTTAATGGCCATTTATCCAGCATGGGCATGTAAGGACATTGGGAGAGTGACTGTAGTGAGTGGCACTGGATTGATGGCGGGCACCGCAAACAAACACGAACGCACGCACGCACACACGCACGCACTCACTCACTCACTCACTCACTCACTCACTCACTCACTCACTCACAGAGTCACAGACGCAGAGAGATTACTTTGCTGCAATTTGTAAAAGGAAGACTTTTATCCTCTAAATAATTCACAACTATTTAATTGTTATTCTTAGGCCTTGGGTTGCATTTGTTTCAATATCATTATTGCCGGCTGAGAAAGAAATTGAACGGAGACTCACTGAAGAAAGACCAGGTGTTTTTTGTATTTCAGTCTTTTTAACTCAAGGTTGGAGTCTGGGATTTGACTGTGTAAATATTTTATGCAAAAGAATACACATATTCCATTGGCTCCCCAGTGACCGGGAGCCAATGGAGGGAGCGGAGAAGGGGGGAGACATGTGAGAATTTTGGCTGGTTGAAGTCCAAGCGAGCTGCGGCATTTTGGATCAGTTGGAGAGGCTTGCACATGCCGGTACGCACACACACACGCACGCACACATGCACGCACTCACTCACGCACTGCACGCACGCACGCACCCATGCACGCATATAAGACTGCTTTTACAACTTGCTGCTTATACCAATGAACTAGCCCGATGTATGGAGAACGGAGATGACTGGAAGCGACGATGCATGGAGGGCTCGTCTGAGGACGACCTAGAGAGAGCTTTTATAACACAGTTGTCAGCAATTGCCAACAAGGAAACCTCTCTGACATAGCATAGTGGTGGGCTATGCATGAACTTCACCTCATTCCAATTATAATATTATGCTATTCAAAATCTTTGGCATTCATTCATAAATCCTTCCTCCCACCCAGGCGTTTTGAAAAATTCACACTAAAAGCATTCAATCACACGGCCCATCTCGATTCCCTAACCTTCAAACTAACTGATCCCCAAATAGGAAAAACTACGAAATATCTTAGAGAGAAGAAATGTGACGCAGTACAAACGCGGTGTCTGGATGCTAATTAAGACAACAGTCAAGAGGACTGAAGGTGAGCTGACAGCCAGCTGACGTGATGATGGAGTGGTGTGCATTACAGGGTAATCAAATGCTCAATTAATTATTGTGCTTATACAAAACCATTTAGATGTTGACAGAAACCAGACAAACATGCAACACACACGCACGCACGCACGCTCACGCACGTCGCACACACACACACACACGCTTCAACTTCAAACAAGTTTATTAATCCCAGGGGCAATTCATTTTCAGCGACTAGCCTACAACACAGAGAAACATACAAACAAATAAATATTCCAATGTTGAATAAAATTTTCTTTTTAAGAAATCTCTAAGAAGAGAAAAGGACCAGAAAAGAATAAAAGTGCCTTAAATTACCGTGAGTGCTGGTGTTCTCTTCTTAGAGATTTCTTTAAAAGTTGTGCGGGCTTCCTTGCTTCGAATAAAATTATCTTAAATATTCCCAACAGTAACCAGGTAAAATAAGGCAAAGACTAAGAAAGGACGACAATGGTTCAATCTCAAAGGTCCTGTTAGACCCAAACATTGATGCAATATATAAAGTTAAATCCTTTGCCTGAAACTGGTGTGTGGGCTCTACTTCATTTCATATTAGTTCTATTGGCTCAGCACCCTGCACTGTCGATGTGCGTGTAAATATGTATGCAATAAAAGAAGAACATTTTAGAAGTCAAATTGCTGAAGGATGAAGGATATCTGTATAATGGTACAAGCGGGATGGATCAATAACGATGCCCTGACGACAACAATAGAGACATAATTTCACCGTCTAAGTCAATGTCCAAGAGAAGCCAAAGTCATTGCATCTTTAATTTACAGAGGATGTGTTGGATACAGAAAGAACTCAGTTCTATTTGTTTCATCGAACCATTATTGACATTTCTGTTCAAACAGTTTCTATCTTTTCTGAGAGGCTGTGAAAACCAGCAGATAAAAGAAAAGAGCTCAGAAGACTCTGGATTACAGAGTATAATGGGCCGGACAGAACAATAGTTTAGTTTATGTTGCCCACGAGAGAGAATCGAGTCAGTGCTCTGCTCACATTGTATTTTATGGTTATCAATAATAGGATGAGACAATTTCCAAACTGGTCAGCACAAATGTGATGTGGACCAGCTAGGGGCCTTCCTTGTATTTACACATTTCAAACGGAGAGAAATGTCTTGTCTTGTTTTTTTCAAGGTGGGACTAAAACTCATTACAAATGGGAGATTGGCATAATGAATTCCCTCAGTTTTAAGAGTTTCTTAAAACCTTCTTAAGTCATGAGCTACAGAATACATCCCAATCTGTAAAGTCGAAGCAAGCTTGTAACCTGGCATTTGTTTTTTCCAACCAGCGTTTTTGCTGTTTGCGCTTGTTGCTTACATACAGTACAGTACAGGCTTGCAGAAGAGCCCTATTTGTTTGACTTGGATGCTCTGGAAGGGGGCATATATACAGTATAGACAGTTACTGTGGACATGAAAATCAGATGAAGGAAATCCCTCTGCACGTAGAACGGGGAAGTGAGATGGATAACAGTTAAAGGTGGGGTGTATTTCCTCCTGGACCCGGACAGTGTTACAGAACCTTTCATAGATGTAGAAGCATAGTGGACTGTGTTTGTTCCATCCAAACAGAGTATCCAAAGCTTATATGAAGATCCTCATTGCAATCCATGTGTCTCCCTGCAGCCACATCTCGGTAAATCGGTCCAAAGTGCAGCAAAGGGCCCCTAAGTTGAGTCCCTTCGTGGTTAGTAACACTTCCTTATAATAAGCTTCAACTCCAGCCCCACAGTCTACGACAGTCTACACTTCAAACGGCTTCAAGCTGTTATTGAATTATTGATAACAGGCAAAAATGTAACTTTGTTTGCAGATAGTTTTATTAGTGGTGTTACCACGAGTTATTAACACTTACGTTTCAAATATATTAGAGACAATTACGCGGGCAGACATAGAGAGCTCTAATCTGTCAAAACTTTAGTTTGAAGCAAAAACAGCGTCAGCTATAAGCTGCTCTGAGTGGGTTCAAACATCCTGGTGAACCTGACTAAACACCACTTAATATACAACCTTCAGAAGCAGCTTGCACTGCAGCAAGCATAATGAAGTTTGACATAGCAAATTATTTATACACATACGTCATACAACCAAGAATATGGCAGGCAAGCAGGGGACAGTACTAAAAACTCAGGTGTTTGCTGTAGGCAACCCCAACCAATCACAGGAAGGGCTGGTGATTGGCATCCAGCACTCAGCAGATGAGCAGCACCTGGAAGTAACCACACACACACACACACACACACATGTATATTGGATCCGTATATGACGAGTATATACCGTCCTATAAATTAATTATGCTGGGTACAGATGATGAGCAGGCGTTTGATATCGCTATAACATTGCCTCACTGTGTTTCATTTTTGGAACCTCTCCGGTTGCTATGCACGGTTGCCAGGGCCACGCCCACACTGCTTGTGTTTCTCAATAGCCATTAGCTTCTGTTTTAGGCGCTTTTTTAACGCACGCTTTTTTCTCTGAAACTAATGCGCTGTCCGTGGTGTTGACCAGATCGGCGATGTTCAGAGGTCTTTCCTGATTATCCGGTGAGCGCGATGGGAACATTCCAGTCATAGTGGAATAGCCTGAAAACACCCAGCACCCAAGCACCACCACTTTTGTCCACCAGATGGCACTCAATGTGTTAAAGGAGTTGGGTGGAAAACAGTGCCTGTCATGTGGTTCATTTAACTCTAAATAGTGACAAATGCTCATAGACTTCAGTAAAATAGTGACAAACGCTCATAGACTCCAGTGAAATAGTGAAAAACGCTCATAGACTCCAGTGAAATAGAGACAAACGCTCATAGACTCCAGTGAAATAGAGACAAACGCTCATAGACTCCAGTGAAATAGAGACAAACGCTCATAGACTCCAGTGAAATAGTGACAAACGCTCATAGACTCCAGTGAAATAGAGACAAACGCTCATAGACTCCAGTGAAATAGTGACAAACGCTCAGACTCCAGTGAAATAGAGACAAACGCTCATAGACTCCAGTGAAATAGTGACAAACGCTCATAGACTTCAGTGAAATAGTGACAAACGCTCATAGACTCCAGTGAAATAGTGACAAACGCTCATAGACTCCAGTGAAATAGTGACAAACGCTCATAGATAGACTCCAGTGAAATGGTGACAAACGATCATAGATAGACTCCAGTGAAATAGTGACAAACGATCATAGTGACAAACGCTCATAGACTCCATGTATTCTGTAAACTTCAGGTTCAGGGCTAGAAATCTATGTATAGAAGAGCCGCCATTGGACTGGCCCGAAGTGAACGGAGGTCACCTAATTCCTGTGTGTGTGTGTGTGTGTGTGTGTGTGTGTGTGTGTGTGTGTGTGTGTGATATTTATATATATATTATATTACTGAGATGATTCTTTATATTCCCAACTAATGATAAATAGCCCCCAGCTATACAGTAATATGAAGCCATATGTTCATAGTGTACATGAAGGGTCATTTGTGTGTGTGTGTGTGTGTGTGTGTGTGTGTGTGTGTGTGTGTGTGTGTGTGTGTGTGTGTGTGTGTGTGTGTGTGTGTGTGTGTGTGTGTGTGTGTGTGTGTGTGTGTGTGTGTGTGTGTGTGTGTGTGTGTGCGCGTGTGCGTGCGTGCGTGCGTGTTACAGTATGGTAAAGACATATTGTCATTATTATGCTGGAGTGAACAGTACAGGACAGCAGCAGAATGGCTTCAAGGTCACATTACTTCCATCTGACATTAAAGAAAGAAAAACAGAGTCAGAAAGTGGCAAGACCTTAAACCACAGAAAGAAAGAACCTTGAACCCCCTTAGCAACATCCAGGTATGTTGGGATATAACTGTGATCATATACATCCATTGAACAAAGATTATGAAAATAAAATATACATTTAAGGTGGTTTCACACTGGACGCGTTTTTGGAAAACCGACGGAGAAACACAGCTAAAAATCCGAAAAACCTTTATCCTTAGAAACAGCTGCACTCCATATAAGTTAGCGGGAAGGGTTGGTTGGTTGGATGTTGATGTGTGTAGGCTATATGCATTGCACACAATAATTAATTGGATAATACATTACACATACATTGCGCAGCTACGAAGCTCCATCCAGAATTTACTTCTCATATGCAATTCTGCTCCACAGACAATACAGCAGATTATTCACCACATACATGTTATAACAGCTTAACGCTAAACTAAAGAGAGTAGGCTAGACGTTACAGAATGGTATTGATGTTACTGTGTTATTGTGACGAAGGAACATTTGCAGGCTTCGCATAAGGAAATTAAAAAATCAAGCTGTCTGTGCCGACTCGATATCTCAGTGCTGGCCTAGACAAATTTGGTGTTAACTCCGAAGAGTAAAAAAAAATCAGGAAATTAAGAAATCCTTATATTTTGAAAACAAAGCAATATTGCCTCATCAAAGTTGGTGTTTTTTTACTACTTGACATTGTTTCAATATTTTTTTGTTAGGTGCATGGTTTCCTCCCGACAGCAACGAATTGGGTTGTGGTTTTTAATATTGTGTTCTATAACAACAAAATACATACAAATATATGCCGCCCTATAGGCAATTGCTTAGTTCGCCTAATGGGGGTCCGGGTCTGCGATTTCCATATCCCTATGGTTCAATTCCACTGCAGGGGAACATTCATTATATGATGGCTGGCTGTGCTGTGTGTGGTTTAGGAAGGTGTTCGACTGTTCGCCTAAGCTTGGAAGGCGTTCACAGCAGCATTCACTCTCGCACACACGCACGCATGCACGCCCATGCACACGCATACACACACACACACACACACACACACACAGGTGAGATTCTATCCATCTCCAGAGGAAGGATGATTTGAGCCTTTGAAAAAGCCAATTTAAAAATGTGGTCCTGTAACCCTCCTTCCCAGTCTTTCTATGCGGCCGCGCATCTTTCTTTTCCTCTGCCATGTCATCGTGTCATCTCTCTCTCTCCTACCTTCCCTCTCTTCCTCTCCTCCAGCTCTCGCCACGCCCCATTCTCTTTTTCTAAATCTCCCTCTCACTCTTTTCTTCTCTTGCTTCCCCTGGAGGTATAAACAGATGCATCCATCATATACCTGGCTGCTTATGGATGCAGAGCAATAGCTAAACCTTTGCCTCCTTCCTCTACCGCTCACAGTGCTTTCACTCATATCCATTTAAACTTTGACAGGTCCTTTACACCTAATGGCCACAAGGCCATTACAATGAATCCTTGAATTTGAGTTTATATCTGGATTTGGCCGACAGCAACACAGCACCCAAGTGAAAATAATGAAGAAGGCACATCAGAGGCTGAGCCCCAAGACCTTTACAGTGAAAATGTCCACTCACTTCCACACTTTGACCTACTATAATTGAATCACACCTATATAATCAGTAGCAAGGCAGTGGCTGTTTATCTGTTTGATAAACCATTTCTGAAACAAGCTCAGTTACGGTATAATGTGGTCTCCACATGGTCTAATTGGCCCAGCTCTAAGCCACAACAACAAGCCACACGTCATACATATTATTTAATTCCTGTGAAAGCCAAAGCCAAAAAGTCACTAGTTTTACTGTTATTTCTGTATTTCTGCAAAGCTTTAAAGGCCACACAGTTTAGACTTAATTGATTCATATCATATACATGTAGTAATGACTTGATTAATTTTGATCTAGCCACCTGTTAAATACAGCCTGACAGACCTGATGCATGCAAGTACACAAGATAATGGGCAAAAAATCTAACAAACAAAAAAATCAATTCTGCTATAGAATAGGCACTTTCATGTAACATGAACTGTGTACTTTTATTGTGTAGTTATGTTCCTAGTGTTTCCTGTCTGCTCTAATGTTTGCTACAGTACCTGTCTTGTCTCACCAGTCTGTAATGGCAATTGTATTTCACCTGTATCCAGTTCAGTCTCAGCCAATCATGTGTTGTTTGTAGTTATGTTTCACCTGTGTTTAGTTAGTGTGACTATTTAAGCCTTCCTGTGTTCAGTGTTCCCTTCCCAGTTTATAGTTCTTGTTAAGTTGTGTTCTGCCTGTTAGTTGTTACTAAATACTAGACTTGATCTGCTTGCCTGCCGTGTTCTTCTTCTGGGTTCTCACCTGACAAGCATTTACTACAAACTTAAGCTGTAATCAAAATATTAATTACCATGTTAATTATGCCATATCCCCCCCAAAAACTAAATACTAGATGTTTCTGCGAAATTCTAGTATTCTATACTAGCCAGTGAGACTCTGTGACATTTTTCAACCAATTGATTGAATGTCGGATATTTGGAGGCATTGCAGGAAAGCTGCCTTCAGCAGCGCTGCAGCGCAAGAACTACAAAAGAAGCTGAGGACAGAATTATACAGAACAAAGATGTTATTAATAACACTAAGGGACCTATTTTGGGGAAACTGACATGAAGTGCAGTCAATGGTGTTGTGGGTGAGACTTTCGGTATTTCAGTAATATTGGAAGAACATTGTATATGGGAAGTGCCAAGGTGGCTGAATATAAATGGTAAATAGTGCATTTATATAGCACCTTTATCCAAGGCACTTTACATAGTGCATTACTTTTACCCATTCCCACACAGGAGCAATTTGGGGTTCAGCGTCTTGCTCAAGGACACTTCGACACTAACTCGAGATGGGGGAAGAGGGAGAAACAGAAAGAACTAGACAAACTGTGACACAGAGAGCATTACGTATTAATTGATAGTGAATGAGTTGTTTTTGCTCTACTGCTATACGTTGATACATTTGTTCAAGGTGAGTGCTGGAGTGGATTGGGGCGCCTGAAGGAAAAGGTAAACGGGTTGACTAACGATCAATAAGTTGTTGGCCCAAGAGAATGACTGATACTAAATCTGTGGCTATATGGTGCCCAAAATTGCCTTGTCTAAAAGAAATGTGTAAGGGTACTAAACTCACGGAACAGAACATTAATCTCTCCTTCCTAAGGCTGTTAGTAAGCCCTCATTTATATCATCACCTTTCAGAACAACACCGTGAGTTACAAAGTGCTCTACATCAGTGGATGTGTCCTGTGCACAGCTGTACTTTTCTCAAGTTCGTATTGCTATTGCTGTGGTCTCTGTTCCGGCATGCCGGCATTCCGACATACCGCCTTTCCGACATACTGCCATTTCAACATATTGCCATTCTGTTCCTATACAATACATAATGCCACGTGCTGGAGATGTGTAAGAATCAGAAGAGGGCATAATTATGCACGCACCTGTACTGTACCCCCGAAGTATAGTAATACAGGACATAAACTACAACATGCAAACATGCTCACACACAGGTTGCAGCAAGCATTTGTCAGAGGCTGTGTTACCATGTGATGTGTAACAGAGGTAACGTCTGCTGTCGACTTGATTCAAGCACACAGGTCAGCTCATTTCACAGCGTAGGCCTATACTGCCCTTGTGGACTCACCCCAATATAGTGTCATTGTGTGAGCGTGTGTGTGAAGCCTATACTATATATGTTTTGTTTATGAGCATTAGCACACACATATCACATTTGTTCGCTTGTGTGTGACTATGTTTGTGTATAGGAGCATGTATTGCATATCTGTATATCATGCACATCTTTCAGTCTAACAGCGTGCAGATCGATGTATGAGTTTGTGTACACTGAACTGGTCTGATTCACAAGGCTTGAAAACTAATAATTAATATTGCTCTTTTCCTCTTAAAAAAAAAAGAATAGCGGATCTACAAGCTCATAGCGTGCCAAGAGTGGCGCGCTACGAGCTTGTAGGTCTGATATTCTTTTTTAATCGAAGAACCACTGACATAGAAACATAGCTTTTTCAGAAAACTGTCAGGATGTAGAAGACATTTTTAGAATCTGATCTGAGGTCAAAATGGGTTAAATAAACCTTATGCTGCTGAGACACTCCTCTGCCAGCTGTTGGCTCAGCCAGTGGGTGAAAAGAAAGTTCAAATTCACCACATCATGTTATCCTCCTTCTCCCAACCATCTAATTTATCCATCTGTTCGTTTGTTCGTTTGTTTGTTTGTTTGTTCGCTCATTAATTAATTCATTCATTAATTCATTCATTCATTCATTCATTCATTCATTCGTAGTGCACTGGTGCACTGCTTTGGCATACATGGTAAATGGTGCATTTATATAGCACTTTTATCCCAAGTGCTTTACATAGATGGTGCATTACATTCACCCATTCACACACCAATGTCAGAGGAACCCATGCAAGGCACCAAAATCGGGAGCAATTATGGGTTCAGTGTCTTGCTCAAGGACACTTCAACACTAACTCTGGGGAACCTTTGCGGTTCCCATCCAGCCATTCTACCGGCCACACTACCCCTGAGCCACCAGTACAGTACATACAGTATTTCCATCCATCCATATCCATCTATATCATTATCTACCCTTCTATCCTCTCATTCACATTTAACTTTAACTATCTGTCTGTGTCCCACATGGAAATCTCTGTATCTGCCAGTCTGCCTGTGTCTGAAGAGTGCAAACTGACTGTGAAAAGTGGAGCGGTTAAGTAATCAATTTGCAGGTGTGGGGTTGCCATGGCAATCAATTGGCTGAGGCAGAGGATGGAAATTGCACAGGTGAGGAGACTTTGGCTCATTAGGCCCACTAGCAGAGTCTGACCAGAGCCATAATGAGATACATAGTGTTGTCAGTGAAGCTTATAAGCAGGCTGCGGAAGAGTTTTATTGTCCCTGTCAGCTCATTTGCACTGGTTCCCACTCATAACGGGAGATTTTAATCAGTCAGCGACCAATACAGATACTGAGAGCCCATAGAGATGTCACACTGAAGAAAAAGTGAATCACAGTTTATCAAACTGGTTTGCATGTGTGCACGTGTGTGTATACAGACTCATGTGAACACAGCCTTGCAATAGTGAAAGGCCGCCACAGACAGACCCGCTCCCAAGGGAAGATAATTGAACATAATTACATGTCAATTATGCAAATGAGCAAGTGCTGACAAATCAGCGACGCAATGGAAGCAAATGGTTTTCTTACTGCAGAGCTTTTTTGTAATTTGCTGGATTAGTGCTCATTTGTTTGGAGAAGAGAGAAAAGATGAAAAACAGTCCAAATTTCATTCTGACCCCTCCACGAAAAGGCCTCGTTATCCTGACCCCTTATCTATCATTAATACATTATGGATAAATAGTGTGGACTTGTACTTGTGTGTTAATTTCTAAAAACGCATTTTGGACCAGACTCCAGGAGTCCAGGTACTGTACGTTTACCATCTCTAAAAGACTATAATGTCTGTTGTCAACAGCCAAATTGTGGTGGTTTTCACCACAATTAAAATAAGCCTAATAAATGTTTTGAAATGGGATGGGGGACCGAGCCCTAAAAGTATTGTCCCCCATCCGGGTTTGTAAATGCATCAAAGATGCGAATATAATCAATTTCTAATGGTTGCCTTGGCCTGGAAGAGAGGTCATCAGGTGGTCTCCAACCTTCTTAGAGTGTTTCAACCCTCAACCACTACACTCTCCAGTTGGCGGGTCAACAGTGATTGGCCAAGTCACTGCCCCTCTCCACGGAGGGGCGCCCTGCGTGCAGACACCACCAAGGCTGTGGTTCGAAACCTGCCGGCCAGGTGCAGCAAAACAGTGCTGGCCACACCCCAGTGACCGCCGCGCCCAGGGCACCCCCCTCCAGACCACTGTCCTTTCTCTCCTGCCAGAACTAACAGGAAGCTCTCTCTGCCTTGTGTGTTCTTGGGGGATAGCAGCCACTGAGAGGTCTTTAGGACTATGGTTTGCCTCCTGCCAAGTGTCCTCCTACGTCTCAGACTGTTCGTCTGTGCGGTGTGCATGTGTCCGTCCTTGTCCACACTTGGCCTTACTCTGGTGTATTTGAGTCAAGGGAGCCTTCTCTGCGTCTGTGTCTAATACAGTGTCTTAACGTCCTGACGTTACTCGCTCATCACCTGGTTCGCGGAAGTAATTTCTCTATGGAGAATAACATTGGGTCATCTTAAAATCGTCTCATCATCTAATCATGATTAGACTGGATATTGTCTGTAATTTTGGATATTTTGGATCGGATCAGGAAAAATCGCTATCGGCAGATACTCAAAATCAAATGATCGGAATCGGATCGGGAGCAAAATAACGTGATCGGGACATCCCTAATTATACTACAAATAAAACAAAGACAAACCCGTGGACTCTAGCGATATTGACGTCAGACTTTGGTGCTCTATGAAAACACCCAAGTGTATACAGTACATGTGTGCATGTGTGCGTGCATGAACCTGCACTGTTCATGAAAGTGTCCCATGGTTTGAGGAGTTGAAAATGGTCACCCTACTGTATATGAGTAGGCTAATTGAACGCAACCCTGGAACAAATGTACCAGCAAGCGAGTAAGCCACAATGCAATGTCCCTGGATGATTTCAACACCACAATATGTATACTGTATACAGTAATATACGATGATGTAATGCGTGTGTAACAGTATGCAGATCAACGTGTGAGTTTGTGCACTCTGAACTGAAACTGACCTGTTTTGCCAGGCTAGAAGGCATAATTATTCCTCTTTTGCAGAACCAAGTGAGGCAGCAGAAGCCAGCTCTGTGACCTCACATAAACCATATGCTGACATGCACATTCATCACTGCTCTGTTAGCTGCTGGCTCAGCCGGCGGGAGAAAAGACTGTTCGAATTCACCGTTCGTTCGTTCGTTCGTTCGTTCGTTCGTTCGTTCGTTCGTTCGTTCGTTCGTTCGTTCGTTCATTCATTCATTCATTCATTCATTCATTCACTCATTACTTCATGTGTGCTGCACTGCTGAGACAAATACTGAGACATGTACTACACTCTAACTCCCCCCGCCCATCCACCCACCTATCCACCCATCCATCCATCCACCCATCCATCCATCCATCCATCCATCCATCCATCCACCCATCCATCCATCCATCCATCCATCCATCCATCCATCCATCCACCCATCCATCCATCCATCCACCCATCCATCCACCCATCCATCCACCCATCCATCCACCCATCCATCCACCCATCCATCCATCCATCCATCCATCCATCCATCCATCCACTATCTTCTCAATCACATAATAATGAAATTCACAGTGTTGTCAGTGAGGCTTATAAGCAGGCAACGGAAGAGGGGGCAAGCTTGTTTTATTGCCCCTGTCAGGTGATTTGGACAGAATCCCTTTCATCATGGGGGAGATTTTAATCTTTTTTAAGCCGATACAGAGGCTGAGAGCCCACAGAGGTGTCAAACTGAATCAGAATTAATCACGGGTTATCAAATTGGTTTGTGTGCAGTGTATGATTTTTCATAGGGAGTGTGGGGTGATAATAACAATTACATTGTTTGGTTTCTGGCATCCAAACCTAACCAAGCGACACTCCGGAGAGGCCTCGCAGCTCATCAGGACATCTGACTGCAAAATTAGATATTGATTGTCTCTCCAACTCTGATGTTATCTCCCTTTTTAACAGACCACGGGTTGCCACCTTTCACCAATCACCACCCTCTCATTCTCTGTCTGCCTCTACCAAATACCAAACATTAAACACCTTCAGTTTTGTAAGTGGTAGAATGACAAACCCATTCTAATGAAGGTGGTGTAGGCGACCCATGCCAGCAGGGATAAGTGGTGTGGCGGTTAGGAGGGACAGGGTGGCATTTCAACGCACCGATATTCCGACTTCAAGGCTTTCGCGTGCGGTTAGCGTTAGGGACATGGTTAGCAATGAGCAATGAACACTAAGGATTTATCTGTCAAGTCCTATTGAGTTAATCTGTCTTGACTTGAGAGTCGAGGCCATAGTATACTTGATCATGGGTAGATTGACCCCTCTTTCTGTGTGTGTTTCACCTCCTCACAGAAAATAGTCTATCGATCTAAGCCAAGGGTTCCCAACATTTATATTACCACGGACCGACAGTCCGTTCATAAAATGTTCGTGGACCAGCATGGCTGGCGGGGGTGTGTCGCGGTCGCACATTATCGTACCAAAACACGGAAAACAATTGACTGGCCTCAAGTAGCCTACCCGCTGCTATTTTATTATATCACAACATAATCATCATTGTCATTGACCATACCAGTACCGTACCAGTGGCACATGTCCACGTACAGTAGCAGTAGTTGGGAACCTCTGATCTAGGCTATAAGGTACACACATTGTGAACATGTAGATTTGCTTGTCGATCTGTTATTTTTGCTGAATGGTTGCCCCACAAAAGGGATGTTAGGGATGTGGTTAAATATTGATAATATTGACTCAAAGCACCGAAGTCTGACATCACTGCTGCTAGGCCGCTATTTCCTGTTACAGAGATTTTTTGTATTCATGGAAATCCCGTATAGTAAATCTAAAGATTGTGTCATATAAAGTTCCAAAAATAAACACATCACTCATTATGGATATGAAGCATCAACTGGCGGTGAAAAAGTACTAATTTGTCCAAAGACACAGACGTTTGGGGAAATGTCACTCAATACAATAAAATTGTGACATACGTCCGGCACACCTTGACACAGACACACACTCACGCACCTGTCACACACACGCACGCACGCACACACAGACACATACACACACAGACACACGCACGCACACATGCACACAAACTTCGGGTTACTTTAGTAACCTCAGTTATATAAGTGACTCGAGAGAGAGAGTCATATGGGGTCCAAGCCACTAGATGGCGCAGGCACACAGCCTAACATACACTCACGGAACAATTCCATTGGATCGTGAACTGTCGCTCATGGCGTGGTTATGTCCCCACCCACTGGGTATATAACCTAAGGTCCGCCCTGAGCAACGTCATTCCTATCAACCTGCTTTCTGACGTCTTAAAGAAGACAGAAGGGCGACTTAATGACTCTCTCTCTCGAGTCACTTATATAACTGAGGTTACTAAAGTAACCCGAAGTTATCTTAAGTACCTCTCGGAGAGAGTCATATGGGGAACATAACGCTCCCGTATGATCGCCTTCGGCTGATAGAAAATTCGACCCTAGGATCATCTCTATTGGAGAGAGACCAAACGCAAAGGAGGCCTAAGAGGCCAACCCTGCGTGCTCACCCAAAAGAGACATCCCTTATAAAAAATGTCCCCGACCCAGGGCCGACAGCTCTGCTGTTCCAGCCCCACCGGTCAGAGGACAAGATGGTCACCCATCCCTAATGGTCAGGGGCCAGAAGGGACCCATGACCTCATGAAAGGTGTCCATGACCCAGGGCCGACAGCTCTGCTGTTCCAGCCCTGCCGGTCAGAGGACACGATGGTCACCCATCCCTAATGGTCGGGGGCCAGAAGGGACCCTTGACCCTAAAGAAGACCAGTCAGATTCCCTGACTCAGATCGGCGGCAACCCCCAGGACCGCATGTCCTAGGGTTGCAGGGGCCACATCCAGGTTATAATATGTGGCAAAGGTCGATGGAGACGACCAACTCGCCGCAGCGCAGACATCCTGAATAGGGACACCCCTGGCCAGGGCCCAGGATGTAGACAAACCTCTTGTAGAGTGTGCACGTAGGCCCTCTGGGGGTACAGCACCACACGAGGTATAGGCTAACCTTATAGCCTCCACAATCCACTGCGAGAGTCTCACTTTTGAAATGGGTTTACCCTTCCATTGTGAACCCCAGGCCACAAAGAGCTGCTCACCCAGCCTGAAGGGGGCAGTCCTTGACCTGTAAACCTTCAAGGCTCTCACCGGACAGAGACAGTGTAGTCTCTCATCCTCCACCGAAGAGAAGGGAGGAGGATGGAAAGCCGTGAGATCCACGGGCGAGCAGCCCGCGGGGAAAGTCTTAGGTAGAAACGAAAGGTTCGGCCTGAGCGTGACCCTGGTGTCATTGCCACTGAATCTCAAGCAGCTGCTGCTCACTGAGAGCGCGTGCATGTCACCAGCCCGCTTCGCTGTCGTCAGGGCAACGAGCAAAGCGGTCTTCAAAGAGAGAAACTTCAGGTCCACCGTTTCCAGTGGCTCGAAGGGGTCTCTCATTAAGGAGTCCAAGACTATTGTCAGATCCCACGGGGGGACCAGAGACTTGGAGACGGGTCTGAGGCGCGTAACGCCTTTCATGAACTGACGGATCAGCAGGTGTTCACTGACTGGTCTGTTGTTCATCCCAACATGATAGGCCGCTATGGCCGCCAGGTTGACCTTGACTGAGGAGAGACCGAGACCCCTGTCTAAGAACTCCTGTAGGAAAATCAGAATGTGTCTGACAGACGCCTGAAAAGGGAAGACCTCTTCCTGTCTGTCCGAGCACCAACGCTCAAACACATGCCAAGCAGTGTTATAACGCCGTCTGGTGGAGGCAGCCCTGGCGCCAAGGATGGTCTCCACGACATTTGGAGGCAGGCCGGTCGCTTCTAGCGACGCCCCCTCACGGGCCAAACCCAGAGATCTAGGTCCTGAGGACGTGGGTGAAAGATCTCTCCTCCGGCCTGGGTCAGTAGGTCCCTCCACAGAGGGAGCCGCCAAGGATCTTCGAACAGGAGAGGGACTATGTCCTGTCTCCAAGATCCCCAGGCTGGGGCCACTAGCAGTAGCTCCAATCCCTGATCCCGCACCCTGGCTAGGACATGGGGAATCAGTTCCAACGGAGGGAACGCGTAAAGCAGACCCCGAGGCCACGGATGCGCTAGCGCATCGAGGCCGAGCGGAGGGGAACCTGACAGAGAGAAGAACATAGGAAGCCTGTTGTTCGTCTCCGAGGCGAAGAGGTCCGCCCCCGGTCTGCCGAACTTGGTCCAGACCAAGTCCGCTACCCTGGGGTTCAGGGACCACTCGCTGTAGCGTAATGGTCCCCTGGATAGTAGGTCGGCCCCCTCGTTGAGGCGGCCAGGGACGTGGCACGCTGAGAGAGACAGCAGGCGGCCGTCGCACCAAACCAGGAGTCTGTGAGCCAGGGAGCACAGGCGAGGAGACCGGAGTCCCCCCTGCCTGTTGATGTAACAAACCGTCGTGGTGTTGTCTGAACGAACCAGGACGTGGTGACCCCTGAGGAATTGTTCGAATTCCCGGAGTGCCAGGAACACCGCCAGTAGTTCCAGGTAGTTGATGTGGGAGGAACGCAACGCGGCATCCCACACCCCCCTGGCCGTCCTCCCGTCGTGGGTGGCGCCCCAACCGGAGAGGCTGGCGTCGGTGGTGACCAACCTCCTGACTGTGGGGAGACCCATCGGGACGCCCTCCGTCAGAACACCTCTGTTCAACCACCATTTCAGAGCCAGAGTGCAGTTCGAGGATACTGTCACTCTGCGTTTCGTGAACCTGGTGGACAGACCGAGGGATTTCAGCCAACGCTGAAAAGGCCTCATATGGAGTCTGCCCAGACCCACCAGAGAGATGGCCGAGGCCATGAGTCCGGCCATCCGTAGGCACGTACCCAGTGGAAGTGTGCGGCCTGTCTTGAACATGGACACGCACTTCAAGAGGTCGTTGACCCTGTCCCGACTCAGCTGAGCCCTGTAGGAGACAGAGTCCAGAGTGATGCCTATGAAATCCGTGGATTGGGTAGGCGTCATCATGCTCTTGGCCAGGTTTATCCTGAAACCCAGTGAGGTCACATGGGACACGACCTGAGTCGTGTTCCTCGTGGCCTCCTCCGCTGAATCCGAACATAGGAGCCAGTCGTCTATGTAACTGAACACCCGTAGACCCAGAAGTCTCAGGGGTGCCAGTGCGGCCTCCGTACAGCGGACGAACACTCTGGGACTGAGGGACATCCCGAATGGAAGGACTGTGTACTCGTAAGCCTTTTCCTGGAACCCAAACCGCAGGAACTTCCTGTGAGGCGGGTAAATAGGGATGTGGAAATAGGCGTCTTTCAGATCTATGGATGTGAACCAGTCGCCCGGGCGTATGGAGCGCACCAGAGACTTGGCCGTCAGCATCTTGAACTGAAAAGACTTGAGGTGCTTGTTGAGTATCCGCAGGTCCAGGATGGGACGTAGGCCCCCCCCCTTTTTCTTGACCAGAAAGTAGCGGGAATAGAACCCGCTGCGACGCTGGGCCAAGGGTACCTCTCTGACGGCACCCTTCTCCAGCAAGGAGGCGATCTCCTGTTGGAGAACCAGACCCTCTTGACCCCTGGCGTTGGTGAAGATGACCTCTGAAAACGCTGGGGGTGTTCTGGCGAACTGGAGTCTGTAGCCCTTCGCTATGGTGTTGAGGATCCACGGGGATGCTCCGCACCGCTCCCACTGTGCCAGGTGCTTGGCTAGTGGGTTCTCTCCAGCCATGGGAGGCGCGCCCCGCCTGGGGGCAGCATTCCCTGGCCTGTCGGAGAAAAATTGGGCATGACCCGTCTCCCAAGTGGCGTTTTGGTACGCCACTGACCTCATGCCCTGCCCCACTGTGTTGGGGGGCCCATGGGGCCCCCCTGGCAGTGGGTTCATGTCCCCCCTCTGTCGATATTGTTTTGTTTTTTTGTTTTGGGGCAAAGCCTTTATTACAGAAAAAACAGAAAGTGCTGTATGCATGTAAACAATATTTTGGGACTGGGTCACAGGGACGTCCGGGACGTCCATCTGTGCCGATGTCCGAGAGCGCTTCAGGGGCGGACCGGACGTGCAATCCGAGACTGCTACGTCCGGTACTAGGCCCGGCGCATGGGGGGAGGGTCGGTAGGTCACTTCGGCTGCTGGTCCTTGTCGGGCTTAGGAACGCCTCTCTTAGGGCCAGCCTGGGGGCCGGCGGGGCGACGGCGTTGGTCTCCGGGGCGTCGACGGCGTCCATCTCTGTCACCGGGTGGAGCTGGTCCGGGGACGTCACGGTCTCCGGCATCTCTGGCAGGGCGGGGACGTGGAGTCTGGCGAGCGTTCCTGTTGCCTACAGGACGCTGCTGTCGTTGAGGAGGGCGGGGAGGTTGGCGAGGAGGTTGTCCCTGTCCGCGGCCCTGAGCTCGGGGGCGCACGGAACGGGGGACAAAGGCCGCCAAGGCTTCGCAGCCTGGGCGCTGCACCTCGACATTGAGGGCCATCCTTTCCAGTGCACCCTTGAAGAGGCCTCCGGGGATGATGGCACCCTCAGAGAGCTCCTTCCGGGCATCGGGGTCTAGATTGGGTGAGGCTTCCAGCCATCTAGTACGCTCCGAGGTAATTGAAGCCGTGGCCATGCGGCCGGTCAAGTCTGTGAGGCAGCATGTAAAGGTCACGATCTCCTCGTGCAGACGACGTGCTTCAGCCAGCTGTACAGGGGTGGGGGCGTCGCCCATCTCCTGAAACAGCGCACTCTGGGAGCCTTGGAGTAGCGCAGAAGCATTGAGATGCTTTGCAGACGCTATCACAAGGGCGTAGTGCTTTGCGTTCGCCGCCGCGGACTCTCTGTCACGCCTGTCAGGAAGGACAGGGTCGCGTGTCAAAGGCGTGATGTGGGGGGAGGTGGGGTTGAGGAGGAAGGCTCCAACTATGCGGTCGATGGCTGGCAGCTTGTCGAAGCATAGGGAGGGCATCTCAACCGTGTCCAGAGGGACACGAGAGCGACGCGGAGTAGCTGGAGGAGCCAAGGGCTCTTTCCAGCTAGCCGTGTAGTGGGCCTTGAAACCCTGAGACAGGGGAAGCAGGATCTTGCGGACCTGCTTCTTGGGTTTGATACCCGGCCACTCGTCCTCCTGGACTGGTGGCGGGGCCTCTTCAGGCCAGGTCCTGTTGCATCGGAGAGAGGCCTGGCGGAAAAGATCCACCAGGTCCCTCTCGTCAAGCGGTAGTGTCGGGTCAGCGGCCAAGGCTGCCTGGTCCGGGACGTCCTGGGGTAGGGGCCGGTCGCGGTCCACCAAGGCCAACCCTGGGGGGTCGGCCTCATCTGGAGCATCGGCCTCGTCTGGAGCATCGGCCTCGTCTGGAGCGTCAGCGTCCTAGGCCGAATGGTCGTCGTAGCCGATCTCATCCAGGACTCTATAGTCGTCCAGCCGGTCCTGGTACGGCGGTAGGTCGTCTATTGGACGTTCATCGTCCAATACGTCACCCCATCTCTGGCCATTGGCCAGGTAGAGAGGGGGGAGAGGGGGGAGGTCATCAATGGAGAGAGAACGGCGTCTAGAGGGCCGGTCGATGTTGTAGTCATCGTCGAGACTGTAGGACCGTTGATCGGAACGGTCTTGGTAGTAGTCTCTGTCAGACTGTGACCGGGGAGAGAAGGAGGCTGAGGGTCCAGTGGGACAGGCAGCTCTCTCGTAGATGGGATCGGTCCGAGCCGTCTTCCTGGCAGGAGAGGAGCCCATGAAAGACTCGTCACGACGTCTTTGAGACGGGGCGAGGTCGGGGTCTCTGGAGAGGGAGGAAGAGGAGGCGGGCCTGGGTCTCGCACCCTGGGTGGGACGGTCAGGCCAGTCGAGGGTCGGGGCTGGTCGGGGCAGTCGGGCTCTGAGGTCGGTTTCGTGGTTCGTGACGCGAGAGATGCGTCGACCCTTCTCCCTGTCTGTAAAGTAGAAACAGCAGGGGCAGAAACCTGGCGTCTCGAAGGCCTGGCGGGCATGTGTTAGTCCCAGGCAGAACATGCAGCGAGAATGCCTGTCCTCGGGGGACAGCAGGTTGTCACAGGTGCGTGAGAAACACACACGGGGGCGATCCTCCTCTGGGAGCTGGGGGGGGCTGTCGCCACCACCGCAGGCCATCTTGGGTACTGGTTGTAGCTTGAGAAGAAACAGTAGCCCAGGAGGAAACTTCTTTTTTTTTTTTTTTTTTTATAGTTATATTATAATATTATTGTTTTAAAACTAATAATATATAATACAACAGTAAAAAAGTGTGAGGAGAAAATCTGGTACTCACAAGGTTGTAGAAGACGGTGAGGATAAAGCTATAATATATATAATATTATTGTTTGACAACTAATAATATATATATATATTACAACAATAAGAGGATAAAGTCACAGTATATATATTATTGTCTTACAACTAATAATATATATATTTGCAACAGCAATGTAGTGTGAGGAGAAAGATCTGATACTCACAAAACAGTGTTGAAGAAACAGGAGTCCAAACAGAGAGAAAACCACGTTTTGCAACTGTGGCTGCTGTTTCTAGAAGGGAAGGCCGCAAAGCCTGGGGCTCGCGTAGCGAGGCCGTCACGCTGTTGTTGTATCAGGTCCGACGTACAGCAGGGCTTCCGTCGGCAGCGTGGATTGCGTCACGTAGAGTAGGGCCGTGGATCTCTAACCCGCACGTGCGAGGGACGCTAGAGAGGGCTAAGTTAGCGCCTGACGGCTGGAAACTTAGCTAACGTCTCGCGGAGCTAAGAGGCTAGCGGCTGCGTTCGCGGGAGCTAGCTAACCCAAGGGGCTAGCGAAACTGCGGAGGCTAGATAGAGCAGCGCTGGTTAGCTTGTAGCTGGGCAGGTGAGCTAGAGAAAAAACTTCGGGCCTCGTTCTAATGCTTATCAGCTTATAGTAGTGCTACGTTGTGCAACAGTAGACTAAGGCTAAGCTAGCAGAACAAAGGGACGCAACGTGGCTAGCAAGGGGGAAACAAAGTTTCGGGGATAGCTAGCAAAAGGACAAACCACAAGCCGCCGTACGGCCCACTTGAGTTTTAATGTCCTTAAAATAACTTACTGGCTTTTAAAGCTGGAACGTCCGTGAGTGAGAGAAGGACACCAACGTAGGACTGCGAATTTCCGCGGCACAAGTTTGAAACCCGTCCTTTATGGAAAACAATTTTCAACAGTCGAAAAGGTGATTCTCTTGTTTAAGACGTGTATGCGTAGCACAGAAAGCGAGGAATGACGTTGCTCAGGGCGGACCTTAGGTTATATACCCAGTGGGTGGGGACATAACCACGCCATGAGCGACAGTTCACGATCCAATGGAATTGTTCCGTGAGTGTATGTTAGGCTGTGTGCCTGCGCCATCTAGTGGCTTGGACCCCATATGACTCTCTCCGAGAGGTACTTAAGATAACACACACACACACACACACACACACACACACACACACACACACACACACACACACACACACACACACACACACATTTATTTCTCTTCTCATTACTATCCCATCCCTTCTCTTGCTTCTCTGTCTGATGTTTCTGACTTCCTTTTCCACAAGCCCATGCATTTCCCTCCTTCTAATCACGTTCTCTCCCTGCATTTCCCTCCTTCTAATCACGTTCTCTCCCTGCATTTCCCTCCTTCTAATCACGTTCTCTCCCTGCATTTCCCTCCTTCTAATCACGTTCTCTCCCTGCATTTCCCTCCTTCTAATCACGTTCTCTCCCTGCATTTCCCTCCTTCTAATCACGTTCTCTCCCTGCATTTCACTTCACTTTTATTCTGCCCCTCATTCCTGTTCCCTGACGTTTCCCCTTGTTACCCCCCCCCCCCCGCCCCCCTTAGCACTCTCTCTCCCCCTCTGTGTTCCAAGTGATAAGGCTCTGTACAGGCCAGCTGTTTCTTCAAACCAATGTATGAAGGCTTGTGTGTGTGTGTGTGTGTGTGTGTGTGTGTGTGTGTGTGTGTGTGTGTGTGTGTGTGTGTGTGTGTGTGTGTGTGTGTGTGTGTGTGTGTGTGTGTTATAGGATTTAATCAGTTAAACCCTTGCATGTAATGGGCTGTCAAGCATGATTCCTCATGCTTGTAGGCACGTGCACGCACGCACGCACGCACACACACACACACACACACACACACACACACACACACACCACGCACTCTCACACACCATAAAGCATACGTTTGCACACACACTAATGTGCACTCGTGCTCATATCAAACACATCCACAAACATTTGCTATAAGCACATATATGTACTGTACATGTACTGTACATGCATCCAACTGTATGCCTGTGCGCACAGCGCTGCATGCACACACATGCACGTGCTTACAGTACATACTGTATAAGGCTAGGGTTGGCCACTTTGTGTCAGTCAACTACGAGCCAAGCTTCTATGAGCTGCCGCCGATGAAATCGAGTTAAGAAACGATCATGAGATAAACATTTATTGATCCAAATGGGAAATCAATGTGGCATAGCAGCAGTAAGAGTGAAACACAGCCGGAGTACTTCACTGTGGTAAAAGTAAAGAGAAAAGAGAAAAAATTTAAAGTAAAAAACACTGGTCATCTGAAAATGGTTAAGTTACAATATGTGCATTCTGTTAATAAAGTATAAATGTAGCTACAATCTATACCAAAGACTGTAAAAATGGGACCCAATGCCTCCCTGCTTGACACTCAGCATCAAGGGTTGGATTGGGGGTCCCTGCAACATACTAGCGTCATGTCCAGGGGGTGTACTTGTACATCAAGCTGCCTCACACTACAGAAACAGGAGATAGGCTCCTGCCCTATGGGCCTCATGGCTCGGCAAGGCTACAATCTATCACCAGTGATTAAGCATGAATTGCCAAATATGAATTGTTATATGCAGATTGAACAGTGGATATGAGATGTATGCACAGTGTGAGTATCTGCTGGATAATGGTATAGGTCTTTCAACAGTGAATATGAGTATATAGTCTATACATCGACAATGAACTATGAGTGAATATAATAGTCTGAAGCCTGCAGGGTGTTGGCCTTGGCCTGCCTGACCCAGTGGGCTGCCACCTAGAGCCTGGTGGTAGATGGTGGCTGCATGGCCTGGTGAAGTCTGGGGCAGCAGGCTAACGCTGGGGCCTGGGACTCATCCAGATATAGTTGGAGCTTGGGCTCAATCAAAATGTATGTCTCGACTTCCCCTTTTAGTCCAAAATAATTACTTGCATGTCATAACAAACTTACAAACTTTGAATGAAGAAATACAAAGGATTTTTCCGATTTTTGATGGCTTGGAGGAGGAAAGGTGACAGCATGGTTCTTTGGGGGGAGCTGGTGTTGCTCACCATCACATCTGACAGGCTGCCCCAGTCTGGTGCAGTGAGGTCTGCTGGTGAAGTAATGGATGGATGGATGGATGGATGGATGGATGGATGGATGGATGGATGGATGCGCGTGAGGCAGGCAGGCAGGCAGGCAGGCAGGCAGACAGATGTTACTGTACTCCAGTCGAGTCATAACCTGCTGTCACATCCCAGTTAGCTCTGGTCCACATAGCGTTAAGGACTTCATCCCAGTGCACTCCATCTTACTTCACTCTTTCATGGCTGGGTCTCTCTCTCTTACTCTCTCTCTCTCTCTCTCTCTCTCCACTTCCCTCCTGTCTGGACAGAAAGACGTTGAAATGAGGTAGCTGTCACCACAGATGAAGGATATGTCTTCATAATTCTCAGTTCCGAGGCCAAACGCATAAAACACAGAAACACAGACGGACACGCAGGTGAGTAATGTCCCTCGTCTTCAGTACCCCCCCACACTGTCATCATTCTATCTCTATCTTCTCGCTCTCTCTTTCTCTTTCTCATTAAGCCAGTCACTTTTAGGTGACACCTATCCCCATCCCCCACCCATCCATCCCAACTAACCCATGCATCCTACCTCTATCATCCAGGATTCACTCCTCTCTCTTTCTCTCTCTATTATTTTCCATCAGATCCCATTTTGCCGCCCTGTCTATCTGCCCTCTGTCCACCACACCTGGGGGGACAGGGGCTTCTATGTGTCTGCCCCAACCTCTGGAATGATCTCCCCAATCATCTCAGAGTTGCCCCCTCCCCCCTCTGGCGTAACCGTCTGGGCACCCGACTGGTAATCCAGTCGCAGTGTGCCGCGGGTTTGACTCCCGAGCCCAACACGGCCTTTACTACATGTCTTCCCCCATCTCTCTCCCGTTTCCTGTCAGCCTACTGTCTGTCCCTTCAAAAAACCAATAAAAGGCGTAAGCCGCAAAACAAATATATATATATATATAAATAAATAAAAACCCACCTCTTCAAGATAGCCTTCCCCAGCTGAGGTCTGGTTAAGAATTAAGATGTCCCCCCCATCCCTTGCGTAGCCTCTTGTGTTTTTAACCTAGCACTGATATTTTACTGCTATTATTACATTTGAGTAACAAGATGCATTATTGTAACAATTACAATAATTAAAACTCAACCCATTAAAAACCATGAGGCGATTAAAGCAAGCAAGCAATTAATAAAAACAGCATGTCCTTAAAATTGTCACAGTCTATTTTTCAACCCAGCAGCAGTGGTTCAAAGAGAAGCCATGGGTTAGCCATTTTGTTCCTCACTTGAATGTTGTCCGTGGGAGGCTTAAAGACTTTGAGACCAGCTTGCTTCATGCTTCCCAGCCAGCTTCCCGCTCCTTGAGGCTTGGAGTAGTGAGCTTTCAACACACTAATCCTGATGAAAACCAGCAGAAGATTCAATACATGGATTTGTTTTCCTACTTTCGCAGCAAGGCAAAAACTCCTGTTTATTCAGATCCACTTCACGTCCCAGATCCTTATATGAGCACCCGCCTGGCTCTGGGAGGCCCCTGTAGTGCCAACAAACAGGGAAATGTCTCCCTGGGTTGCCTAGCCACCAAGCCCACCCGGCCAACGAATCCTGACCTCGTATTCCCACCACCAGTGTCATCGACTGATAGGACTGTTCACAGTGCAGAGGACGCAGGCAGGACATCTAGGGAGATGGTTCACCACCACCTGTGAACACTAATACAATCAACCAGCTCCTATAAAACTGGACTCAGTGCAAACACATTGTCAGTTCATAAGTTTGTTGTTGTGGATGTCACCTGCTTGTGCATGTTACCAGCTCCTGTTTAGACTATACTTTGTCTTCTTCGACTTCCTGATTCCTGCCTGCAACTCCTGTAAGATTTGACTCTTTCTTCATTAAATACTTTGAGATCCAAAGTCCTTGTTTGTTGTAAGTTGTGACTTTGCATTTGGGTTCAACTCACTCTGTCTGCATCCATGACAAAAATACTCAAAAGGAGGTTCCTGATACAGACTAAAATCCTCAGTGTGAGTGTAGAAATGTAGCCACATTTGTTGCATTTGTAGCCTACACACTCCGAGCCCTTTGGGCACACAGCTTTGCACTAGGGGCAAATGGGTTGTATTAAGTCTCTCAATTAGTCATGGGTGCGTATTGGGCATAACATGAATGAGATCAATCAGAGCATTCTCCTACTCCCTTTAAGATGTGCTTGAACCATGGTGCATTGTTATTTAAATGGCGGATTCGACAATTTGGAGGGGTGAGATGCAAACACATTTCTGTGGAGGAAAAGAGAAAGCGTGTCTGAGCTTTACTAATGTGATATTATTTCAGGAGATGGGGGAAACTGGACGAAAAGAAAGCTGAGCCAGAAGGCAAATATCTCTGTCTACCAAGCAATCTTCATTCCTACTCTCAACTATGGTCATGAAGTGTGGGTCATGGCCGAAAGAATAGGGTCGAAGATACAAGCGGCCAAGCGGCCGATACAAGCGGCCAAAATACAAGCGTGCATCGAGGTCCTCGATGCACGCCCCACTGGAATTTGCGTGCGTGCGTGTGTGCATGCATGCGTGCGTGTGAAGGAAGGAAGTAAGTCCTGATTTTGGAGGTGGGCTGTGTCTTTGATTTGTACATAGACATTCCAAGATAAACAATCAAAGCATTCTCCTACTCCCTTTAAGATGTGCTTGAACCATGGTGCATTGAGGAAAAGAGAAAGTGTGTCTGAGCATTACTAATGTGATACTATTTCAGGAGATGGGGGAAACTGGACGAAAAGAGAGCTGAGCCAGAAGGCAAAGATATCTGTCTACCGAGCAATGTTCATTCCTACTCTCAACTATGGTCATGTGTCAAGTGTGGGTCATGCCCCGAAAGAATAGGGTCGAAGATACAAGCGGCCAAAATGAGTTTTCTCAGATGGGTGCGGGGCTGGCCTCTCCCTTAGAGATATAGGGTGAGAGAGAAGTTCAGTCATATGAGAGAGACTCAGAGTAGAGTCACTGCTTCGAAAGAAGCCAGCATAGGTGCTTCAGGCATCTAGGGTGCCTCTCGAGGGTCTCCCTAGGGAGGTCCTTGATGCACGCCCCACTGGAAGGAGACCCCCAGACAGACCAAGGATGAGATGGAGGAATTATATTGTCTCTGGATCCCCCAGAATGAAGTTATTAATGTTGATTTGGAGAGCTGAAGTCTGGAGCTCTATGGTGGAGCTGTTGCCCCCGTGACCTGACTACGGATAAGCGGTTGAAGATGAATGGATGGTTGGGTGGGGCAACTTTTTTGGGTGGGGAAACATTTTTGGCATGGGAAGAATCCCGCTTTCCTTCTGTAATGTCACATACAATATCTTGACATATCAAATTCAAATAACCACATGCACATTCTCATGTTCTTTATTTAACCCACATATGACAGAGGCGTTGGATCCTGTGCGTCATTGCATCGGAACTGCAAATGGATATTGACGACTGTTGCTGCTGTAGCAGAGACAGAAAATACTATAGCTTCACAACATTCTTACAAGACAAGAGACAGTCAATATCCATAAGTACTTGAAATAAAGGCATGTTTTTTTCTATCCCCTTTAAGCCCATTTCTCTCTCCCTCTCTCCTCACTCCTCGTCTCGGTACAGAGAAAAGGAGCACTCGCTCAATACAATATAAATCTGGCCCAGATGTCAATGCTGAGTCCCTCATAAAGGTCATACCATTTTGAACGAGTTGAGTATTGAGTTGAATGTGGATGGAGTTTGATTGCAAGCAGTTTGTGTGATTGTCTACCTTCATAGACACTAGACAGTAGACACATATATTACTCTTAATAATGTGCTACCTAAATAATAGGCTTACTTTTTAGTACTATTTGTCTAAGTAGCTTATAGGGCTACTTAGTGTGTGTGTGTGTGTGTGTGTGTGTGTGTGTGTGTGTGTGTGTGTGTGTGTGTGTGTGTGTGTGTGTGTGTGTGTGTGTGTGTGTGTGACGTTGTCGTCAACGTCAAAAATGTCAAAGTCGTCGTCGTCAACGTAAAAAATGTCAACGTCGTCGTCGGGGGTTAAAGAGGATGGAACAGGGCAAGAAAGGGAGTCAGATAGTCATACAGAGATAGAATCAATACGAAGAATGCGTGATAGGTCAAAGGGTTTTAGCAGAGAGAGAGAGAGAGAGCGAGAGAGAGAGAGATAAAGAAGTTGTTGAGCTGCTAACTGACATCTGCTGTTCACAGAGTACATATCTCTGCCAGTTCGGGTGGCATACCCTCGTCTGTGTAAGTCTGTAGCCACAAGGACATGAGGAAATAACGTTTCTATGAAATACAGATAATCTTTTGCAGCCCCGTATGGTCAGAAGTGAAAGCACTTGGAGTTGTGCTACACTGAGGTCCCTCATTGTGCGATTCCAATTTTGGGTTGAGTTTATGATATGTTATTTTTTTTTTCCCTGCAAAAGTTGGAAGCCAATTGCAGTGGTACAGAATATCGACACAATCAGCAGCAAAAAGTGTGTTTTGAAGAAAACCCCAAATGGCTGAAAATGTAATTAGGCATAACTGGATGTTGCCTATTATGGAGAGAAACAATGAATCAGAGAATCAGGCAAGCAGGCCTGCCTGATTGTTTGAGTGTTTGTTGTTTCCCATGCACTGGTAAAAAGATGAACTTACTCCCAGAGGCTCACCCATTCATCTTCCTTTGAAGATTTGTCATTCAAATACCAATTCAGCTTTCACTTGAATTCCATCCATTACTTCGAATTCATGCACTGACCTTTGGTAGGTCTCTCTCTCTTGTTGCAGTGCTGTGCACTAATTTATTTTATTTCCAGGTGGTAAAATACAAAACAAAAGCCTTTTTTTTTTTGCTTGCTTAAGTTGCTTGCTTGTTTGCTTTTCACAAACTGGATCTTTTGAGAATTGCAATTTGTCCTGTCCATGTCCACCATGACGCCAGGTTGGAGCTGGAATCCACACCGGCACACAACACCTCTGGCCTTGCTCTAATTGGAAAAATGGAAAATCTGTTTTGCATAATACAGTAGGTCTCGTCTGGCAGATTGAAGAATTGAACACAGTTGCACTGGTTGGTTTTCTGTTAGTGTGATTTACTACCCTGTCTAGGGGATACACACACACACACACACACACACACACACACACACACACACACACACACACACACACACACACAGTGTTGTAGTAGTAGTAGTAACCAAAGCTTTGTGTTGTTGGTGCGTTAAATGGTAAATGACTGTGAATTATTTAGAGATGAGACCTACATATACAGTTTGTTCACTGTAGGGAAAACCAGATCCAGAAAAAAGTGATCCATATGTTGTGTGCGTGTGTGCGTGCGTGTTATCATATAGCACAGTCACTGCACTGGCCATGTTGACACATTGAAATTTCAATTCACCTCCAGATGAGTATTTGTTTGGTGACTAGAACTCACAAGGCAGACAACAGGGAGGTCTGTGTTCATTTGCACTCGCATTTGTGTGCCTGTGCATGTTTGTCCAATCTTCAGTGCAGTGGTGTAAAATAACTAAGTACATTTACATATACTACACTTAATTACAATTTTGAGGTATTTGTACTTTTACTTCCACTCCATTACATCTCAGAGGCAAATATTGTACTTTTACTCCACTACAATTATTTATAAACTTTAGTTACTATAGTTACTTTGTAGACTTTGATTATTATTACCATACCATACCACATACATTGACCACTACATCGACCATTTGAAAATAGCCGAAGTATACAAGTTTACAATGTGTCGCGATGTGACGCATTGTGAGCTTGTAGATCGGCTATTTTCAAAAGATTTGTGTACATTTGAATTATTTTATTTGAACATTCTGCACAATGAGTACTTTTAGTTTTGGTACTTTAAGTACATTTTGATGCAGATACTTTTGTACTTTTACTCAAGTAGGGCCTACATTTTGAATTCCGGACTTTTACTTGTAACAGAGTATTTCTATATTGCAGTATTGAATAACGAAAATACATTGCATTTGCATGGATGCACCTGGGACGTATCCTCAGTGATGTCTAGGACAAATAAAGTGGATAAGGCACGGAGGTGCGGCCCGGTCTTCTGCGGGAGGTTTGCACATGCTTGTAAACAGGAACTGCGATGATCCAGCAGAGGTGCTATATAGAAAGCTCATAATAACCCTTCCCTTTTCAAATGTTTTATATCATCCACAGCACTTGAATGAACAGTAGCATGTTCCTTTGTCATTTCACAAAAATAAAAGTTTGACACATGTACTAAAGAACATGGAAAATCCACAAAAGAAAATATACAAAAACATTAACATTTAGTAAATGTACTTGTCCTTTATCTTTCAGTCTGTTATACACAAAAATGAAAAAAAATATATTATTTCAGTTTGAGTTCAGTGATGTATCCCAAGGTCATTGGGGTCATTGGGGTTTCGGGTCTCGCGAACATCATACCCCTCGCTCGGGTGACCCAGCCGGGGTGATCAAGTCCAGACTTATGTCCCAGTAGCTACCCTCGATCAGTCCCACTAGGGAAAGACCAGGGACACACAATCCGTTGGAACCACTCCGGAAGTACTCTGCCGGTCCTGGGAGGGACTAGGCTCTGTGGGTTGACTCCTGTCCGGGCCCCTCCTACGTCTCATTAGGTTCACTCCTGCTCTCACTAGGTCCAGGCCTGTGCGTTGCACCAGACTCCCAGCACCAGACACTTCATTTAGGAGTGGTGGATTCTTTAGCCGCAATGGTTCTGCAGGCTCCACCTGGGCAACGGTGGTACTGCAGGCTCCGCTTGCAGCTCGAATGGCCCTCCTAAAGGCCTCACCGAAGGTTCTTTGGGCTTCTTCCTCACAGAGGATGCAGACTGGGGCGCCAACCCATACTGCTCCCGGGGTGCCATCTACATTCCGGCTGTCACCCGTCTCTCTTGTGGTCACCAGACTATTGATACTTTTACTTAAGTCAAACATTTGTGTACTCTCTGTGTTTGCTTGTGGTACACAAAAAGTGTGCACTGTGGACCTCTGCAAAACTCAGATCAATATAAAAGTTGTCTCAGAAAAGTTCAGACGGACATTAAACTTTGCAGTAATTTAAATTCAGGGTCGAGACCTACGAAATTAGTTGTGGAGCAAAGCACAACAATTCAATACATGCTCACAGAAACGTTGCTGAGATGGGCACACTAAAAGAGGAATAAAAGGTGTGCACAGTCTTCTAGTTAAAGCATGTATGTTGGTATGATGAAAGAAAAGATTTGAGACTGAGGAAGAGAATTGAAAATGATTTAAGCTTTAAATAAATACAAATACACCTTTATTGACATTATTCAAACGGTATGAATAAACCAAAAATGGACACAATTAAAGTAGATCAGTGGTTCTCAAAGTGGGGTCCGCTACCCCCCAGGGGTCCTTGAGCAGTTTACGAGTCTGTAACTCAGAGAGTGCACACTCTCAGAGTTTATATTTTATAGTTTAGATTGGGTGCTAGGAGAAAAGAAAATATCAGATGGGGGTCCGTAGCCGAATACAAAATGAAAAGGTTTGAGAACCACTGCTATAGATGGTCATTGAAAGTCAATGCTAGTGGGGGAAAAACTGTCTCCACACAAAGTGAATGATGATTTCAGTACCATGGAGAGTTCCGCAGAAAATAATTACCCCTACAGTTCAACCAAAAGAGCAAACAAACTTCCTGGAGGCCTTCCTATTTTTAACCTATGAATTAATTTGTAAAATTAATTTTTGAATATATGTATGCTGTTGGGGTACTGGCCAGATTTGAATTATTATTACAAAACATGCATTAACCACTTCTGCCCTAACTTTGGCTATTTGTGTTTCTACAGTACATTGCTCTATTGATACTTTTACTTAAGTAAATAAATTAAGTATTTTTCCCCCCACTGTCTTACAGACACTGATCTTACGTCACACAGCCACGGGCAGATGGCCGGGGACCTCTGCACTACTGGGGTGGGGATGCGCATCTGCGCGTGTGTGAACAGCGTGGAGTGTGTCTGTGTGTATGAATGTGGAGGTTTGTGAGGACTAATGAGCAGCATGTTTTCAGGTGTGCACACTCACGCACGCACGCATGCACGCATGCACGCATGCACGCACGCACGCACGCACGCACGCACGCACGCACGCACGCACGCACGCACGCACGCACGCACGCACGCACGCACGCACGCACGCACGCACGCACAATTTAATGACTTCATTATAATTCCTTTTTCCAGCATCCGGCCTAATCCTGCCTGCTCTCACATCCACACACACAAAAACAAGCATCCAGCTTGGGTAGAATGTATTTATGTCCACGCTACGGCTGTCATTCACGCTTGGCTGCATGATACCCTCCTCTTAGGCTGAGTTGTTACTCCACACTGAGTGTTGTTTCTGCCAGCCTGAGGGACCAGCTGTGCTGCATGCCCACCAATCTGCAGCGTAAATCAAAAGTTATGCTTTTCTGACTTTCCTGATAGAATTCAACAAACCCCTGAGTGTACGGTGTGTACTGCCTGTGCGTCAGCACAAATTGCCACCGTTAGGCAACAAGAGAGAAAGAGATCGAGGGGTATTAACACAGGTTAACACGGGTTAATCCGGTACAGCGTTGGCTGGGGTGGGTTTATTTATTTATTTCCCAGTGAGGCAATAAATGTACATTTCTGTGTTTATCTATACATAGGGAGGACATTTCCCATGATACATATAGATGGCATCCTACCCTGTACATGTGGATAGAACATGGTGCCTGGTGGTGACACACACTCACAATCTCTAAATCGAATCTTTACCTCTACCTAGCAGATCTATAACCGCTGGAGATTAACACATGTACACATATCCAGCAGCAAGACACCAAAACCGACGAATGCACCAGCCCATTAGAAAATGTACACATTTAATCAGTTTGATATAAAACTCGATCAAATGCAACCAGTAAACCTATGCGACAACTATTTTACAGAAGAAAACAAAGATGCAGTGTCCTTTAGTTTAAATTAGCCCTGTCCTTCACAGCTGGCTTACCGGAGACTGGAGTGTAACGCTCATAATAAATGCTATATAATATCCTTTTAAGACCTGAGACCGATTCTACAAATGCCTTCTAAATCCTAACATGTTGCTATAGCAGTGGCTGCTCAAACGTTTTCATACCAAAGTTATATGTATTTGGCAGCTAATCCCAAATATGTTACCGGGACCCCCGAAGCGAAAACAAAAAATCACTTTAAGAAATATCTACAAGCCCAATAGTGACGCCTATGAGCTTGCATATCTGCTATTTATATATAAAACAATAGTTAAATTGGTTAAAATCTAAAATGAAAATGACCAAAGAATAACCCCCTCCAGTAGGAGGATTTATTTATACGAGCCATGGATCCCTTCAGCCTGTCCCGGCAGACCATGGGTGAGGATTTCATGGCTGAGTGGAAAACCACATTATGGCTGTGTTCCTCTCTATACGCATGCCACCACTCAGCCTCTGTGACTCCCAAAGTCAATTAGAGCACACGTCTATAAAAAGACATGCATGCAGAGAGAGATTTGTTCACATGTGACAAGTCAAGTGGCTGAGGAATTAGTTTTCCTTCAATTTTCTCCAGGCCAAATAAATAAAGTGTCTATTCACATCAGTGGGGGGATCAAATGGTGTGTGTGTGTGTGTGTGTGTGTGTGTGTACTACCAACTCTTTTGTATGGGTGTGAAAGTAGAGCATCAAATGGCAGGACAGAGTTCCTGACACTGAAGTCCTCAGCAAGGCCAATTTGCCCAGCATCCCCACCTTGCAACAGCCCAGCTGAGATGAGATGCAAGATGACGAGAATGCCCTGTACAAGATTGCCAAAACAAGTCTGCTTTGGTGAACAGGAAAGTGGCAAACGAGCACAAGGTGGCCCCAAAAAGCGCTACAAGGACACTCTGAAATCCTCCTTGAAGAGCTTTAAGATCAACCTGAACCACTGGGAACACTTAGCCAAGGATCGACCGGCCTGGAGAAGAAAGGTCCAGGAGGGTGTCGTTCTCTGTGAGAACAGCAGAAGATCCTGTGCCATGTTGAAGAGACAACAGCACAAAGCCAAGAAAGAAACTGTGCCTGCCCCTCAGGGCTCTGCATCCTCTCTGACCTGTCCTGTGTGCCACAGAGGATTCCAGGCTCAAAGGGGTCTTTCCGGTCATCTGCACACTCATCAAAAGTCAACAAATTGAGACGTGCCATGGTCATCATCAACTCTGATGGACAAGGAAGGAAGGTGTGTGTGTGTGTGTGTGTGTGTGTGTGTGTGTGTGTGTGTGTGTGTGTGTGATAACCAATCGCATATCACTGAGTGCATTTGTTCTTCTTTTCAGAGAAGCTGTGGATAGGTGCACCAACTGTAAACAACCATCACATTTTTCCCGCAATAAAATGTTGAGGTTAATGGACCTTAGTATGAAGGTCTCTCCATTTTCAACACAATTCTACAGAGGCTTGGATTAAGTGCATTGGGGAGTAGGAGAAAGGCTCTGTGTGTGTGTGTGTGTGTGTGTGTGTGTGTGTGTGTGTGTGTGTGTGTGTGTGTGTGTGTGTGCGCGTGCGTGCGTGCGTGCGTGCGTGCATTTATTCCAGTAGTTTTCCACAACATGTACAGTATGTAGTGTCACGGGGCAGCCCGTGCCCTATACACACACACACTCTGATTAAGGACATTGCACGCATGCACACACCACACAGATGCTTCCAACTATCAACCGGCCGGGTTGGAAGCAACTGAAGTGTCTGTGGGTAGTGGGGCAGACAGGTCCTAACTTTGTCAATACTGTTGAATGCATTCACAATTCACACAAACATATTCATGTTTCATAATGATGTACAAATGAAATGATACACACAGAATTGCAGGGTAAAACATTCAGTTTATTGTAACCTGTGTTTGCTCATTTCTCCATTGTTTGTCACCTGTGTCACCTCTCCAGTGCTGGCACTCTTCTGTCAAATCTGAACTGAAACAGAGCAGGACTCAACCATTCGGCTTAAGAAGTGGGGGGAAGGTGCCAAGTCCTGTTGAGGAGTAGGGGTGTTTCACAATGTTGATGAGCAAAGTATTTCTATTATCTTTTGAAATGAATGCAAATCCAAATGATGTTTAGTCTATAGTAGATCATCTATTCATTATTAATGTTCATCTGATATCGGTGAGCTTGTAGATAAGCTGTTGAGAGTTAATTGGTTCTCTGTGGTAGGATCCGCTCCTATAAAAGGGAGACTGTAGACAAAGTGAGTGAGTTAACACATTGAGGGAAGGGTTTGCGCAGCAAGCTCAAACCACTGGGTCTGACCAGTGAATGACATTGGAACGGGTTGGACAAGCTCAGACCACTGGGTCTGAGCACTGAATGACATTGGAACGGGTTGGACAAGCTCAGACCACTGGGTCTGAGCACTGAATGACATTGGAACGGGTTGGACAATGTTTGGGGATATGTGGGATTATTATGGGTGAACGCACTGTAACTTGTCAGAGCAAAGACTTTTGTTTGTCTGTATCCCGGACCAGAAGGTGGCGGTAATGCACCAAATGGATGCAAACCGCCGTAAAACACTAAAAAGAAGTGAGTTATGCTCGGGCAGGCAACATGCTGACAGCCTAGCAGTGAGAGAGCTGCTAGGGCCCATTTCATTTCCTTTCATTTCTTTCATAGCCTATAGTGCAGTTTTGTTATTTTTTTCCTTTGTCCTAAGTTTTGCATTAAGTATTTTGAGTTCTTTATTTTAGATTTTTTGGATATCGTTTCACTGTGAATATCTGCGCTGGAGCTGGAGTTTGGAGAAATAAAATCCACAAAAAAGCTGACTGTTTTTGGAGCCTTGGCCCTCGGACAACTTTACATACAGTATGTACAGTATGTGCACGTTGGCGTTGCTTAGCTTTTCTTTTCATTCTCCATGTGCCTCTTGGACCTTCCTCACCATGACTCTTGTCGTTACAGATTCTGCCATACACATATCCTTCCGTGTCACCTTACCTCCTTCCCTGTCACCTTATCTCATTTGCCTCAACCTATCAGACCAGGCCAGTCATGAATTTCTCCACACCTGGTTCTCATATCAGATCAGCTGTGTTTGTGCTATTCATAGTTCCTGCCCCTTTGTTTGTTGTTAATGTCAATAATCTGCACCCAGTTTGACCACACCAGTTCTTGGAGTTGAGCGTGCCTATAGCTTTTTTGATACATGCTATTTATCGTGCCATTCTGCTTGTTTGCTGCCATATTGTGCCAGTGTATTACCCGTGCCAGTGTTGTTGTCTTTTTTATGATTACCTGGGGTGAACTTGTGACACTTGCCTGTGCTTCGACTTTCAATTCTGGCTGCTGTCCTGGAGAACCTACAGTTACGACCCTGCCTGTTTAAATTATTTGGCCGTGCTGTCTCTTTCTGTTTATGGTTTCGAACTCTGTCTGTTAATCCCCACTATGTATTCGCCTGCTGTCTCTGAATCTTTTAAATCTAATGTACTGTGGATTATGACTGGGTTTATTTGGTGTTGGCCCTGCCTGTTTACAAGTTCTGTTAATAAAATCTGCTTATCTGTTCCTCCTATAGTCTCTGCTTTTGAGTCCAATACCATGATCTCCTCTGCAGGAACAACCATTGTGAAGCTTTTCTTACTGTATGTATACTATTACACTGATTACCATATCCCTCAAAGCTGAACAATACATTTTCAGATAGTCTTGATGTAAATATGGAGAGGCTGCAAACAAATCATACAATGAACTGTATAATGTCCACATGGCTGCAGGAGAAAGCAATCATATTCAAAGCTGCAATTTATGATAAACATGTGGGGAAATACAATACACTCCTGTGTGGTAAACTTTGACCATGCAGGCTCTATGGCTTGTCTGTCCAGCACCACCACATGCATTCAACGGACTACGGCAGCCAAAACACATCAGAGGCTTGGATCAGTGGAACTAACGTATAGTATAACTTCACTTCCTATTTATCGGTAACACACGTTTTAAATGAATACATACTGTAGAATTGTTTTAATAGGAACATTATAATATCAACAATGTTTTGCGAATAAGGGGCCCACTTCAATTCTCACTGCACACCATGTGGGGCCCATGCAGCCCACAGGTTGCCTTAATATCAGGGCATCGCAATGCAGCCATGAATGTTGTATATTGCCGACTGTGTTTTGGTTCAACTTGTGTCCTTGGGTGAATGATAAAACGGAGGATCAGTTAAATAATAGATGATGTCAGTGTTTATCCAATTACAGCTCAAATACATTTGCCGCGTGTAAATCCTCCTAACAGGTCTGCTTACAGGGAGGGCAGGATTGATGGATGCCTTTTCCATTCAGAGGTCATGGTCATCGTCATCGATGGAATAAAGCGGAAAAACAGAGAACGAGGACAGACACACAGACAGACAGGCAGAGCATGGCACACAAGCTAACAAGTGCTTGGTAATTACATTGATTGTCCTGGATGCAAAAAGTTGCATGTTTGATCCCTAGTGACCCTAAAAGCAGCTTCCACATGACCAAAATTGATTGTTACAGAAGAAGAAGAAGAAGAAGAGAGAGAGAAGTCAGTGCCGTCAGCGGTTTAATTATTGAGACATAGCCATGGCAGCTATACAGCTGAATCCATATCTTCCTCCACACAACGCTCTCTTGAATGTTTAAGTTCGAAGTCTTGTGTATACAAGGGAAGTACAGGTGAAAGTTCAAACGATTTGGTGTGCTACGCCAGGCGTATCGTTGCTGTTGAGTCTGCCATTTTTAAGTTTGTAGTGTTTTGTTTTTGTTCTTTTGCTTTGCAATGCTCTTTTTCTGCAACATCCTGCTTCAGGCTCCGTTATATATGCAATATAATATTGCATGTCTATGGTGCAGTAAATGGAGACTTTCGATTAACAGAGAGAAAACTCATATTATACACTTCAGAAGGAAGGCTGTACTGTACAGCAAAGCAAAGTAACCATAGTTTTATGTTCGGGTCAATATCTTTGACTTATTCCCCCTCATACAAATACTTAGGTTTTGTTTTTCATGAATATGAGTTTCTCTGAGGGAAGGAATGTATTGGCTGACTCAGCAGGTAGAGCATTAGGTGCCATATTAAGTCAAATAAAATTTTGCCCTGATTTAGGTTTTGCTACATTTACCAAGCTTTATGACGCCATGGTCTCTTCCATTTTGTTTTATGCAGCAGGTGTGTGGGGCTTTGAGGAGGCTACCGAATGTAACAACATTCAGAGTAGAGCGTTGAGGTGTTTTCTCGGGGTGCATAAGTATACCACTAAGTTGACCATTGAAGGTGACACAGGTTGGGAAAGCTGCCTGACAAGGCAGAGATGTGAGATGATCAGGTTATGGAATCGCCTTACCCAACTGTCAGAAGAGAGGCTTACGAAAATTATATTTAATGGGAATAAAATATCATCCGTGGATAAGAGAGGTCTCTTCAATTTTCTCAATTTCTGACTTTAACATAATATTTTTTAAATAACCTTCATTGTAACATTAATACAGTCAGATATAAACTGTCAATGTTACATCATTGACAGTTTACATCAGAAATGGAGGGTGGACATTGTGAAAAGGGCGAAATATATATATATATATATATATATATATATATATATATATATATATAATATATTCAATTCATGAATTCAAAGAGGACTACATGACTGAACCTTATGTTGTAAGACTACTCTATTGACGATATTCTATGGAGCTGTACGGAAAGCTTGAATTATCCTCTTTCAATCTGTAAAGTTTTTGTTTCATAAGTGTCAGTCTGTCAGAGTTTGGGAGTGCTCGTTGTATATCATATGATATCACTCAGCAGCCCATGCGTACCACCTGTTTTGAATTTGCACATACTGTAATGCAGGAGGCAGCAGGAGGTTGCTTTTCTCAAAACGAGTGCTTCCAAACTCCAATACAACACCAAAAAAGAATCACCTGCAAGGAATGTCTTGACAGGAAGTAGCTCATAACAAGTCTATAGTGGATTTTTATGAAACAAACACTTTGCAAATAGAAAGAGGATAATTCAAGCTTTTTTCACAGCTGCAATGTTGGTGAGTTTGACGCTATTTAATACAATACTTTACTTACTTTATTTGTTTATTTGGACAGGACAATGCATATTAATGGACGTCACATGGACGTCAATACACCGGATATAGCACAGTTGCTCATTTGCATCCACAGTCCTCACAGGAAACACAAAACGGAAAAACAGACAGTGGAATACATTTACATAACATTACATAGGGAACACAGCATAAAAAAGAAATAATCATAAATGATTGCAGCTTTGGTTTTCAAGCAACCATTTCAGTATTTAAAAGAGGGAAATGTAGCACAATCCCTTATACGCAGAGGAAGGCCATTCCATGCTACACAACCCTGTACTGAGAGGACATTTTGGACGAATGTTGTTTGCCAGACTTTTCTGTTTGGATGAATGGGCTGTCAATGGGAAGTTGCACCTATAGTTACTGTAGCACCTTGCTGGCAAGATGGTCACGGTCTGAATATCGTCAATTATTTTTTACACACAACAGAAACCAAGGAGTATTATATTTCAAGGACGAGAAATCACAATAAAAATCTTACTCCTCCACACTGGGAGAAAAACAGCATCTGAAAGTTTGATGCTGCAGTTTATTACACGTGAGTGCAGTGAACACTTTTTCATTGCATCTTTTGACTTATGTGCTGCCGGCCTGCGTGCGCATACTGCATGGTGCTCATCAGTGCTGGTACCCAGGTAACCAGTAGTCAGTCGCGTCAAGAAAATGCCTAGCCCGTCTCTTCTGGGTTTTTAAACAGCTGGTGGATGGAAATGACGCTCGTGCGTGGCTTCAACTTGCAAAAAACTGCAAACGCTTTGCTACAAGTTGAAGCCGCGCACTAGCGTCATGTCCATCCACCAGCTGTTTAAAAACCCGGAATCTAGTTTTCTTGACGCAACTGTCTGGTTATACCCAGCAGCGACGTTATCTGTTAAGGCGTCTATACCAATGTACTGTATATGTTCTTTCTTCCTTCCCTTTCCTTCCCTCCATGTTGTGATCATCAAACCTCATAGATGTGACCAGTATGTTACTGCATCTCTTCAATCCACTCATTGCTATTCTGTACACTGCAAAGGGGTGCACAATTGCTGTCACCCGCTGTGTATATAAGTGTGTGTGTGTGTGTGTGTGTGTGTGTGTGTGTGTGTGTGTGTGTGTGTGTGTGTGCATGTGTGAGTGTGTGCGTGTGTGTTTGCACGTGCGTGGGTGGGGGCATGTGTGTGTGTGCACGTGCGTGTGTGGTAGAATTGGGCTGTGGAGTGGGCTTGATGTATGTCTATGACAGTGCAGTATAGTATGTCTGCACAATGGCTGTCCCCGTTGTGCATATAAAGTGTGTGTGCGTGCGTGCGTGCTTGCCTACCTGCCTGCATTCATGCCTGCCTGTGTGCGTGCGTGCGTTGTAACGATGTGCTGAACGAAGCAATTTGTCTCGTCTGTTGTCACTGAAGTCCATTAAGGCACCACCTTCTGTGTGTTTGCGTGTAGTGTTATGAACAGGTCTCTCTCTCTCCCTCTCTATCTCTCTCTCTCTCCTTATCTCCCTGGAAAGAAGAATACGTTTGTTCTTAGACACACTGTAAACTGCAGCAATAATATCTTTGTATTTCCTATACCATACGTTATGTGGACAAGAAGCTACATTTGTCCAATTTGGCTCCCAGGGCTGTGAAAAGAGCACCTGTTAAGCAAATACTGTGCTTCAGGATAACAGACTGGGACCTACGGTATCTGAGAGGGTGTTACGGGTGTGCTTCAGGATAACGGACCTATTTGAGAGGGTGCTGTACGGGTGTACTGGTACAACAATTCGGCCACGCATGGCCTTCAGCAGGTGCAATAATTTGTGACCCCACCACCCTTATTTAACTGTGGCTCCACAACTACTCCAGTGACTACTGTGACATACGGAGATGGGGCAGAAGTACGTTACTTTTAACAGCAAAATGGATCACAAAAAGGTATCACACATGGAGGTGGGTGCTGGGCTAGAGAGACTTCAGTTTACAGTCACAGATTCACTTTTATCTGACACAATTTGTGATATTCCACCACATTGACATACATTTTGTTGGGGAGATATGATTCTTTTTCAATTGCTTCCTGTATCCATTTGTCAGGGTATATTATACGTATAATATGTGTAACTTACTCAGCATTTCTTTTGGGTTGGTCCTTGAAGGCATCCTCTGTGCTGCATATGCTGCTCATGTGTTGTTGTGAAATGTGAATCACAGACTGTTGAATAAGGACGCACTGGCCGAAACGTTGTACCAACAAAGAAGACTTATGAGCTGTTGTGTGGACTTTTATTATTTTAAACCAGTGATTTTCAACCAGTGTTACGGGGACCACCAGTGGTATAGATCTTTAACTCTTGAGAGCGTAAAATGAAAAGAAATTGACCCTTACGGCAGAGGTTCTCAAAGTTTTTGGCCGGGAACCCCGGCCCCGCCCCCTCCCGACCCCCAATATAAATTGACTGCTACAATAACCTTAATAATAGAGACAATAGACCATAAATAAATACTGAAACCAGATATAAACATTAGGGAAGGTGTATATGCATGTGCTATGTGTACTATACTGTATGTGAACTCCAGACAGTTTAATTTATTTTATTTTTAAATAATTTGGGGACCCCCCAAAATAATTTGGCGCCCCCTGAGGGGTCGCGACCCACAAATTGAGAACCCCTGCCTTACGGGTCCATTTGGTTTCATTTTATGCTCTCAAGAGTTAAATTATTGTTAAACATCTGCATTACTGACTTTACAAGACGTCTACACAATTAGAGAATGTAGAAGAATTGTTATTTTGATCAACATTTACCAAATACAGCATGGAATCTTATTCAATGACAACAAAATATTCTAAGACACGTTTTGGGCATGAGAGGCTAAAAGTCATTAAATGGTGGTCCGACCGTGGCTTAAAATAAATAATGGCAATGACATGAAAAGGGTTGATGCCTAGAAAGTAGAAAATTGATCAGTGAATATTGGTAGACTTCCTGAGCAGGCTGTCTCTTTAAAATTCCCCAGTAGCCACGCCCCCTCCACACAGTCACACACCTGCTGCAAACCGCTGCAAACAAACAGACAGACACACACAGCTCGATCCGTAAAAGAGTAAAAACAACTATGCAACTTTACAGTTACACCTCATGGAAGTTGAGTGGAGTAGTCTGGGTTGTTTAGGAAGTGAAAACTGCTTTTATATTCTGCAGGTGAGTTGGCTACCTGTACTATGCTAAGAATTAATGTGCGTGTGTGTGCAAAACTGTGCATACCGTACGTGTGTGTGTGGGAGAGGGAGGGTGAAATCAGAGTAAAGAGAGTGGCGACACGCTTTAATCAAAATAAACAAACAAAATGAACAAACATACAGGTGCTTACATTACTGTGTGCATGGGAGCCATGCAAATATAGACACAATGTTTTCTTTGGAGTGTCACAGCGTATGAAACTTCATTCTTAACTGTTTACCAATGATAGTTTACTTGAAAGTGAACTTGAACCAAGTGTTACAACCTGAATTACACATCTAGATTTATATCTCAAAATGTATTTCAAGGCATAATAGTCCTGTCATGTCCAAGTCCCCACAGCTTCCTTTCTAAAATGTATTATTTATCTGATATAAAACTAACATTACGTACTGTAGGCCTACACCTATACGTATACTACTGTAGGCAGTGTATGTTGTGACAAGATATAATAAGCCTGTTGTTTATGTTTATGTTTATGTTTTTGTTTGTGTACTGTTGTTTCTAACCGGAAGGATGCACAGTGAACTATACGTACAGTATACAGGCTGTGTACTGTATGTTTGTTGTTGCTAGTGAAGTATATCTTCTTCCCAAAAATACTTTCAAACTAGGAAGGGTATGGCCTGGTCTAGCCGCAATTTGCTTGTTTAATAGAAGGCAGTGCGTGACGGGGCGTCGTGCTGCGTCAGCCTCTAATTTGGGTGTCTTACCAGCGCAGGTAAGATTCTATTAAACAAGCGCTCTCCCGGCCCAGGCGGTGGCGTAACCGTCTGGGCACCCGACTGGTGATCCAGTCGCAGAGTGCCGCGGGTTCGACTCCCGAGCCCGACACGGCCTTTACTGCATGTCATCCCCCCATCTCTCTCCCGTTTCCTGTCAGCCTACTGTCTGTCCCTTCAAAAACCAATAAAAGGTGTAAGCCACAAAAAAATATGTTAAAAAAAAAGAAGAAAAAAAAGCGCTCTCCCACACGTCTTGTTTTACGGCAGGTTGAAAAAATACAAAATTGCGGCTCGGAATATTACCTTTTATAGTGGACAGAAAGTAGCTCATAACATGTCTACGGGGGATTTTTATGAAAAACAAGCTCGGCAGATTGAAAGAGGATAATTCAAGCTTGGACTACAGCTGCAATGTTGGTGAGTTTAAGACAAGCAGATCACAAACCAAATTGGATGAGTGGGAAGTCAATGGAGGGTATTGCAACTCTAGATTCATCCCATTGCGGCGGTGGCTCAGGGGTAGAGTGCCTGGATGGGAACCGCAAGGTTGCCAGTTCGAACCCGGGCTCCCCCAGAGTTACTGTCGAAGTGTCCTTGAGCAAGACACTGAACCCCTAATTGCTCCCGATGTGCTAGTTGGTGCCTTGCATGGTTTCCGCTGCCATCGGTGTGTGAATGGGTGAATGTAATGCACAATCTATGTAAAGCGCCTTGGATAAAGGCGCTATATAAATGCACCATTTACCATTTATAAATGCACCATTTATTGTAAAAAAATCTAGAGTTGCAAATTGCGGCTAGGCCTGGTCAGACTGCAATGACATGCATAAGATCTGGTCATCCCAATTTAGTAAGAGGTTCAAAGTAAAAAATATTTAGGACGACCATCGAGCCGATTCTACTGGCTGGCTGGCACTTAACACCCGCCTTCTAATGAGAGCGCAAAATCTCTTTTGGAAGAGCCACCCATCAACTACTCTAATATACAGCAACCTTCCCTGTGTTTATTCACTAGTCCGATCCAGTAGAACAGTTTGCCGGCCACTGGTACAGTACAGAGCTGATCATCTTCCCTTCTTCTCTGGAATCCTGCCTCAGAGCAGACCAGAGGTAGAAAACTGTTGTTCGTGTCGCTAGGGACACATGCATCAGTAAGTAGGAACTGAGGATGGCAATGAAGGACCGGGAAGTCTGGCGTGGCATTGTCGAAAAATTATTATGATGTTGCTAGTGAGTTGTGACAGGGTAGTACATGCAGTGGTATGTGGCTTTTGGTCAGCTCACATTCTTACTTTCTACCTTACTTACTTACTTACTTGCTTAAAACGCTTATATGGTGTCTCTCTCAACCTGCTCCACATAGGTACATGAGCCAGGGTGATGACCCGCAAGCTCAGCTTCTTCTCAGCCCTGAGTCCATTCTCCTGTGACATGCTGTGAATGCTGGACGCTAGAGCCTGCCCCTAAATCCCCGACCACTGCACTACACCAGAATGCTATGTGCAGTACTAAACATCCAAGGCTGAGTGAGAAGATGGCAGACAGGAAAATGAGGCTGGTCGATGCCATTGATACTGGGACATTGATCCTGTATGCAGGATGGAGATGGCTGGAGACGCCGCTGGAGGACTCATCAAGAACCAGAGAGAGCTGGAGGCTCTATATCCATGGGTTCCAACGTCTGACCCTGGCTTCACTTACACAACTGAGGAAGTCGAGTAGAAGACGGCTCAAGGTAGGGAAGGGGGGGGGCTTTATGTCCTCCTATGCCCAGCTTTGTGTGTTTGTACCACGGAATGTGAAGATGTGATTGGCAGAGCACGGAATGTGATGATATATGATGATGTATGATGATAGTGCCCCTCACTTCACACGAGTGTGATTGTTTTGCTGCTGCTGCGTATAGCGTGATTCAAGCTGGTACTATTGCTGTCATTTTGGGACCCAATGACTGGGTGGCAATGAAACATGTTCAGTAACTGTTTCTGGCTCTGGAATTGAATGCTACCTATAGTTTGTATGGTGTGTTGTATCTGCTGTTGAAGGTGTGGCTTAATAACCGATCAGGGACCTTAGACCTACCTTCATCCAAACTTCAGAAAAGGTAAACTAGGGTGCTGAAAGGGGCTATTCAATCCTATGAGTCTATTTGCCATTTCCTTTTGATTCAAGCTAGAGGTTTTGGGCTTTATAACAGCCATCAATTCCAAATGTTAATTTAAAATTGAAGACTGATAAACAGTATAGTTACGGACCGGTAGGCCTATGTGTACATGAGGTTCGTTCTGAGTTGTTGTGACAGGGTGGCTGTATTTGTTCACGACTAGCAACATGGTGGCAATTAATTCATCTTTCTTTCTTTCTTTCTTTCTTTCTTTCTGTAATGTCATGGAATCGGTGAAACAGAGCCTCCCTTTCACCATTAAAGAGCGCTGTTTCTTTCTTTTCCTAACTACATGCTCCTATTAGTCCAGACGGCATTAAGGTACATTCACTGAACAGAATATGGTATGATCATTACTGATGCATCTGTGAAATTACCACATAGGGTGATACTAGTATTTCTTGCCTTTGTTTTGGACATAAATCCTCCCCAGGCAGCAACACAGAAGGTGATGATGCTTTGTATGAAGCTTTTAGCAAAAAGGGTGACTGAGCAGTGAGTGATCAACTTAACCTATAAGGTACCCATGATTTTTCCCAGGTGTTGGTAATATGATAGACTGAAGTGACCAATGTCGGCTGTGAATAAGTTCATGTGTATGTGTTGCTTATATATTCTGTACGCCTACATTTAGGGATTATTTTGTTTCAAGCACCAAGACGTTTCGAGTGTGTGGGACATCAGAAGCAACTGAAAAATATTTGTGCCCTTGATAATGTTGAGTGTGAGAAAGACACATACGTTTGTAGCACTGCTTTCTACCATCTTTCTCTCGTCTCTCTCTATCTCTCTACCTCTCTGCATCGCTTGGGTGTGCATCGACTAACTTAATGCATAATAGTTATGTAGTCCTAGTCCTATAGTTGTGTCCTATTGTGTGACTGGTTAAATCAGCCTGTGATGGATGAGGTCGGAAGTTGGGGACATGAGCCCCTGGCACCTTCCCACCCACCATGATGACAATTATGTTCACTGGAGTGGAGCGCCACACCAATCTGGAGACTGCTGCCTGTGTGTGATCTGATCATTATTATTGTGTACACCATGGGTACACCTGTAATTAATGGTGATGATTCTCTGTAGTAGCACCTATCAGCACCTATCAGCTATCTTTTTCTTCCTGGCATGTCATGTACCGTCTCATTATCTTTAACCTGCCTGGCAGCTCATTGTCCTTGTACCATATTTCTCTATGAAACATACTGCAATATGCCTGTGCACCACAATCATATCAAGACATTTTTATTAGTTTTTATTAGTCAATGAATTGTGCTTTAAAATGCAATCACTGTTCAAATAGTTTTTAGTTTTTTCTTCATTCCCACAAGGTGAACCACCCCTCCTCAGAACACATCTGCTTGCATGGGATCATTCAATAATGAGGTTTGCGACAAACCTGCAATAATGCCTGTAAAGATTAGATACAATTTATTCCATAATATCAATTGATGAAAAAGGGATTGCAATTATAATAATCTCATATGACCTTGAGTTCAGTCACGAAGCAGACAAACAACACGAGGACAAGTCTCTGATGTCTCCTGCTAATGCAACAACAATTACACCATTGTGATTAAAAATTTGACAGCGCCCCTCTGTGACCTGACCTTTAAATTACATCTAAATTACATCTCAGGTTGGGTTTGCCTTATGAAGAAAGCAACACTCCATCCAGTCCCTGATCTGCTTCCCTAATTGGTTATCAGGCATATGGCCCAAGGCATTGTGTTTCATCGCTAGATGATATGAGTTAATATAAATACATTTCTTAGCTTATCTTAGGTCAGCAGCGGCCTGGATGTTAGAGATGTGGGCTTGGATGAGTTTTCTGGACACAGAAGCGGACGGAAACAGGTTGAAGATTAAACAGGGTTTAAACAAAAACATGGCATGGCATGACTCACAATACACTTCAGTTATATAAAAGCATTTTATTTTTATTTTTTCAGACACAACAACCACTACATGACATTTTACAGACCCAACAACCCCTACACATATATTGAAACACCCAAATACAATATCACAGAAGTCCATCGAAGTATGAAACTGTCCATTTTTAATTGTAACCTTGCGGTCATTTCTTCCATTATATAAATCTGCTTCAGTCTCTCCTTCCATTGGGTTATAGTAGGTGGCTTTATTTCCTTCCAATTTACTGTTATCATTTTCTTAGCAATCAGTAAAAGCATCCTTAATATGTAACTCCATGCACGCACCTCCTCTGGTATAATACCAAGCAGACATAACTCAGGACCAAAAGGAATATCCAACCCTAAACATTTTTCGATTTCCTTATTAACGTTTTTCCAAAACCTTGAAATTATTGGACAGTCCCAAAAAATGTGTGTATGGTCCCCGATTTCCCCACAATTTCTCCAACACAATTCTATGGATGGTGTTTTCACATATGAGGAGATGACCAGAGGAGTATTGAAATACCTAGTTTTGAGTTTCCAATCGAATTCCTTCCACATCTGGCTATTTATTCCCTTGTGGCAGCCTTCACACATATCCTCCCAGGTCAATTCACTCTTGTGGTGGTTTTTTCCTCTCTATGGTTCCTTAAGGATATGGATAAGGATTTCATTGAGAACTGTTTTGAATTTTTCTAACGGCGAATAATAGTGTTTTTTGTGAACATTTACAAACCGAACTCCGTTTAATTTCATCCACGGCCCTTTTCCATTGCAGAAAGGTACATTGTGGTGAAAATCTGAAAGCTGACGTTACTTACCATTGCAGGTTACTACACATCAAATTAGTCAAATGAAAATGGCGTTGAATGTGGGTGGAGTTAAGCACAACTTTTAACTGTAGCTTCACTGTGCCGTCCGTGCACTATGGTACCACATGAGCACATGGCAGAGTGAATGTTTAGAGAAGGGAGGGAGATACTATAGCCACAGGGTGGGGAGGGGGAGAGCAGGAAGAGAGTGATGAAAGCCTGTTTCATGGTTGAAGTACACCGCCCCCATGATGTGTGCTAGCTAAAATGTTCACACTCCCCCATATTCACTCGTCGATAATCTCCATCACCAGAAGTGTTGTTGTGGTGAAAATAGACAGGAAACCACCCCCGAAAAGTCCAACAAAATTGATTTACTGTTGGCCCTTGAAGAAGCCCTCAAAGAAATTGCTTTAAAGGTGCAAAAAAAGAGCAAAGTAGCCTATAAATAGTACAATAAGGTGGTCGCAGTTAACTATGAAACTTTGCATTTTTTTACACCTAACCCACATTCCCCGTCACTCTCCCAGTTACTCACCCCAGGCAAGCCCCCAGGTCATTGAGACATCACGTGACATCAGCCCCCTGGTCACCCCAGGCAAGCCCCAGGTGTCCAGGTCATCGTGACATCACCATATATGGTACCCAGGTCATTGTGATTTATTGGTCAAAGTTCATCCCATGCCAGAGACCGCACTCGCCCAGCAGTTTAACGTCACCGAGGCAGATGCGTGCACACGCCCATCTGCCCCAGCAGGCATATTAAATAGGATCGATAAGGACTGTTATTCAAAGGCAGTGGCGTGCAGAGAGCACCCCCTGCCCTTTTGGCAATGTGCCCTTTTTTATTTTTAACAGTGTACAATGTACAGTATGTGGACCATGGTGACATTGATCAATTCTTGATAAAAAAGCTTCTAATATATTATTTAGGCCCCGCGTGCATGCACGTGCTTGCGACCTGTCAACGGACGTCACACACCTGTGTCCTGCTCCATTGTTGTAATTAACATGCTGCAACTGAATTGGAGTATCAGCGTGTCCATGGGTCGTTGTCGTGTAGGTAGGACATGATGGTAGCGCGTACGGCAGCTTCACACGCACGCACCTCTGTGTGGTACAGGAGAAAGTCTCATAGGAACGTGATGGTGGTACACCGTCCGTGTACCCCAACGGTGCAGTGATCTGACACATGCACAGTTACAGCCTGAAGTCCACAGAATTCGATAGGAACGGAAGGCTCAAGGCAACAAAATTCGATACTGATAACTGATACTGGTGTAACGCAATGCAACGGGCATTCAACGCTAATAAATTTGATAGTTTGATAAAGTGAGAAAGGGCCTCATTATGGTCAATGTCTGTGTGGGAATTCAGAGCCATTGGGTGCAGCCAGTGAATAGTAGCGACAGTGTTTCGTACAGACATTCCCTTAATTCTGCGTTAGATAACAGAAGCAGAAGTGGAAGCTCTGCTAGAAATAATGGTCTACTCCTTTGATTTATGTAACATGGATAATTTGTGACTGCTGCATTGAGTCACAAAAAACAATAAGTTATGCAATTTGTCATTAATCGATTAAGTGCCATTGGCATAAATGACATGAAACAGAGTAGAAACTGACTTAGAGTGGAACATGGGGGACGGGGGGACGGGGGAGTAGAGAGAGAGAGAGGGGGGGGGGGGGGGGGTGAGAACATCTGGAGCGCTCAGTCTTGTCACTGTTCCCTGGTGTGGAACTCTTTGAAGTTGAATCTCAGAGCTTAGACGTACAGTATTACACACTTGTAATGCACGTGACATCAGGAATGCGTGTGCATTGTGTACAATATACAGTATGTGTTAAAATCCACTCAAAAACTGTATTTGGACACATGATTTGGAAAGTGTAGGTCTACTTATACTCTAGCAGAGTATAACAGACAGCTAACAGACAACACGTTGCACTCTCATTTTCATTTGCCCTGCCCTCGCAAGAGCCTGCATACAGCCCTGGTGTTGAGTAGAGTTTATGTTTTCTCTTTATGGAAAATGTTATAATTTCCACTGTTATGTTTCCGAGTTTGAAGGCAACAATATGATCAACACTTTGAGCTAATGTTGAATAGTCTTTATAGGCACAAACGATGTCTATAACTTATACTAATGGCCTGTGGAATACAATTGCCAAAAGGATATTGCGTGTGACATGACATTACATAAGTCTGATGTCTGGCCTGGTACACACACACACACACACACACACACACACACACACACACACACACACACACACACACACACACACACACACACACACACACATGCATGCACAAGGCACATTCACACACAGACAATATGATTCATTAAACAAATACTAACTAATTAAGACAAACCATTTGGAACAATGTTTCCCTCTTTTCTAGAAAACCTAATCACCAAATTATACACTTAAACTATATTCACAGAACATATTGCACCCCTCACAAACTATTTAATATGCAACAAAGACAAACACCTACTAATTGTGCTCATGTAATTAAATGGACACTTAATTGCACATGATGTGGGAATGCCTGGGCGTCTCGGATATTTTAGAGGAGGGTAAAACTATATCTAACTAACACATGTTTGCTATACTTAATTATACTTCCTCCTGGAAGATTTAACAGCAGAAGAAATAAAGGTTAGATGGCGCCATTGTGGTGTAGTGTCTGACAGGACGATAAGGTAAACTGGCATAAATGATTGACCATTGTGGTGTAGTGTCTGACAGGACGATAAGGTAAACTGGCATAAATGATTGACCATTGTGGTGTAGTGTCTGACAGGACGATAAGGTAAACTGGCATAAATGATTGACCATTGTGGTGTAGTGTCTGACAGGACGATAAGGTAAACTGGCATGAATGAAATCTAGAGCTTAAAATTCTAGGCTTACTTTTTTTGTCTTGTCCTATCTTGTGATTGGACATGAAAAAAGTAGGCAAGTAAATAAATAATTGCAGGCCTGGCCCGTGGCTCAGCGGTCCAGGCACCTTGGCCGGTAGTCCAAGTCTGGCAGTGTGCCGCGGGTTCGACTCCCGATCCCCATGGCCTTCACTGCATGTCACTCCCCCATCTCTCTCCCCCATTTCCTGTCAGCCTACTGTCTGTCCCTCTTTAAAAAAAAAAAAAAAAAAAGGCGAAAGCCGCAAAAAACCCCATAAAAAATAAAATAAATAAAAGAAAGACATGCACATTTCTGAGGGACACTAGTCCCTCTAACGTCTGGCTTTCACTCGTGATGTCATGTGGCACTGGCAGCCAAGTCTACTGACTTTTAATGTTCACATTATGAGCATGGCTGTATTAAGGGAACAGGAGATGACGTTTACAGTACCTGTACCTTGCATGATGTTAAATTAACTTTGTAGTATGGTACCATTTAGAGGAAAATATCAGGGTAGTGTGGCTATGTTGTGATATTGCTACCGTGGACTACTCACGCACCTTTATACCTTATCTCAGGTTTGTGTGTAAATATATAATTACTTTTACTTTGTTGTTTTTTCTTGATCTCCTTTCCCTCTTGTCCCCCTTCTACTTCCCTTTTTTACTATGGAAAAAACAATACAATGGGAACTATGCACCTACTTTGTAAATCTGTGATGTGACAATACATCTGATTCTGATTCTCTACTTTCTCATCCAAATATGGTCACTTCATGAACAAACCATGCATTGTCCATTCTTTTGTATGGTCTGTCCTTGGTGAGAAATCACGGATGCCATCCGCAACTGTGGAATAAGAAAAATGTATTCCCTGTATACTAGCTAAACTGGACAACGTTGGACCCTTGGAACAGGGGCATAAAGAATGTTCTGTGTGCCTTCTTAATATGAGTGAAGCAAGTTTACTGTGAAGCTGGTGCTTGACCAAAGACTATGACCTCAAATTTGTAATCATTCAGTTTTAAACAATTTATATAACAATTTATATAACAATTAAAATGATCTATTTTTGCGTTATTAGATTAGAAATAGAATAATAGAATAATCCACATACCAGTGATGAGGAATCGGTAAGAGCTTTTAACACAATGGAAAAGGTTCTGCTGGACAGCTGTTCCACTTCTTAGACAATCTCATTCCACAAATTTCCCTCTAAATTCAACGATAGATTACAGTCACACACGCACATTCACATGCACACGCACAGTCGCACACGCGCACACACACTATTTAAGCAAATGGGAGCTGATGTGCAGCTTATTATAGTCATGTTTTAATTGCTTTTTGGCATTCTTAGCAGAGTTCAGCCTTGCAGACAGACTTCCCTGGCAATCCTTCCTGGATGTGGCTTCACACACTACCAATTTGTTCAACTGTTCCGGTAGTCCATGTGTCTGCGTGCGTGTGTGCGTGCGTGCGTGTGCGCGATGGGAAGACAGTCTGTTTGCCGAGTAGCAGGTCTACTAAACTCTAAAGTGTTTAGCAGTCAAGTTCACCAATACTGTACATACACCCCCCACCTCTCTCTCTCTCTCTCTCTCCCCTCACTCTAACTCTGAGAGAGAGAATGTACCATATGGGGTTTCTTGGTAAACAGGTGTGCGGCTTTGAATCAAAGGAAAGGAGAGAAAATGCACGCAGGGGAGAGAGGAGAGTAATGATGGAACGAGAGAGAAGGTGCAAAAGTAAAGAGGATGTGAGATGAGTGTGGGTTGGCTATGAGGACACAACAAACCTCATAGTTATAGTACCTGACAGCTCCTCCGTGTCATCAGTGCCCATACCCATATTACCCAAGGTGGGGTTGGCGAAAGGGCCTTTCTGTGTGGAGGTTGCATGTTCTCCCCGTGTCCCCTAGGGTAGGTACCCTCACAAAAACATGCAGTAATCCTGGTCTCTAAAACTACCTCCCCCTGGCGCCTGATGGAGGGGAAAGGAACTGGTTGGAATGACGTGTTCCTTCCACGCTCTACGTCCGGCCAGGGAAATTCCCCCCTGTCAGGGGAAAAGAAGCAACTTGGACTCCTCATGCATAGAAGGAGGCAATGAGGTCAGTCTGCTGCCCCCCCAGGTTGGCAGAGGAAGTGTAGCGCCCAGGATTACATACGGTAAGATAATTGGCACTGGGTGAAAAAACTAGGTTGCAAAATCGTGGGATAACAATTATAGAAAAAAAGAAAAAATCGTGATCAAAGCTCTTTCCCTAGATCTGGGCAGAGAGAGCGATTGATTCAATTGCGTTTTATGGGATCGACTGACATGCCTGAAACAAACTGAAACCAATTGGATTGCCCCAAAAAGCACAAACCCCAACCAATCTATCTGCTAGACCGCAAAGTACAGCAGCTACAGTAAGTCGCTCTAATGGTTACGGTTTTCAATTAGAGTGCCCTTAGACCGCTGGGGTGCAGCTCTGCACACAAATGAAAATACATTTGTTTGTTTAACGATTTGAAATCAAAGTGACTTGTTGTATCACTAGCCTACAGTACTACTTGAACCCTTAAGTAAGTATGTCTTGTCGAGCCATGCTTGAGGCCCGCATAGGGCAAGAGCCTATCTCCTGTTTCTGTAGCATGACTCATGAGGCCGCTTGATGTACAAGTACACCCCCTGGACATGACGCGAGTATGACGCAGAGACTTACCCCCAATCCAACCCTTGGTGCTGAGTGCCATGCAGGGAGGCACTGGGTCCCATTTTTAGATTCTGTTATGACCCGGCCCGGGAGCGAACCCCGACCTCTCAGTCTCAGGGCGGACACTACAAGGCCACTGAGAACTTGAACATTTCATTGTGTCTCTATTCCGGCCATGTGTAGATTTATCTTGCGCAGATCGAGGCAGGGCGAACAGGAAATAAACTGTTTTAAGATTATCTAACACATCCAGATCTACAGAATATATTTATAAGCTGTATTGTCTTCAGATCACTTTACAGAATCACTTTTTTTCAAACAAGACATACTGAAAAACTAAAAAACGGCAACACAAAAAACAAAACTGGATAAAATAAGGATGCATACAATCTCAGTGAATGGCTAACACTACAGAAAGGAACTAAGTTTTTTATTGAAACAAAGACAAAAAGAGAGTGATGAATTGAAATGAGATTGTGGCAAAACAAGAAGTTGACAGACACTAAGCAGCAGGTGGTGAAATAGAAAATCACAGTCTGTGTTAATTTAACACATTTTGGTGGGGTGTCCACAGAAAATGTTTTTTAGCTGCCAGGCAGCTCCTTTCTGCCATTTCTACAGTAGAGACACACCAAGAGTTCATCTCTTCTTTGCATATTCGAGCTCTCTGCAGCTAGCGTTTTTGTGGCTGAAAGCATTTTTGTGGCAGAAACGAATTTGGAAACGCTCTAAACATTCATATAATTGATATACAAAGCATTGTGCCACAAAAAAAAAAAGCTTTCTGTGGATAAAGCTCCTTAGGCCATGTTCATGCTGAATGTTTTCTGAGTGGAAATAAGCACTGCCTGGACCACATTTTGTACAAAAGAAAATGGTCCACATACAATGCAAGCATTCAGTGATTTGGAACAAGATGTGCACATGCACGCACTACAGTGGGGGGGACACGCAACAGGCCAACAGCACGCACACCAAGGCCCGCCCCCGTCGATCATGATTGGTGGAAGGCCCCTCTGTATCCTGATTGGATGATTGCTGGGCCACCTAGCCAAAAACGAAACGTTTTTTTACCCCAGGGGTTAACTAGGGACAGGGAGGAACTCCTTATATGGTCAGCACACTCTATAGTAGGGACTAGGGAGGATTATCACAACAAAACAAAAAATAAGTGATATTTGAATTAAGTGAAATCACTGAATATACTGTACCTTAAAATGTTGGTCCTAGTGACTACATATCCACACCATTTCCACCAAATTCGACAAAAATGGTCTCAACCCCTGCAGGTCAAATGCTTGGCTACTGTGTGTAGTACCAGCATTCAAATCAGGGGGTGGGTAAAAAATGTCTGGCCTTCTTTGGCCCTTGGTCGTGGAAAGACCTACAGTCCAGACTAAAATTGGCTTTGAAAGTTCCCTTGAGAAGTTTCAAATGTATCTTAGATGTACAGTCCAACATCTGCACATTTTGCACGGTTTAGATTTTGTATATTGTGTATTTTGCCCTGCTACTAAAAGATTAGGACTGGTGATTTGTTGTATTTATTTCATAGGTACTTTGAGGTGTATTATGGATGTTTTATTTGCTGTTCCAAAATGTGACATTTATGTTGTAGTATTGAAGTGTAATTCTATTTCTGCCTCTTGGCCAGTTCCCACTTGTAAAAGAGATGCAGTCTCAATGTGTTATCTCAAAAAGTTCGGCTGCTTTCAACTTTTCAAAGTGCTCCAGTCTACCATAAAAGCAGCCGAGTGTAATGCTTTTAAAAGGAAGCTGCATTCTGAGCGGCTTGCGGCTGGATCCCAGCATGTACTGTAAATTAATGGGGGGAAACATGCCATGTGCATGTATGAACAAAAAGCCCTTAAGGTCTGTGGGGACTGCTTTTTGGGAAAAACTGTGATAAAACGGCAGCAAATGCCTAAAGAAACGCAGCAGTCTACAAAGACCGTTGGAATTATTTCAAACTCTGGGTAAATTTTTTAGTTGAGAGAAGGGAAGTCAAACATTTCAATGGACTGAGGGCTGTTTGATTCTGTCAGGACAAGCTGCTTGGATTGTTTTGTTTTGGCATTTGGTGGATTTAATTCAAGCCACATTAAGGATAAGTGCATTGTAGCATAACTGTTGCCCATGTGAAACAAACACAAATACTGGCTTTGTGTCACATGTAGTCACAACACTGTCTGCATGCATAAACACATTTATAAAAATAAACACACGCACGCACGCACGCACGCACGCACGCACGCACGCACGCGTGCACACAAACACACACACACACACACACACACACACACACACACTCACACTCACACACAGGATATTGTCCCAAGTTGGGCCACCTGCCTATAATCGGTTGGCTTTAACAGAGATGAAGACAGATTGTGTGTATGTGTGTGTGTGTGTGTAAACCGCAACTCACTACCAAAAGAACAAACAAACAACAAGTTCCCTGGGATGCAGTATTTTGAATTCATCATCATAAAGTAATATACTGTACACACAGCATATTGTAGGTTGGCCCCTGCTGTGACTGTAAAAATCACACACGTGTGAACTGAGTGGTGCAATTCCCCCCCCCTCCCCCCTCTCTCTCTCTCTCTCTCTCTCTCTCATTAGAGACACAGCACTGGCGCCCCCTACTGGTATAAATAAGTCACATACTCGTGCTCATACAGGTACACAAACAGATACACAAACAGGTACACGGACATTGCTGGTTGTAGGAGTGGTTGCACCACTCAAAAAGGATACAACATATAGACTGAAGTGAACTGGATAGACTGAATGCAAGTGAAACCTCCCCTCATGAATGAGACAGCGATTCAGGCTGGAACCTATACTAATACTATACAACAACTTCGGAGTCAAATGCGGAGAACAAATTTCACTGCGGTAACATGTACGGCTAATCGTACGACTATGAACGCCAGTGGCGCCACCACCAGAGTCTCAATGGAGGACGCCGTCGCGAGCCACCGCCACCTGAACAGAGAGCCACCATCTCACGCACCAGCCACCTCATGTCTGAGTGTCCAAGTTGCTCCTTTACACCTGACAGGGGGGAGTTTCCTTTCCCCTCCATCAGGCGCCCCGGCTGGCCAGGGGGAGGCAGTTTAGTGACCAGGATTACTGCATGTTTTTTGTGAGGGTACCTACCCTAGGGGACACGGGGAGAACATGCAAACTCCACACAGAAAGGCCCTTTCGCCAACCCCGCCTTCGGGTATGGGCACTGATGATGCGGAGGACTAACAATAGCTTCTTGACGGTCCGATTCCTTACTGGTTCCCTTTAATGATTCCTAGGGGTTTCAAATGGACCCTTACAGAATATGGATCCATTTGGTTCCATTTGTACACTCAGAGTTATGGTGGTCCTTGTATATATAGGCCTTTATATATGTGTATGTATATATATGCCGGTTCCATAAACGGTTCCAAATGTGATGGAACCAATTCCAGTTCCTCAATGTTGGATCCGGTTTCTCCGATATCTCCCGTTCTGGATCCCAACCGCTAGATATGACCTTTGATAATTGGTTGAGCGATTCAACAAAGTCAAATAACTCACCAGACATGTGTGGCGTGAACAACATATACTGTAGGACTATACTGTACAGTGTACATGAATATTAAATGTGCCCACTGCATACAGTGGTATCAGTGCAGCTAGGGGTACATCATCTTGCATGCACCCTATAGGCTTGCTGTATTGTGGTAACATGGCAGAAGTCTACTTTCATGCATTCCTCTGTATATCAGTGGTTTTCAACCCGTTTTATATCAAGGTCCATTATTTATTCAGCATTTGAGCCACGGACCACCTTTGATGAGATTTAGCCTTGCAGACCCAAGAAAATATAGGATATATTTTATTAAGTTGTTGATACCCGTCAAGCTAGATCAGAGGTTTGTCATGTACAGTATAGGCAAAATGAATAGCACATGCACCCCAAAAAGACTCCCATTTTGCAGATATTTATTAGAGTAACGTCTGGAGACATCATCTTGCTCAGACTTACGATGAGCCTAAATGTATTTCTTAAGACGAGCCTGGTGGCTGGAAGCGTTACTCTAATACATATCTGCAAAAGGGGTCTCTTTTTTTGGGGTGTGGGGATTATATAAATGTTGCTTATCACTAATGTATAACTCTGAATCCACCTTTCATTAACCCCAAATCCTTTCTGCATTACTACTGCAGCGGATTCTTCCTTGATTTCTGCACTGTAATGTGGTATAGAGAAATGCCAAGGTTGTGTAACTTAAAAGTAAAAAATCACACGTGTGAACTGAGCGGTGCAACTATACATTTATTGTTATAGTTACTGTACTCTACTGTGCTGTATTGTAGTGTACTCGCCCACGGTGTAATTCAACAACATCTAGCGAACCTACAACTGTACATCTGTAGACAGCTGATGTGGAAGGACAGATGCATGCTTATGGTACGTGGATGGAGCAGAGGTTAAATTTCAACCAGTGGTCCTTGAGGGTGTTCCAGGTGGCCCCCTCCTATGGTACATACTGTATCAATACAGCATGGAATTGTGGACCGAATCTTATCCAACGATAACAAAATATTCGTATCAAATGGTGGTCTGTGGCTCAAATGCAGAATAAATAATGGTTCTTGATATGAAATAGGTTGAAAACCACTGGGATGGAGTGTGGAGTGGAGGGGAATGTATTGATAGCGGGATGAAGAGAGGGATAGATATAAGGAAAGAGGGCAAGAGAGGGAGGTGAAGACACCTGACACACCGAACACACCCACTGTTAAAATATGACCGTTTCCCTCACAAGCCCTCGCCTCCTATGCAGTACATCTCTCCTACGGGATACCGGTGTTACAAACCTCATTAACCCTCCCCTCTTCAGTCTCTCTCTGTCTTTCTGTGTCTCTCTCTCTCTCTCTCTCTCTCTCTCTCTCTCTCTCTCTCTCTCTCTCTCTCTCTCTCTCTCTCTCTCTCTCTCTCTCTCTCTCTCTCTCTCTCTCCTCTCCATGCATCTCTTTCTCTCTTCCTATCTTGTCCTTGACTCTGAATCTTTCGACTTCTGGTGCTGACTCACTGCCTGGACACACTCCACTACTCCCCTGTGTGTGTGTGTGTGTGTGTGTGTGTGTGTGTGTGTGTGTGTGTGTGTGTGTGTGTGTGTTGGTGCACGCATGCACCTGTTCATGTGTATATATAGTGTACTGTATGTGTGCGTGGGTGTGTAGTGTGCAGTATAGTATACTGTGCCCGTGCATACAAAGTGTGAGTGAGGGGTAGATATTCTGTAGGTATCATCCCAAAACCCGAAGGCACGCACACGCATGCACGGACACCTCTCATCCTTTACTTCCTTCCCCTCTCGCCGTCTCCTGCTGTCTTCCCTCGAACTGTGAGCCTGGCAAGCAGCCTCCCCTGAGATGACAGGAGGCTAGTGACTGACTGACTGACTGACTGACTGACTGACTGACTGACTGACTGGCAGAGGGAGAGAGAGATGCAATATGTTACATAATATGAGGTGTCAATCAAGACATCAATTAGGTTTCTTCCAGAAAGGTGTTGTGATTCATTAATGTTAAATTGACAAGCACTGTTTGGCCATGTGCTCCACACCGTGCCCGTAATTCTACTGCACCATGAAATAAGCCATCTTCAGTAAATGCTCAGATTGTTGTCATTTATTTTGTACTGAACCATATTCAAAGTCTGTGGTTGGAGACAAAAGTTCTACTATTGGCACTACTACTGGCTGCTACTACTGTACAACTACAAAAAAAGAAAGTGAAAGAAAGGAATCAGGACAAAAATAGAAAGACACACACACACACACACACACACACACACACACACACACACACACACACACTCGTGTGTCAGACCTAGACATGTCCTCATTCCACCCACATCTCCTGATTGGTTCAAACTAATTTAAGCTGTTCCACTTAAGCCGTGTAAAGGACAAATTATATCTGGACATAATTACACAATCAATGAAATGTTAGAGATAGAGAGAGAGAGAGAGAGAGAGAGAGAGAGAGAGAGAGAGAGAGAGAGAGAGAGAGAGAGAGAGAGAGAGAAAACACAGAACACAGAAGAGAGAGAGGAGAGTGAGAGAGCAGAAGAGAGAGAGGAGAGTGAGAGAGCAGAAGAGAGAGAGGAGAGGGAGAGAGCAGAAGAGAGAGAGGAGAGGGAGAGAGCAGAAGAGAGAGAGGAGAGTGAGAGAGCAGAAGAGAGAGAGGAGAGGGAGAGAGCAGAAGAGAGAGAGGAGAGGGAGAGAGCAGAAGAGAGAGAGGAGAGGGAGAGAGCACAGAAAAGCGAGAGGAGAGGGAGGACATGTTTTTCCCATCTTCTTGTCAAGTCTTCCATGCAAAACCGTGCTTGATGATATTTCAAGTTAAAGACAAATTAATTGTTCCTTGCGCAAATCAACCGTGATATTTGTAATTGGTATACGGTAAACTAAATGATGGATATGTTGGAATGATGGCATAGCTGCAGTATATGCATTATAGAGATTAGGCTTATTTGCCTTGCTGGTGTTTATGTTGTGGTTGGGGAAGCCTATTGATCATGGTCTAATTATAATAATGTAAGAAACATCAGCACATATACAGTATATGAATGTTGTAAATATTATATCCACATATTTATAATAAAACCTCCATCCATATTTTCATTTGGTTTTGACTGACATCATCAATATGACAGCATATCAGAATGATGTCATATACCGTGTAGATCCACAGGGAGGCGATACCGTTATTAGCTCCTGGCTGGTTTATCTCTCTTTTGGACGGCGCTATCCCCTCCAACGCCTGGCTTTTTCTTGTGACGTCATGTAGCAGCCAAGTCTATGGACTTTATATGTTTGCTTTAAAGGACAACTTTAGTTTTTTTCAACCAAGGTTCATGTTTTAGGCTGTTATTAGAGAAAGTAAAAGATGAGTGTTCATTTTCTTTCATTTGCTGCTTTCTTTCGTTTTGGGGATTTTAGCAGTTTTTGACAGGGGGGCGGGGGCATTCGAGCATGGGGCTAAATATGTATTTTTTTACAAAATATTTTGGCGATTTATTTTTTTATTATTTGCTATAGTCCTAATAAACCCCAGGAAATTACATCTGGCCACAAAAGATCACAGGATCTATTGAATGTGACAAACTGACATATTGAGCCTATACACACAGTATAAGCCTTCCCCCAGTAGGCTACCTTCACATCCAGTAGATCCTGTGATCTTCTGTGGCCAGATGTAATTAGCTGGGGTTTATTAGGACTATAGTAAATAATAAATAAATAAATCACCATCAAATTTGGTAAAAAAAATACATATTTAGCCCCATGCTCGAATGCCCCCGCCCCCCTGTCAAAAAGAGCTAAAATCCCTAAAACGAAAGAAAGCAGCAAATGAAAGAAAATTAACACTCATCTTATACTTTCTCTAATAATAACCTAAAACATGAACCTTGGTTGAAAAAAACTAAAGTTGTCCTTTAAGCATGCCTCCTGTGACGTACAAGATTTGAAACAACTTAAACTCCATATCTAACTGACTGGAGTCCCCCATGGGGTCTATACTAGCTTTTTTCACTCTTCACCAAATCTCTGCTGAAAATAGCCGATCTACAAGCCAACACAATAATACAGTTGTAGATTTGTAGCTTTGCATCTGGAAGTTGGACTCGGCTTCACATTTTGTAGCTTTTGCAGCAGCTACAAACGTCAGATTTGCTTTGTAGCTTCATGTCGCTGGCTTCCATTGACAATGAATGGTAGACTCGTGTGAACACACTAAAATTCTTCATATGCGGTATCTGTTGGAGTGGAGCGGTCATTAACGAGAAACAACACACTGCTGAATTCAGCGATTGACCAATCAGAATCAAGCATTTAACCAAGACGTGTAATAAACTATTGTAACAACATCCCATCCACTCACATGTGCTTTGTGCGGATGTCATGCCATAAAATCTCACTTTCTTGTTCTGCATCTGCAGGTTGACTGTAAAGGGTGTACGCGTTTGTATACTTTTTATTGTATAGGTGCATACGGTACGTTTGCATATACTTTTTATGAATTACCGATCGTTTAATTGATAGTGGTATGATTATATCATACTGTACTTCTAATGCCCTGTATCTGTAATTTAAAAACTCTTAACTCTGAGGAAGCCCAGACCATGCACCGGATATCTACAGTAATATGGTTGACTAACTGACGCTTTAAAAACAGAAATCAGCCATTGAAATATGTGTCATTGTGTGCAGTTTCTCTGATGCTGTATACTATGCAGTGGAATGACTCTACATTTCCTTTACTCCCGCTTTCGGTTAATGGGAAAGCTTAGTGGGCCACTCTGAATGGGACGTGACCCAAGCATTTCCAAGGCATCCCACAAAAGACGAGAAAAACGCTGAGGCATGATAAAGAAAATAACTTCCTGATGGTGCCTGACAGAGTCCATGCAGAGTGTCTACTAGGGCTGTTTGTATTGAATGAAAAGATGTCACCCTTCTATAAGTTCCAAGACACCATTTGGAGAAGATCATTAGCTGTCAGCAAACGTAGCTACAGTGAAATGCTCAGTGTCATTTTAACTCCAAAAATGTACCTTCTGTGCACTCTCTGAGTTACAAATAGGCCTACATGAACTCTAGAAAGGATATTACTCTGTAATACTTTGATACCTGGTGTGGTTCCATATGTTGATCTGACCCCCCATGCCAAAGCGCCAGCGCTCGCCGAGGTGTCTCCCACCTGCCATCACCCAGGCGGATGTGTGCACGCAACCTCTCCCTTTAGGACAGTACAGTTCTCAGATACACAGGTATACACACTCACACTCATAGGATACAGTTACATAACAACCAATTGGTGGACAGGGACTTTTACAGTTACGTGGCCATTATCGTGCATTTGGTACCTTAGTGGGTTTGTCAGTTCATCTGAAATTGCACATTTTGACAAAGTGATGTTCGTTTGATGTGTGTACGACATAATATTCAACTGCAAACAGAATGTCACAAATGCATGTCACCAGCTCCACACGTTCCCATAGCGATCACAAATAGCCATACCCCTGTCTGCCAGTCTGAAATGTCTTTTCTCTGTAATTGGTGGATGTGCTGAGGACCCCAGCTGCTCTCTGTGGGGAGTTGGTGTCTCTCTGTGCTATTTGTCCAGGGCAGGAGTCCAATAAAGCTGTCATTGTAACAGACTGTCAGAGTATACTATGTTACAAGCTCCACTGTTGACTGCAAAGGCGGGTGGATTCGTCTAAATGGTGATTTATCGAAGTTGTTATTGTATACTGACATTTACACATGCATATACATATGCATATTTGTACAGTATATGCATGTATATGTAATTGTATACATATACTAATACAGGAGGATCATTGTAGTGGTGATGGAGTGGTTTAATGATTGAATGAATGGATGAATGAATGAATGCTCTAAAAGCGTGAACATGACGGGGCATAGACACAGACTAACTAGAGTTGTTTCATTGTGAGTTCAAATCCATCCAGGCTTGAAGGGGAAACGGCATCAGGCATCTATTATACCGCCACGCACCTGACTTATATAACAATGGGGGGGGCGTTGTAAAGCTTTGAGATGCTGGATGATTGGAACACATGCACGCAGGCACGCACACACACACACACACAGGGAGACCCCAGGGAAGGACGTAAAGGGATGGGGCAAAACAAAGAGTGACAAAACGAGGGAAGGAGACAAGCAATTTGACACAAAGAGAGCGCTTCAGAGAGATGGAGAAAGTGACAGTAACAGAGAGAGAGAATGCCGATAGATACTGTAGATCAGAAGCAACAATCATCTGTTTGTTCTTGGCCAGAAAAACAGCACTGAAACCTCCACAGGAACAATCTGTCAGACTGTAAATCAATGGCCTAGCACTGAAAATAAGAGTGGGCAATGTGCGTGCGTGCCTGCGTTTTCAATTGTGTTTATTGTCATGATTTCCCACCAGCCGAGTTGGCTTTGTTCGTGGTGTAAACGTCTTTAAATAAATACCATTTGAAAAGCCTATGGGGAAAATGAATCGGGAATCATTTCCTGGGCCACTCGTCGTTCTGAAAGGGGGGACTGCGACGCTCTATAACGTGTAATATATATGTATTTTGTTTTTTTTAGTTTAGTTTAGTGTGTGTGTGTGTGTGTGTGTGTGTGTGTGTGTGTGTGTGTGTGTGTGTGACATCCACAATAGTCACCTCAATCCATACCCTCACATTCTGCTCCTCTGTGTTTGAAGGACACTACTGGGACAGTTAGAGAAAGCATGGTGTGTGTAAAGGGACCGCACAGAGGGATGTTTGTCTGTGACCACTGATCAGATTCAGGATGATGTGATGAGGTTGAATGCCCCTGAGGAAGAATGCTGTTTCAGGGAGAGTGTTTAATTTGATGATATGCAAATTACATGCAATATCTCATACGAGTGAAAATGAATAAAAATTGGAGTCAATTCAGGCGATGTTAAATAAAGGTGTGTAAAAATGGACCTCAATTGATCACACACAGCGGCCATTTTGCTATTAAGTTAAATTGCCTGCATGCCAGATTTATTTCCCCCCTGTCTCGCAATCATTATTTAATTCTCCCAGAACATGGATTTTGTTACCTGCTTTAGTTATGGCCCTGGGATGTGAATAAAACTTGTTTTGACTAAAAACGCAATCTGGGAAAAGAATCTGAGATAAATTGATTCTAAAAAAATCTGTAGGTAGATGGATGCCTGGCTGACTTTTGACTTCCAGTTATTTCCTGTTTATATTAGCAGACCTCAACTCTCAACTGTTGCATTCGCGATCCAATGTGTGAGCTTGTATGTTAGCTGTTCTCGGTGTGCAATACCGTTGCGTTCAGGGAACTCTTGGGAATTGATTTGATTACATGAAACTTGCACCTGCGTGTGCAGTCTCAAAGTTTGTAAACTAAAAATCTGTCGATGTCCCAACCTGCAACTATAACAAAGTATACAGTAAGTACAGGGATTGTATCTGGATGCTGAAGTTCTAACATAAACCTCCATCCTCACAGCTCTCTGGCTGCACTGTAACATAGCAAGAACTTTGTTTCCTACGTTGCTAAAGGAGGAAATTATCCTGAAATTGCATTCATAACACTTCTTTGTGGGAAAACGCTCTCAAAGTGCACTTACGGACGGCTGAAATTCAAAACTGGCCCCTGTAAAAAATTGTCAACCCCACACTTTTTTTCCATACTGTACTGTTTTTTGAGCGGTTAGTTGTGCGTCAGAGCAGCAGCAAAATTGTCTTAGGAATGGAACAAAAACAACAATTCAAAGAATGAATTACATTACATTATAATATTAGCTGAATAGGATGGGCCAGGTCTACGCTCATCAGATATTATGGTGGTACTTGGAGTGCCAGATATTTTCTGTGGTATAAAAATGTTGAGAACCACTGCTTTATATGATGATTTCCTGTTTTTCATAGAAGTGTATTTGTACGTCTTTAAATGTTCTGATGAATTGAAAATGGAGGACCCTGATGTAAATAAGTCTTTACAGTGCTTTTCGTGGTTTCATCCTCGTAGCAGTTTTGGTATTAACTTGTGCTTTCGTTTGAAATGTACCCATTATACTGTACTGTACACATTCTAAGCTACACTGCCTTAAGCTACACTGCCTGCGATGAAATCTATCTACAAAATTTGAATTATATGCATGACAAAGAATTTCAAATTGCTCAGTGTTTAATGGCTGACCCTGTCTAAAGGCTTCTATATTGTTGTTTCTGTCAGACCATATTCACATGGCCCCATGGCTGGGGTTGCTACAGTAATGACATCAAAACATCAGTGCCTCTGCAGTTTCAAAGAAACAAAGTCTCTGGGGAAGATTCAATCTTCTGTTGGAATCAGAATCACTTTTATTCACCCAGAACAACTGCATTAGCCTCGCAGAAATGTTATTTAATAATTCTTATAGGAGCACAGCCACACTTCTGCTTAACACGAAGCCCGCCAGAAACGTGGTAACCGTAGATAAGCTTTAGTCTAGCAGCCCGCCAGAACCGTAGAATTATTTAATCCATGTTTTGATAGCTCTCTCCCGTTAGCATCCCAGTGTAAAGTGTGACAGCAGACGCGGCCATTTTGAAGATGCACGCATCCACTTGCACTCTATGAGCTTCTTTCAATGGCATGTATCTCCAAATCGGCACAATGAATGTCGTTTCTGGTGAAAACAAGGTTTTTCAACGGCCGACAGCAGGCACTGTGATACTCGCAGTCTGTTTGTTTTTTTTGCGAAAGAACAACCGGTCAAGACCATGGTTTCAGGCATACAGGCAAATTGCATGCCAGGGCTACAGTAAGTAGTGAGCCACAATAATTGTCACTGTGGATGCGACAGTCCTCTACTGAGTCCGGCCCTTTTATTTACAGAGCCTCTACGACTGGACAGGGCCGGGACACCAACAGACGTTTTGCTCTGGTACCACTGCAGTGAGTGAAACTTGCAAACACGTCAATTGTGCTGCAGATATATTTGCGTATTGACCATATACAGTATATACCAACCTTGAAACGTACCTGAGTTACGTCACCAAGAATGGTGGTCCCTTATTGGCTGTTGGAGGACACCGTACATACAATACATACATACATATACCCACCCAGCCGATCGCAGTACTTGCGCGCTCTGCATGCGCAATCATTAGAAATTACCTCTTTCTAGGTGCCAACTAGCGCCTTGCACACAGGCCTTGCCATACATGGCCTACTTGTGCGCAAGCAGAGTGCGCAAGTACTGCTACTAACTAATGTCTATTACAACTGCTGTTCTAAATCCTTTAGACCCGTTATTGACCTTATACCAAAGGAAACGTACCTTAGTTACGTCACAATCAACAGCCAATAAGGGACCACCATTCTTACCCCGACATACATACATACATACTAGGCATGTGAATCTCGTCTCATCTCACGATTCGATACGCTTCTCGATGCACTGCCAGCGATACGATACATTAGAGATACATGGAATCCCCTGGCGATACGATGCGATACGATTCTCCCTCTTCCCGATGCGATGCGATGCGATAACCATTTAGTTCAAATCAATGCGATACGATGCGATTCACCCCTCTACCGATACGATTTGATGGCGATTCATCACAATAGAAAGGATTTATATTAAAGCTCTATTAATTTCCCAAAACATGTAAAAATGCATTACATTTAAATTCAAAGCAATTTATTGTTTTACTGTAGGTTAGTATTATAGCTCTGCATCTCAAACAACCCAACTTATAGAATTCTGTAAGTAAACAAAGGGTCTGCTCTCTGCTGGTTATTGTGGAATTGTTAGATTACTAATAATCATAGGCTATAGTATAATTATTATATCTCAAAGGTCAATTTGAGGTTTTGAGTATAGAGGTTTCAAGAGATTAAAATGTAATAGCCTATCGTTCATCAATTAATGTTACCAACATATAAATAGAAAAGAAACAAATAAACAAAACAAAAATTACAGGTCACACTTGTAGTGCTGTCAAACAAGTCTATGTCTAGTTTAATCTGCAACAGTTTTATAATATAATTGCCTATATGGGGGTCCCTACTTGATCTCTCACTCTCAGCTAAGTGGTCCTTGGCTTGACCTGAAAAACATTGAAGACCCTGGCCTGCATGTATTATTAACGTTATAAATACATAGCAGATGTACAAGCTCACAACGCGTCTCATCCACGCCCCGCTGTGAGCTTGTGGATCTGCAATTTTAGGCGTGCGACACCGTCTTGCTGCAGAATATAAATAAGGCTTCTATCCCAGAGAACAGCAGGGGAAAGCTGGACAGTGGAAAGTTGCTGTGGCGTTGTTGTTGTTGTACACGTGTGTGCAGACTGCAGAAGCTTTCTTTAATTACAAATTGATAATGATCGCGACGCAGATTTGCGTCGGATAATCAGCAAGCACAGCTGTGGAGTGTGGCTCATTACCAGCAGTCCAGCACGCAGCGCTACAGTGAAAAGTCAACTGATCGACGGACAAAGCTACTCGGACAGCTATTTTATAAAGCTAAAGAGTAAAGGTGGTGCTTCTTGTTTAATGCGTGGGGCTCACTTCTGTTAGTCGCGGGTGCTATTATAGTCTGAGTCTGTCTGTTCTCAACGTGTCTCCTCTGCGGGAAGCACCCTCTGCACCGTCGTACGACGTACGGTAGCTTCTGTTCACTGACTGTGGGCGCGTTCGGAAATACCACACCGGAGCACACTCTCCTATTAGTTTGCATTGCACAGTGGGCTCAGTGCGCTAATTCCGAACGCGCCCTGTGTCTGCGCTGCGACTCGCGAGAGACCTTTTTTTTTCTTCCTTTCTGATGGTACGTTGAATGCGCCTCGGAAACACAGGATAGGGTGAAATTTACCATGAAAAAACAGTGCAACCACGGATTTTACCGATACAAGCACTCCGCGAACGATCCATCGAGATTTCACCCGTCAATTCTACCGACACACAGTGAATGAACCGATTCACTCGCATCGCGCACGTCATAATCGATGTATCGATACGTATCGATTATTTTCCACATGCCTAATACATACATACATACCCAGCCGATCACCAAACATACCTTAGTTACATCTTCAAGAATGGCGGTCAATTATTGGCCGACGGACAACACCGACATACGGTGGACAACACCGACATACGGTGGACAACACAGACATACCCAGCCGATCGCAGTACTTACTCGCTCCGCTTGCGCAAGTAATGAGAGAGAGAGAGAAAGAGAGATGGCGCTTTTATGTGATATTATGTTATGATAGAGGATTTTCAGGTAAGGAGGACAACTCACTGTAACAGGAAAAGATAGATGCTTCTGATGCACACCAGTAGGCTGCAGAGGCTTTCAAAACGATTTCTCTACAAGCTCTGTGATTGCTTTTCTCCCCCAGATAGCCTCTTATATCCACCCTGCACATTTCTGAGGTAATACACCATGACTTCTGTAAGGTCATGCCACATATAGGCAGTATCTGATTCCCGGCAGAGTTGCTTTGACTTAAAATGATGAATAACGGTATTTGGTAGACTAGTATTTCCACAGACAATTGGTGTAACCAAGTCATTGTTTCTATATCTGAACCCCAACGCTGCCGAGTGTTTCCAGGATTAGACATTATTTTGGAGCAGTCGGTAGCGCTGTCGCCTCACAGTAAGAAGGGCCTGGGTTTGATTCCCACTGGGGACACTCAGGGCTCGAAATTAACTTTTTTACTTGGTAGCACTGGTGCTCCCAATTTCAAAATTAAGGAGCACCAGAAAAAAATTAGGAGCACCCACCAAAATCTAAGGAGCACTAATATGTAATCGATTTTTTACATTCATAAAAACAATAATATAACGTGTGGTTTACAAATAACATAAAATGACTAAAGTATAAAAATACATGCCAGAATTTAAAATGTAGTGTCCAGACTTTCTGTCCCTCATCCATCCATCTCTTCAAAGAGGCCGAGGCATCAAACATCTCCAGTTGAGGACCCTCGATCTAGTCTACACTGATTCCGGCCAGTCACATCACCCGTTTTCTTTTTCTTTGTTTTGTGTTTTTCACCTTCATAGCCTATTTAGATCATATAATTAGAATTTCTAATATAAAATAAGTTCTATGTAAAACATGGTATTTATAGCTATGCCTACTCACTATGCCTACCACTTCAGTGCTGGAAAATTACTCTAATGTTATACTTAAGTAAAAGTAGCAATACTGCTGCTATGTAGAAACCAGGTAGAAACACTTACAAGTCTGCTATTCTCTCTCCCTCCCTCTCTCTCATTCCCTACCTCTCTCTCATTCCCTCTCTCTCTCTCTTGCAAGCGCGCGAGCGCACACACACGCACACACACACGCACACACACGCCGGTCCGCCTCCTCCTCTTTTACATTCACAATCACAGAGTCCGTAGCGTACCGCTCCGGTCTTTTCTGAATCGCTGCCTTGAAATAATGTACTTTCTGACACATAGTGAAGTTGCGAGCCGATGCGCTCTGGAATGTGAGCGATGCAGCGCTCAACGTTGTCCCGTACCGTTGTGTCAAAGAGTAGTTGTCTTAAGTTCCTCTCTCGAAGAGAGTCATATGGGGTGCCGCCACCTGGTGGCGCAAAAGCACAGAAACTCTGCATGTACTCACGAACAATTCCATTGGATCGTGAAAGTGTCGCTCACGGTGACATCCCCAACCCCACCCACTCGGTATAAAACCGGGGGTTGGTCCCGTGAGCGTCATTCCTCTACCTTTCTGCCGCAGATGCCACATCGCTCTGACAAAGACCTCACCACCGGCTGTTGAAACTGTTTTCCCTTGAACGGACGAGTTCTCACACTTGTACCTGGAAATTCGCAGCCCCTGCGAGGTGTTCTCTTTTACTCACGAACGCAGAAAAGATCTCTCCAAGCAGTAAGTCCTTCTACGGACAATAAAACGCAAGTCTGCAGTCACGCGGCTTGTCGTTTGGTCCTCCCTTTTCCCCTAGCTTTGCATTGCATGCTAGCTTACTGCTTAGCTCGGACACAGTTAGCTGCTACATCCAGGTTGCTGCTCGCCCGGTTAGCTTAGCCTCACTAGTGCTACTAGCCCTCAGCTCCCCTCCTTAGCGAGCCCGCCGTTAAAAGCTTAGCCGTCAGGCACCCTTTTTCCCGTCTTTTACGCTATCTGCGTAGCTACACGCTAGCTACGTCCCGCTGTTAGCCCTCGGCCTACCGGCGTGGTGCTAACCAGCTACTAGATAGACCCACGGCCCGTAGCTACAAGCTACGTCCCGCTATTAGTCCTCAGCCTACCGGCGTCGTACTAATTAGCTACAGCCTCGCTAACTGCCCAGCTAACTACCGAGCTATCTTCAGCCGTCAGGCGTTGATCTAGCGAGCCCGCCGTTAAAGCGTAGCCGACAGGCACCTTTTCCCCGTCTCCTACGCTACCTGCGTAACTATACGCTAGTTACGTCAGCTGCTAGCTAGACCCACGGCCCGTAGCTAAGCTACGTCCTGCTGTTAGCCTTCAGCCTACCGGCGTCGCGCTAACTAGCTACAGCCTCGCCAACTACCCAGCTCTATCTTCAGCCGTCAGGCGTTGATCTAGACCTTCCATCCAACGCTAGCTTGCCGCCCAGCCGAACGGCGCCGGCCACTAGCGTTACGAACGTAGTTACGTAAGTTACGTAAGTCACGTTGCGTAACTCCGCCGTTAAGAACCGTTACGAACGTAAGCTACGTAAGTTGCGTAAGTTACGTTTCGTAACCCAAGTTCATCGAGTGACGAACAAAAGTTGAATTTTCAGCTCTAGTTCCTTAAAGTCAACTCTTTTCACACCATGGCCACCGGAGGTGACGACAGTGACTTCGACCCCTCCCCCATGGAACCAAAGTCCTGCTTCAGACGTGGCTGTCTCTACCTCCTCTCCCCGACAGACACACATGCACTGTGCATGTTCTGTCTTGGTCTCCCACACATCAGAGATGCCTTTGAGAAGCCAGGTTGGTGCCCAGCCTGTACCAAGCTGACAGACAGAGAGAAGGGTCGGAGACTGGCCAGAGTCAAGGCCTATGAAGATAGAGCTCTCCTCGATAACTTCGATCTCAGGGACCGTCTGTCCAGGGCGACCGAACCATGGCCCCCCCTCCCCCCACCAGCTGGGCGCAGTGATTCTAATCACTCTGCTTCAGGCGCTAGACCTCGCTTCCCGACAGCGACGTCCCAGCAACGCGACGGGGAGCCTGAGCCCGCCTCCCCAACCAGGAAGACTCCCAGGGGCGGACCGTGGTACCACCGCCAGGAGGCTCCACCACCAACGGCCCAACGCCGCCAGCCAGCCGCCTCTTTCTCCTTCTCCTCTTTTAGAGCAGAACGGGGCTACAATGAGGGCGGCCTCCTCTCCTTCTCCAGAGAGGACCTGACCTACAGTCCTAACGACTACAGTGAAGACGCTGAGTCCTATCGGCCCAGCCCGGTACGGAACTGGGCCGACGCCATGGACCACGAGCAGCCCCTCGACGATGACCTGCCCTCCTACCAGGAGAATCCAGAGGACTTCAGGGTCCTGGACCAGGTTGGATACGGGGACGTGGACGACAACATGGCCACCGATGATGACCTTGACATACCACATCTCGCCAGGGAGGCGGAGCTTCTTCCCCCTGACGGAGAAGACAACGATCCTCCCCCCCGCCCCCCAGCGGAGGGGTGGGACCTCATCGAACTGCTCAGGCAGGCCTCCATTCGGTGCAACAGGCCATGGCCTGAGACCGCACCTCCTCCAGACCCGGAGGACAAGTGGCCTGGAGCACCAGCACCAACGCCAGCGCGCAAGGTTGTCTTGCCGCTGGCGCAGGGATTTAAGGCGACCTTCACGGCTCCATGGATGAAGCCTACCGTCCCGCCCACCCACTCAAAGGCCACCTTCGACACCGACCTCATGCCGTCGGTCGGCCTCGACGCTATGGCTACCGTGGGCCCCACCGTGGGCGCATATCTTCTCGACCCCACTGCCCCCCGCATAAGGCCACTAGCCAGAGAGCCTCTCCTTCCATCAAAGGAGGAAAGGGACGCCAGCCTGACCGCCAAGAAGATGTATGCCCTCGCAGCTGCACAGGGCAAACATCTCAACGCCGCCTCACTGCTCCAAGGATCTCTCACAGCCATCTTCGCGGGTATGGGGGCTGTCCCCTCCCGCGATGAGGTGGCGGAGATCAAGCGCATACACGAGGAGATGATCAAGTTCGTCTGGGCGACCACGGCGCTGGCAGGACGCATTGCCACCTCCATCCTCGTGGCTGAACGATCCAGGTGGGTTGACACCAACCCAGCCCTGGACGCCACCATACGCAAAGATCTCCTGGAAGGTCCCATCCTTCCAGGGGGCCTTTTCAAAGGAGCCTTGGAAAGAATGGCCCTGGCGGTCGAGGAGCAACGACCAGGCCACGAGGCACTCGTCACCTTTGCTCCTACCCGCCCTCCGCGCTCCCAGTCCAAGGACTTCGTTCCGCGCCAGGTTCAACGCCAGCCTACACGCCAACGTCAGAACCAGCGCCCAGGCCGTGGCGGCCGCCAGCCTCAACGCCCACGCCAGGATAGGGACGACGACGGACAACGAGCTCCTCCAAGAGCTCCATCCGCGGACATGAGGGACAGACGTCCCCCACGCCCCACTGACCAACGCCGCCGCCCTCCAGCAGCCGCTGCCGGCACTAAGAAGGGCCCGCCCCCCAAGGCCGGCAAGGCTCAGCAGAAGAAGTGACACTTCCTGCCTCCCGGGGGAGACGCGTCCTGACGTCTTCCCCCATCCCCCCCACCTCAGGGCTTGCACTGGGCGTAGCAGCCACGGACTGCACTCCCGAACCGCCCCACAAGAGGTCGAGGCTCATGACACGGGTTCCCGCCACGGACGGGCCCGTGACCAAGCCACACAAGTTTGCACAAAATGCACATGTTTTTGTATGTTCTGTAATAAAGGCACTGCCCAAAACAAAAAAACAACAAAAACACCAATGTCGGGGGACCATGAACCCTCTCTCAGGGGCAACCCACGGGCTGCCCACTGCAGAGAGGTGGGGCATGAAGCCGGTGGCGTGCTCAAACGCCACTGGGGAGACGGGTCATGCCGAAAATTTCTCTGGTCTGGGGGTGGACCACCCTTTAACCAGGCGCATTGCACAGTGGGAACGCCACGGCGCTTCACCATGGGTTCTGCGCACCCTAGCGAAGGGTTACAGACTCCAGTTCGCTATGAGACCCCCCACGTTCGGCGAGGTCATCTTCACCGAAGCGCGGGGTCAGGCTGGCCATATACTCCAACAGGAGATAATGACTCTAGTGGAGAAGAAGGCCGTCAGAGAGGTGCCCCTCAGCCAGAGTCGCAGCGGTTTCTACTCCCGCTACTTCCTGGTCAAGAAAAAGGGGGGGGGGCTCCGTCCTATCCTGGACCTTCGAGCACTCAACAGACACCTCAAAACTTTCAAGTTCAAGATGCTGACGGCCAAGTCTCTGGCACGGTCCATACGCCCAGGCGATTGGTTCACGTCCATAGATCTAAAAGACGCCTATTTTCACATCCCTATCTACCCACCCCACAGGAAGTTCCTGAGGTTTGGGTTTCAGGGGAGAGTGTACGAGTATACAGTTCTCCCCTTTGGGATGTCCCTGAGTCCCAGGGTATTTGTTCGATGTACGGAAACTGCTCTCGCCCCGTTACGACAACAGGGTCTCCGGGTTGCAAGCTACATCGACGACTGGCTTCTGAGCGCGGCCTCGGAGCAGGAAGCGGCACAGAACACAGCCAGGGTATTGTCCCACGTGACCTCCCTAGGTTTCAACGTGAACCATACCAAGAGCATGTTGACGCCGACGCAGTCCACGGACTTCATAGGCATCACGTTGGACTCAGTCGCATACACTGCGAAACTGAGCGCCGACCGGGTGGTCGACCTACTGAAGTGTACCGCACAGTTCAGGACAGGCCACACACTTCAACTCGGGGTGTGCCTGCGCATGGCGGGCCTCATGGCCTCAGCCATATCTCTGGCACGCCTGGGCAGGCTGTACATGAGACCTTTCCAACGATGGTTGAAGTCTTTACACCTGCCTCCCAAGTTCACACGACGCCGGGTGAGGATCTCCCCGGGCTGTGTATTGGCCTTGAAATGGTGGTCCGACAGGCGCAACCTGACGGAAGGGGTACCGCTGGGGTTGCCCCTGTCCAGGAAGGTGGTCACCACGGACGCCAGTCTCTCGGGCTGGGGAGCCACTCACGAGGGCAGGACGGCCAGAGGGGTGTGGAACGGTTCCCTGAAGGGATCCGCTCACATCAACTATCTAGAACTTCTGGCGGTTTTCCTCGCCTTGAAGGAGTTCGAGCCGTTCCTCGGGGGACATCACGTGTTGGTCCGTACGGACAACACCACGACGATGGCCTACATCAACAGACAAGGAGGGATCAAATCCCTCCGTCTGTGCTCACTGGCTCACAGACTGCTGGTCTGGTGCGACGGCCGGTTCCTCTCCCTCACGGCCTGTCACGTCCCAGGACTCCAGAACTCAGCTGCGGACCTCCTATCGAGAGGCCCACTCCGCTACAGCGAATGGTCCCTCCATCCATGGGTGGTGGGCCAAATGTGGCACAGCTTTGGAGTTCCGGTGGCGGACCTATTTGCCACGGAGGAGAACACGAAGTCCCCTCTGTTCTTCTCCCTCACAGGCAGGCCGCCTCTGGGTCTGGATGCCCTAGCGCATCAGTGGCCTCAGGGCCTACTCTACGCCTTCCCACCGCTGGAATTGATCCCACAAGTTCTAGCCAGGGTGAGAGTTTTGGGCTCGGAGCTACTGCTGGTGGCTCCGGCCTGGGGGTCCTGGAGACAGGACATCGCTTCCCTCCTCTATCGCGACCCTTGGCAACTCCCTCTGAGGGTCGACCTGCTAACGCAGGCCAACGGCGAGATTTTCCACCCGCGCCCCCAGGACTTGGACCTTTGGGTCTGGCCTGTGAGGGGGCGCCGCTCGCAATAGCAGATCTGCCACAGAATGTCATAGAGACTATTCTGGGTGCTAGAGCAGTCTCCACCAGACACCGGTACAACACGGCTTGGCAGCTGTTTGAACGTTGGTGTTCGACCAGGCCTGGTGGGGTCCTTCCTTTCCAGGCCTCGGTGGGGCTCATCCTGACCTACCTGCAGGAATTCCTGGACAGAGGTCTAGGCTTGTCCTCGGTTAAGGTCAACCTGGCGGCGATATCCGCCTCCCACTTAGGTGTGAACAACGGACCGGTGAGTGAGCACCCGCTGATCCGTCAGTTCATGAAGGGTGTCCTACGCCTTAGACCGGTTACCAGATCCCTGGTCCCAGCCTGGGATCTGACGGTGGTATTAGACGCGCTTACGAAGGAGCCATTCGAACCACTGGAGACAGTGGATTTGAAGTTTCTCTCGCTGAAGACCACGCTGCTGGTCGCACTGACAACTGCGAAGCGTGCTAGTGACATCCACGCACTCTCAGTCAATGAGAGCTGCATGAGGTTTAGTGGTAACAACACTAAGGTCACGGTTAGGCCGAACTTGTCTTTCAAGCCAAAGACCTTTCCTGCTGGTCGTGACCCGGTGGAGCTCATGGCGTTCCACCCACCGCCTTTTGCCTCAGAAGAGGACAGGCGGCTACACTGTCTCTGTCCAGTCAGGGCGATCAGGCTGTACAGAGACAGGACAGCTCCCTTCAGACAGGGAGATCAACTCTTTGTCTCTTGGGCCTCCCACGCCAGGTGGCAGGGGAAGCCTATAACAAAGGTGAGGCTTTCACAGTGGATTGTGGAAGCCATACAACTGGCTTACACCAGTAGTGGGGTGGAGCTCCCTGAAGGGTTAAAAGCTCACTCCACGAGGGGCATGGCGACATCCTGGGCCTTGGCACGGGGCGTCCCCATCCAGGATGTGTGCGCAGCGGCAAATTGGTCGTCTCCCTTGACCTTTGCCACATATTACAATCTTGACGTGGCACCCAGGGACTTGGCCCAGGCAGTCCTGGGTGCAGCGGCGCAATGATTGACAGTACATAGTGCCCCCATGTTCACACAAGCATTCCCTAGAGTGGCTCTATGAGATGGTTAGCCATCGAGCCCGTTTCACGAGCACATAAGGCAGCTTGCTGTCGGCTCCTTATATAGGGATCGATAGCAGACGGACAGGTTGGTCTGTCCCGCTATCGGCTTTATTCTACCTGGTCAGGGACCTAGGTAGCCTTTAATTGTCCTCCTTACGGGAGTATACGTGCCACGCCTGAGGGTGGCGTTACGTGTGTCTCTTGATAGGTGGACCGTGGATCGGTCCTATCAGCCGGTGTGATCATACGGGAGTGTTATGATCCCCATATGACTCTCTTCGAGAGAGGAACTTAAGACAACTTCGGGTTACTTCAGTAACCTCAGTTGTATAAGTGACTCGAAGAAGAGAGTCATTAAGACGCCCTTCTGCTTTGTCAGCGGCAGAAAGGTAGATTGATAGGAATGACGCTCACGGGACCAACCCCCGGTTTTATACCGAGTGGGTGGGGTTGGGGATGTCACCGTGAGCGACACTTTCACGATCCAATGGAATTGTTCGTGAGTACATGCAGAGTTTCTGTGCTTTTGCGCCACCAGGTGGCGGCACCCCATATGACTCTCTTCTTCGAGTCACTTATACAACTGAGGTTACTGAAGTAACCCGAAGTTAACTACACACGTTGGTTTGTTAGCATCAAGTGCTAGTGCAGCTAGCAGACAGGAGTCTGCAGTGGAGTTGGATAGAGCGGCTGCGGCTCAGAGCGCCCGTTTTTCGAGAATTGATCGTTGTAGCCAGGCGCACCACAGTAATTATTTGTAGTAGCACTGGTGCTCCCAAATATATTTTTAGGTCGCAAAGGTTAAAATTCAGGCGCATTTGCGACCAAAATGGTCGCTATTTCGAGCCCTGACACTGTGGGCGCCAGGTGTGTGTTCTCTCCTCCACGTCATCAGTGCCCATACCCTGGTGCAGTGGCGGCCGGTGACATTTGTCTTAGGGAGGGCGCTATAACAAAATCAAGAAAACATGCACTAGGTATCATAGATTAAACATCTACTGAGGGAGCCTGTCTAAAGTTTATTAAATATATCTACTAAGGGAGCCTGTCTAAGGTTTATTAAATACATCAAAATGTAACAAAAGGTTCATATAGGGTTAAAGAAACAAACCTGAGACAGAAGGACCAGTGCCATAAAAAAGTGCAATGGCTCAAAGCCACATGACCTTGCTACAGTGGCTTTAACATTAACAAAAACATAAACAAAACGTCCTTATAAAATAACCCTCAAAGCCATGACTCTGCCACCTTATGGCTTAATTTTTACTTTTTGTACATACATTTGTGATGATTACATCAGGTTTGTCTGGACCCAGCTCTCTTTCTTGCAGTGTCCTTCTCTCAAATGGTGTTTTCTGCAGTGATTTCACAGAGTTTTATTTTTACTCTTATTTTTCCATTATGCAAGTGAATTAAACTATTATTATATTGACTTTACCTGGCTCCATTCATCTGTCTCATCCCTCGTTTTTCTAGCGTATGTTGTTGTGGCTGTGTGTTAAACCCTATGTCAAACTGTGCTGTGATGTGTATGCTGCCCCCAAGTGTTGTGGTGTGAATAACGTCATGGATCGCACATATTTCGCGACCCAGTGGCTTCCTATAGTTTGTATTGAAGACCTGTGTACCGCAATGCATTACTCTTCAGTGCTGAGAATATAGCTCCAGATGATCGCCGCTCGCGCACCAACACGTGACACACACTAACCAATCAGAAACGTCATACAACGTAAATAACATTTGACATTTCATGGAGGCATAATACTAACGTGGCAGCATATTACAACTTTTAAACACTGCCTTTGGTTAGTGGCTACTTATATTATATAATATTAACGTTTCTGGATTGCTAATTTTAAATAAATTACAGGCTGTAGATTTCGTTTCTCAGTCATTCTTATTCACGTTTTATTCAGGGGGTGGGCATGGTGGTGCGGCGCACCAGCGCCCCCTATGGACGCACCGCCACTGCCCTGGTGAGCCTGGCAATAGTTTCTGTGTGGAGTTTGCATGTTTTCCCCGTGTCCCCTAGGGTAGGTAGTAGGTACCCTCACATACAACATGCAGTAATCCAGGCCTCTATACTGATTGATGGAGGGGAAAGGAACTGGTTGGAATAACGTGTTCCTTCCACACGCTACGTCCACCCAGGGAAACTCACCCCCCTTAGGTGAAAAGGCACGGCTTGGACTCCTCATGCATAGAAGAAAGCATGAGGTCAGTCCGTTGCTCTCCCCATAGGTTGGCAGAGGGAGTGTAGCGCCCAGGATTTGATAATTGACACTGGGTGAAAACAATGGGTTGCAAAAATCGTGGGATAAAAATGTAAGAAAGAAATGCAAAGAGACGTAGAACAACAAAAGTATAACGTTCGAGAGTTGGAACTTTGTTTCTTTTCCATATTAACTGTCCTCTCCTGATGATGGAAGAATAGACGGACAGACGGTCAGACAGACTGAGTGAACCCGAAGTCCACCCTTCTTCTCTGTATCTCTGGCCACATAACTACCTGCGGCACCAGGCAAGGATCCACAGCCGTCAATAGCCTAAACACACATCCCCATCCCCCCAAAAATAAATGTCATGCATTTCTGTGAATCTTTTGAACCGGTATATGGTTGTGCTGAGCATGTAGTCTCCCCATGCTCTCTCAGCACTTCCCAGCTTTCATACAGTTGATAAAGTTACCCCCCCCAACATTCACACCAGAGAGTGGAATCTTTTAATTCCCAACCACACTCTACTCTCTCTCCACTGTAAATAACTGTGTATCTGACTGGCCTGACTGAGTGGTTGTTATCTGAACTGCAACTCTCCTCCCATCAACACCACCATGTACTCCATCCAGGGAAAGGATTTGCAGAGTATACATGTGTGCTATTTCTCAGCAGCACCATCACACGTATAGAGTTACATACATTGGCTGCCGCTATACCCTCCTTTCTCCAGCCTGTTTCCCTAATCTAGTCTCTCCTGCACCAATATACAGTGGCATGAGTTTTATAATCTGTCAGCAGGGATTGAGTAAATATCCCAGCTGCAATCACATCCACCTCCCAAGACATTTAAATGCATTATTGAGGGGCACTATAGCTCCTCCCGTCCAGCTTTGAGGGTTAACATTGAATGCCATTGACAATGAATGGACAGTTTTGAGTGTTTGTCCTAACACGAACATTGAAGGCCATTGAAAATGAATGGTGTAAACACAAACATTGAAGGCGAAGGTGAGGACTGAGGACGCAAATTCTCATCGGCCGGATGAGATGATGTATGATGATGTATGATGATAAGAGTGCCACTCACTTGACACGGCTGTGATTTTAAAATGATTGTCATACATCAATGAGTGTCAATTTAACCCCAGAAAGTTTAAAGTTACACCCGAAAGTTGAAACTCCGGATGTCAATTTCACAGTGTACTTTCACGATTTCAGACTTGGAGAGAAACTCAAAAGTGAGGCATTAGGTTGTCAGAGCAGCCAGCTGAGTTTTTAAAGATTGTTTTTGACAGCAAACATGACAATTCTGTACTTTTTTTCTCTCTCTCGCTCCATCTTTTTTTCCTCCCTCATTTTATTTGATAAAGGAAATTACCACTGGCAGGGCGGTGGAGAGTGGAGACTGTGAAGTGGGTTCAAGTAGCCGTGGCGAGAGTTTCATACTTTGGAGATTATCTCCACTCAATTTTATGGGCTTTTGCCTAACGTCTAAAAATATGGCGGTAATCTTTCTTGTGTAATTATATTTTGACATGTTTTTTTTTCAAGAAGCCCTTGAACTATGATCCTTATGCAGTTCTATTAAGTTTTCACTGGGCCGTGCATACAGTGATCTGGCTGTCAAGATTCCTGACTCAGGAACATGAAGTTCAGGAACGTTACACAACGAGAGAGAGAAAGAGACATGGTTCAAGTTAGCAACCTTATAATTTATCACCCTCAAGATATGCGTCAAAGAATAACCTGTCCTGACAATAAATTAATGGATGTTATTAAACTGTATACCATATATCTGTACACTTCTTGCTGATCGATCTAGATTTGCTCACACAAACGAGACAATACAATGGGACACTTTGATGACTCAGAAACACACTGTAGAATCCTCATGGATGAACGGAATACGGATGCATGTGGTTAAAGTGATTAGAGTAGGATTAATCATTGTTTAGGTCGTTACACACCGGCTAATTAGCGAATAAAGTCAATAAACGATGCGAAATTGCGAAATTTGCCTGCAAACTTTGATGTGTCTGCCTATATACATCTATAGTGTGTATATCCTCCTGCCACCTGTGGGCTGTCGGTAAAATAACTTTTTAAATACATAACAGAGAATGACAATGACAGTTGAGTTGACCAACACCTTTTGCGGAGGTGGCTCCTGCTAGCCAGAGCCATCTATAGTTGAGATATTGAGGGGGCAGAAAACAGCCCGGTCACGTGGTTCATGTACTCGTGCATTAATCCCGTAGACTGCAATGCATTCCGTAAACTTCCGGTTGTCCCTATTTGAAGCCTTCAAATAAGGACAAACAAATAGAAGTCTATGTAGAAGAGCCGCCATGGGACTGGCCCCATGAAGTGAACAGAGTTTGCGTAACTCTGTCTTACTCTATGGCTCTGCTGCTAGCACACACGTGCCCCAGGAAGTGCACATGGAGGAAGTCAGAGTGGGCTCCCTCCACCTACGTTCACAATTTCCCCTTACCAATTTCCCCTTTTCCCTTACTTTCTTATTTCTTACATTAAAAAAAAGAAAACATGATTTATACAGTATATAATAAAATATTTTCAAAAAGAAAACAAAAAAATAAATCATGAATCATTAAAAACATATATATATTTTCACAATGTTGGGTCCCAGGGAGGCTGAGGGAGCAGTGCACTATATCACTTTTATCCTATGGGTCTTTTTGTTTGGGAACCACTGCTGTATACTGTAGTACAAGGAGTTATATAGTCCAGTTGTCCTGCCAGGACTTTCACTGTTTAGTCACATAATAATCTCTGTGCAGCCATTTCATAAAAATCTTATGAAATAGCAGCACCCAGTTAAATGGACATTTAATGTCCATTTAACTGTTTGCAACAGCGCGTAAAGTGCATGTGGGACGTACTGTGAATAGCCAGTAGCATTTTACAGACATCTGTTAGCGTGTGTGTGTGTGTGTGTGTGTGTGTGTGTGTGTGTGTGTGTGTGTGTGTGTGTGTGTGTGTGTGTGTGTGCATGTGCGTGCACACGTTTCTGTTTAAGCTTTTGAAGTATAGTAAATCTGTGTGCGTCAGTGCGTGTGTGTCAGTATGTGTGTGTGCGCCTGTGCGGTTGCTTGCGCATGTGTTTCTGTTTAGACTTTAGAAGTAAATCTGTGTGTAAACAGCTATATATTGTACCTCTGTTTGTGTGCTTGCATACAGTATGTAGCCTATAGCCCTAGAGAGTGTGAGAGCAGTGAGGCAGTGTGCAGTCATCAATCTGTTTAAGTGTTACTTTGCGCCCTTTAAAGGGAACAAAAAAGGTACATAAATTCACCTTGGGTTAATGCCTGCTGGCTCTCTATGAATTTCACTGCCAGTGTTTAATTTTGAAAATGTATTCAGCTACTGGAAGTATGTAGTAACAGTGCCATAGGTTTCCAGGAAGAAGAAAAAAACGAAACAACTAAAACGTCTACCCCGGACTTTTCTGCACAAGTGCTGACATTTTTAACATTGAGCCTGCTTTCTCAGGAGATAAATTTAATCTTTACCATCAGGTCCAAAATTCATGTCAGATCCTGTGTCTAGGTGAGACATGGCCTTTGACACGATTTAAATGTCTAGAAGAGCAGGGAGACAATACAACAGGTCGTTTCGAGGAAGCAATCTGATTGGTTGAAAAAGCTCTCTAGCTTAAATAAAGAACACCCTCTTGTGTAATATTGCTTAATTAACATACTCTACCATACAGATTGGACAGAATTACATTTTTATTAATTAAAAAACAAGTTACATAGTGCCACTTTAAAGTTTAAACATACAAAGTGGTATAGGAGGTGCGTAAGTCATTAACTGCAGACAGATCAATCTTGTGTGGAAGTGTGATCAATGAAGGGGCTGTTGTAGTGTGTAATCACGAGCAAAGAGAACTAAAGGGAAACAAACAAAAGGTGCTGAGAGAGAGAGAGAGAGATAAGATTGCCACTGGTCAGGTGCTCCCAAATTTTCACCTAATTTGAAACCAATGCTTTACACAAACGTTGTCCTAACACATTGGACATTGAATAACACACACACACACACACACACACACACACACACACACACACACACACACACACACACACACACACACACACACACACAATGTAAGCACACAAATAATGTATCAGAAAACGTACTCCCCAAACACTCCACTCCTATTCTTGCTGAGTTAACAGATCCCAGAACAGTCCCTCTGGCTTAACTCCCCCCATTCCTTTCCCAGGATATATGCCTTTACTGCTAATGGCCTATTTATTAGACTAACGCACGCATGAACGCATGCACGGACGGACATGCTTAAAGAAGTGGATATGGATGAATGGGCATGATAGATTGATGGGTAAACAGTGGCTATTAGAATGAAAGGAGAGATGGGAGGAGAAGACAAGGGATTTACAGAAAGGGAAAATAATTGATAGATAGGCTGAAGAGAGATGAGGGAGAGAAATTAAAAGGGGGCAAAGGAGATAGGAATAGAGTGCCGAAGTCCTGACGTCACTCGCTCATCCCCTGGTTCGCGAAAGTTTCGGGTCATCTTAAAATCGTCACTCATATTTGATACAGTCTGTTGAAAATGTAACTAATTTGGCAGCAGTAACATTAGCGTTTTCTCGCAGTCAGTTGATTCTTCATATCCATATGAGTGAAACCGCCGGGATTATTTGTTTATTTTTTTCAAACATAAAACAATACACGTGGCATAGAGCCCTCTAGTGGTATTGATGTCAGACTTTGGTGCTCTATTGAAAAGAGAGAAGGATTTCGAGAGAGAAGAAAGAGAAGAAGGGAGATACGAAGTAGAGAAGGAAAGAGTAAGAGAGAGAGATATAGATAGAGATGGTGATGGAAGGAAGGAGATAAGTTCTATAAGTGTTGACTCTTCTGTCTCCCAAACTAAGGAATGTACTGCAATTAGAATTATTGCAATTAGAACTGCAGACTCACTCCCTGTCTTCCGCCGTAGTCTGAAAACTCACCTCTGTATTTGATGTATTACCATGTGTTCTTGCTTACTGTAAATCACTCTGGATTAAGAGCGTCTGCTAAATGCCTAAATTGTAATTGTAGATACTGTATTTATTTTTCCCCTGCTAGGAAAGGCCTAATAACATCCGTTTGAATACCCCCATGAACAGGTCCTGTTTTATTTCTAATAGTTACAATTATTTCCACATTCTGCCAAAAAGTCTGCTTAAAAATGTGTATTGGACCCAGTAGTTATGTAAATGTTATGTAAAGTTATGTAATATAAGGTGCAGAACTGTGGCCATACAGACCTTGTCAGCCGTGTTCTTTAACGCATATGTTTGGATGAATACTGCTTGACATAGCCAGCCTTGACACGAGGAACCTGTCAGCTGTCTTCTTTTCCCATTTTATTACAGAAAAAAGAAAGAAAATCTTGATCTTGAAAAATGTGATAATAAAGCATGATTTTTATGTACATCGAGAGAGAGAGAGAGAGAGAGAGAGAGAGAGAGAGAGAGAGAGAGAGAGTCAATGAAGGTATTTATCTATCTAGTATTTGTATTTGCCCCCCAATACTAGCAAGGGATGGGGGGCTGATTCGTCAATCAGCTGATAATTTAACCCTGCCTCCTAGTGCATCTATGCTACTTTATATAATGCCTCATTCTAATTTATAAGGTTGGGCAAAGGACATATAACTTTTGAAATGCTAATTTAACAAAAAACCTTAACGGGGGAAGCTAGGCTTTTAGATTTAGTATGGTTTATGACTTATATATTTCAGTTAACTACCAAATAGTTTTTTACTTTTTGTACATATATCTTCTAGCACACAGGCGTAGGAGTACAGGGACTCAGGGAGGGTAGTGAAGTTGTGAAGTCAAAGCAGAGGAGAAGGATTTCACAAACTTCTGAAATACTTAATTTCTAAGCTGTCTGAATGATGTGCAAGTCTTTAGTGATGTGCACACCTACAGTACTGTAGGTACTTGAAACTGCTGCACCCACACACAGACACGGTAATAAAACATAAGTTGTGATACTGTAGTGGGGGGAGTGTAGTACACTATGGCCCAATAATGACTCTTAGCGTGTGTGTGTGTGTGTGTGTGTGTGTGTGTGTGTGTGTGTGTGTGTGCGAGCGCATGTATTGTTGCTCCTGGGGTGGTGATCCTGAACCTACCCATAATCCTTTTCTTGGCAGTTCCAATCACTGTGGCCCGAGGCAATCTGCACTCACTTTACCTCCCTTGCTGCCCGCTGTACCATAATCTCTCTGTGCATCTCTCTCTCTCTCTCTCTCCCTATCTCTCTTTCTCTCTCTCTCTCTCTCTCTCTCTCTCTCTCTCTCTCTCTCTCTCTCTCTCTCTCTCTCTCTCTCTCTCTCTCTCTCTCTCTCTCTCTCTCTCTCTCTCTCTCTGTTTACCCACCACATGCACACACAGTCCTTTTAAAGTCTCTGTCTGTCTCTTCATCTTCTCCCTTCAGTTTGCTTCTACAAACGATTACGATCCTTGACAGCTCATACTGGGACTTGATGGAAGTCCACAGTTGTGTGTGTGTGTGTGTGTGTGTGTGTGTGTGTGTGTGTGTGTGTGTGTGTGTGTGTGTGTGTATGCACGCATGCACGCACCGTGTGTGTGTGTGTGTGTGTGTGTGTGTGTGTGTGTGTGTGTGTGTGTGTGTGTGTGTGTGTGGATGCAGGGGTCATTTGTCACCTTGACAAAAAGGACAAGACAAATGTATGTTTACAAAAATGGCCACACAAGGTTTCAGACACATTCACTCATTTACTGTACACATACATTTCCCTGTATGCAATGGAGGGAGACAGATAGACGGATAAGGTGATAATAAATAGCATAAACAAGGGACAAACATGTACTGTAGGAAAAGTACTTATACCGCTATAGTCAGTTCAACTTCAAATATGATTATTTTGGGTGGGTCAGGGCCATGCAGTAGGAGACACATTTGTATCACGTATTCTTCCAGCACTGTAGCTCAAGGACACAAAAGAACAGCATGCAGCCATGCACTCGGGAATGACGTACGTACAGTAAAAATACATATCTATGTGTATGTCAAAGAATAATGCACACGATCTGCTGAACGAGAGGTAGCCAAGCAACATGATGCTACAAAAGTAAAGAAACTTGAGTCCAACTGTGATATACGGTAGAATGGAGAAACAAAGGGACAATGTGTGTGAGATACAGTAGGAGGAAGGTGAAATCAGAGTCTATTTTGTTCAGGTGTGGAGGTGTCTTTACTGGTGAGTCATGTTTGCTGACTTGCAGCAGTATGAAAGCCTCTTTGTTTATGTTCTCAATGATATACACTATACAGTATAATAGAGTTGACCTGAATTTGCACCTCATCGTTGTCGTGATAATTCTAAAACGGCAAATAACTCAGGAAGAAAATTCTTTAGCCATTTATCATCATCTCTTTTCCTGCAATACATAATAGCCTCATATTTTTCATAGAAGACAGTGTATTTGTACAGAGCCTAACCAGCTGTTTTATTGTACCGTATACACATGTAGGAATGTGTCAATCAATTATGAAGTGGTGTTTAATGCAAGTTCAGGAGTAGAGACCACCCTCTGTTTATCACGGCCACTGCCCATTCTAAATCACTTCAACGCTTGCCTATCTACCACACCTGCCTTCACTCGGCCGCTCTCCATTCACAATCACCCATATCCACTGCACCTGCCTCCATACTCACAGCCAATCCTTGTTGCAATTACAGTACCACAGTATAAATACACCTGCAATCTCTCGACCGACTTGTTTGTTCTGCTTCACGAGTCACGACAGACCAAACACATGGGTTGTGAGTACTGCACTTTTCTGCTATTTCTGCTATTCATTGCTTCAAGTTCATCACCCTCCTCCACCCCAACCTCCTCGATTCTCTGTCTTCTTCTTTCTCTTTCTCTAGAATCCAGGCGGCCAGTAATGGAGCAGAGACAATGTGTGTGTGTGTGTGTGTGTGTGTGTGTGTGTGTGTGTGTGTGTGTGTGTGTGTGTGTGTGTGTGTGTGTGTGTGTGTGTGTGTGTTCTCCATAGATAAGGTCAACAAACGTTTAATATCTTTAATATCAGGGCATTCATCATGACTTATCTATACTCTCTCTCTCTCACATGCACACACACACACACACACACACACGCACTACACACATTACACACTACACACTACACACTAGCCATTGCCTTGCTCATACTGTACATGTCATGCATTGACCGTAGATGATAGGGAGCTGGGAGCATAATGTACACGTACTGTATCCAACGTGCTTGGTTCATGTGAATACATATCAGCATGTATTGGGATTCAATTAGTAAAATGCATATGTAGGCAAAAGAATTGTGGTCACCACTAATCATGTTGGCAAAGCAAGGAGAGGAGAGGAAATTCTGTAGCTGGTCTCGCGTTTGCATTTCTGAGTGTGATTGGCATGATTGAGTATGCTTGCATATTTTTGTCTACTGTGTGTGTGTGTGTGTGTGTGTGTCAGTGACAACATCTACATTGAGTCTGAGCTTCGGCCAGTCTCTATGGGTGTCCCGCAGGGCTCAATCTGAGGCTCTGTCCTTTTTACATTATACATCAATTGCATTATTTATTTCTAAATTATAAAAATACTGTATGTGCTCACCTGCCTTAATGGCTTACAGTATGTTTTTTCCCCTCCAACGTCTGGCTTTTTGAAAGACCCTACAGGCCTTGGGAAACCCGCCCTTTCACCCTACAGGCCTTGGGAAGCCCCATTGGGGGGGCTTTGAGTGGCAGTTGCCCCAACTGCCACTCAAAGGGACTACTGGCCAAACACAGCACGTCTTTTCCGGGACTTTCCCAATAATAATGGATATGTTACTGTTCATGCCATAGCATGCAATGTACGGTACCAAATTGCTACTAAAACAGTTAGGGTAAAAGCTTAGCTTGTTTGTCCTTGGTTAAATGCTGATTTGCACTCTTATGGCAAGAGACAAAAAGTTAGTTTAAATTGAAAGTGTTGACGAGACTAAAATTTGCAATATGAGCGGATGGTTAGCTTTTCTTTTTCTTTTTTACGGTCTGTATTCAGGAGTTGCTCATATTCACATTTATTGCATTCGTCCCATGGGGGAGCAATTATACAGCACAGATGTTTTGTCTGTAAGCAGAGCACCCGAGGAAGGCCCAGCCCAAACGTCTGTGCTCTATAATTGCTCCCCTGTTGGAGGTACAGAAAATGTGAATATGAACATCATCCCACAAAGTTGCATGAACATCTAAAACAATTGTCGAAATACTAATACTGTAATTACTAAATACACGTAATTATGTGAACAGACAGACAAACAGAATGACTCAAAAACATAACCCTCTTACAGTACGAATTTGCTTTAACCACATTGCATCAGTTGCAATGTCACTATTGCACATGTGTACATTGCAATGTCAATGCTGATTTGTATAATATTTAATTCACCCACACTGTTCTGACTGGTCACATAGTGTGTCAGTTTAATTCAAAGCAGAAAACCATTTGAATCAAGCTGTATGTAAATGTTGAGGGGCGCTGGAAAGGGTCAGCAAATTCAAGATTCTTGGAGTACACATTGAGAGGAAACAGTCACCTGAGGAACTCACACACACCTGAGGGAAAAGGCCCAGCATCAGGTTTCGCCACCTGAAGAAGCACGCCCCCCACATTCTCAGAAAAACCTACAGCGGGTGGTCCGGTCAGCTGGACGCATAATTGGAGGTGAGCTCCCCTCGCTCCAGGAACTGTACAAGAAGAGGTACATAGTCAAAGCTCAGCACATCATCAAGGACACACATCACCCCAGCCACAAACTGTTCACATGACGGGCTGCCGGGCAAGGCAGCCTACCGTAGTATCAAGGGCCAGGCCACCAGGTTGATGAACAGCTTCCACTCGGCTACCATCTGGCTGTTGAACAAGGCATGACCACCAGCTGCCAGACTGACCTTTGGACCTTTGCTTTCCTCATGGGCTTATCTAGTGTGGATTATACCAGTATACCTGTAGTAGTATCAATATACCAGTGGTTGAACTTGACATGTGGTTGCTACTCTCTTCCATCAGTTTTACTAATCTCTTAATACAGGATAAAATACTGGTTGTCCCAGCAAGCTAAATATATTAAAAAAAATGTCCAAACATGTAAATAAATAAATGATACATAGCTTGCAGAGTTAGTTCAGTCAGATATAATCGAGGGGTTAATACGCTGCATTACTATGTGGGTGTACACAGTGTACATGTTATGTGATGTAGCAGTCAGCTGACCAATTGGACGGGGTATTTAAGCTCATCTAGACTGCATTCTTCCTACGTTCCTTCTGGTTCCTGGTTGTTGTTATGCACTGTTTTCTCCGGACGCCACCCCAGCACCACCGATGGGCTCTGCTATTTCTGTTCCCCATGAGGGGGATTGTCATTGTATTATCTATCTCCCTGCTCTTAATGTTTAATGATGGCTGTATAATTGTACCGAGCAGGGAGAAACTGTAGCAGAGTGTGCAAATAATATATGCACACTTGTATTCTCATTCTATAATAAATATTTGTTCAATATATTCGTGAGTTATTTGACTGAAATAGGTTTTTCGTAAAAGAAAAAGTCTCTCCCCACGTCAGGTTAGGAGTGTCTATTTCCATTTGCTGACTAAACTTCAGTTGTCAGGGTGAATTATTACTCATAGCTGAGTATAGCGATCAGTTTCTCTGCTTGCGATTCTGCCAGGGAAAAGTTACTGCAACTATTGATTTGTAACAGAATTCATAATTATTATTTGTTTGACCATGACAGTTCATTTGATGTTTGTCCACAAGAGCAAGTCACCTTTTTGAGTGGTGCAACCACTCCTACAACCAGCAATGTCCGTGTACCTGTGTTCACCTATGTGACTATGAGCATCATATAATGAGTACCAGTAGGGGTGCTGCAGAAACAGAGAGAGAGAGAGACAGTGCTGACAGACTGTTGCCTGCTAATGAGAGAGAGAGGGGGCGAGGGGGGGGGGGAGGGCACCACTCGGTTCACACAGGTGTGATTTTTCAGCTACAAACAGTTAATTTAACTCACTCTAAAGCATAAAGCAATTCATACTTTGTCGCACGGCAGCGTTGCAGCGTAAAAACTAGCTGACCTACAAGCTCATTAACAATCTGATTGGCCACCGCTCACACAACTGCTTACTGTCATTTCAAATGAAAATTACTCTAGCGTTTCATACCAAAACCCCACTGGCAGAAATCCAGGTATAGCTTATAGGCTTTCTGTCTATCTGCAAATGAAAGATAAGATAACACGTAAAATGTCATACTCATCTATGTATTAATGCAATTAATAATCTCTGTTTGGCTGTGTGTGCCTGTCCCCTGCATCGATTTCAGACTTGACATGTGTATTGCTGTGCAACCCCAGGTGTGATGTGAAGTCGATTGGACTGGCAATTGTCCAGAAGGACAATCCACAAATCTCTGTATCTGTCTGTCTGTATTTATCTCTTTGTATCCCTTTTATCTCTATGGTGATCCCTGATCCCGATTATTGATGAACACAAAGTGTGTCACACACCCTCGGGTACTCGGCGACACGCATGCACAGAGAGTTACTTGCGGTTTCATTCTTTTATTAAGTATATACGGTACTGTGCTGCTACTAACTTCACGGTTTCATTCTTTTATTAAGTACGGTACTGTGCTGCTACTAACTTCACGGTTTCATTCTTTTATTAAGTACGGTACTGTGCTGCTACTAACTTCACGTAGGAGTGTGTTGACCGCTTTTACTCAGACTAGGCTCCAGACTTCACCAAAACAAACTGGTCAGGCTACTACTTGGCCTCACTCCCCGAACCCACCTCACCCCTGCCCATTTTGACAGGCTGGAATCCAGCAAACCTTTTCTTGTCAAGGACCCCCAAATTGACACTAATTAGCCCGTGGACCCCCATTTGAAAAGATATGCCAGGGACCCCCATGAGAGAAGATTGTTATGGCTATAGCAGTGATTCTCAACCCGTTTAAGACCCTCAGTTTGACACACATTAGTCTACGGACCCCCATGTAATGGCATTTCTATCTCTGAGACCCCAATTTATATTGGAACAAAATTGGAACAACATTTTGGTTTTGGTTCCATTTGTACACTCAGAGTTACAGACCCATAAGGGTCCATTTGGTTCCAAACTATCATTTAACTCCCTCACGGACCCCTGGGGGTCCCCGGACCCCACTTTAGGAACCACTGGCTTAGGTTTGACGACAGACTACAGCATCTTGCAATGGGCCTGGTCCACATAATTCGCTGCACCACCAAGATACTCATGTACCTGTCTAAATACTTCCTTAATGTCAACGAAGTCTCCCACCAGAGGGAGTTCAACAAACCATGTGCAACCCAGATTCAGCACAAACAAGGGACTAAATTAATTTTGCTCCTATGCCACCAAAATGTAGAATGCCCTACCAACAGTCATTAAGTCATTGTGAATCCCTTGACTCCTTCAAAACCAGGGCACCTACAGACGACTGCAATTCGAAACTGGCCCCCGGAAAGTTTGAGTCCCCTCCCACCCCCTTTTCCCTTTACTGTATGTTTTGACATTTTACCTCCTTAAATGATGATTTCCTGTTTTTCTTTTTATATAGAAGTGTATATTTGTTCTGATGAATTGAAAATGGTGGACCCTATTGTAAACAAGTGTAATGCTTTTTGGTGTTGTACACAGTATTAGTAACAGTTTTTGTATTAAGTTGTGCTTTCGTTTCAAATGTACCCATTCTGCATACTGTTATACTTCGATCCTGTAGGTTCACACTCTATAACATACGACGAATTAGACCGTTCCTCACCCAGGAATCAGCCCAGCTCCTAATCCAGACAACAGTCTTGTCAAAACTTAACTATTGTAACTCCCTCCTTACTGGCCTACCGGCATGTGCACTTAAGCCTCTCCAACTGATTCAAAATTCCGCAGCTCGCTTGGTCTTCAACCAGCCAAAATTCTCACACGTCTCTGCTCTGCTCCCTACACTGGCCCCCGGTTGCTGCCCGCACAGAATACAAAACTCTGATGCTGGCATTCAAAGCAACCAAAGGTATGGCTCCCCCATATCTTGCAAGCATGATTGAACCCTACAAACCCTCCCGCGCACTCAGATCAGCCAACACAGGAAAGCTGGAAGTACCCTCACTAAAAACGCTGGGACAACGCTCCACACGTCCCAAACTCTTCTCCCTTCTGGCCCCAAAACTGTGGAATGCACTTCCCGTTGCAATCAGAACTGCAGCATCACTCCCAATCTTCCGCCGTAGTCTGAAAACCCACTTTTTCAGACTCCATCATGGCCCATAGCACTTACCCTACCCCCTTACATAGCACTTTTTAGACTTAGATAGCATTTGAAACAGACTTATAGCATGTCATGCAGACATGAGCACAATAATTGCTTTGTATGTAGTCATAGCACTTCATAGTACATATGTATAGTATAGTATAGTATAGTATAGTTTATATGTATAGTGTCATTATATAGATATGTTCTAGTTACGTTCTTAGCTTACGCATGTTTCATGATAAATCCATTTTATATATGTGATGTATTCCCATGCTTTTTGTTCTTGCCTAATGTAAATCGCTCTGGATTAAGAGCGTCTGCTAAATGCCTAAATTGTAAATTGTAATCAATCAATCAATCAATCAATCAATCAATATCAGTTGGATCGGTGGTGCGATGTGAGGGCTGTGTAGTGGCTTGAACTCTAGATGTGAATAATGGGTGAATGTTCTAACTTCTAAAGCACTTTGAATGGTCGGAAAGGAAAGTTATACACAATGTGTCGCAGCGTAACGCATTGTGAGCTTATAGTCTGTGACTTTATGCCTTTGTAATGGCACATGCATGCAAAAATAAAGCAGATTATTCACACAAGTACAGTGTATATTGTGACATCATGCAATATCAGAGAATAGCACACACTGTACACACGCAGGCACTCACGTTATGCAGGTAAAATCAAGTTGCACATTATGAAATGCATGCATTTCACCCAATCAACACAAACAAACACCTATGAGAGAGTGATCACAGCAATCAATTTAGCTTAGTGCTTTGTACCTTCTGTCATACATAAACATGCATTCATTTTCACAGCTGACAGAATATGTCTGCCTTTCATACATCACACAAAGAGCAGAGCACTAGGGCACATTCACATGCGCAAGCACTCCAACACTGTCTTTGATAGTCACGCACGCACGCACGCACGCACGCATGCACGCAACCGCTACAAGTGTGCAAACAGACACATGCCACACAGATCAAGAACCACAAGCCGTTAAACATATTCCCTTCCATCAGTCACATGCACATTATACTTACACACAAACGCACACACACACGACACATACTCACAGTAGCAAGGAGCGAAGCATATATTATTTGATCATATCTCCCTCTCTCTATGCAGCACTCTATGCAGCACCACTACAAACAAGAACACAAGCATGCATACAGTAGGCTACACATGCAAGATGAGCACACATCTGCTTTTGACAGCTACGTAGTATGTGCTGTGGTAGCTTGAATAGCTATAGTCCCAACAGATTAACACAGGCTATTAACATTAGCTGCCACACAGCCACAATGTATCAACACATGTATGACAGCAGACAGTTGACACCAGAGGGAACAACATGTCTCTCCGTTTATCCCTCCCGTTTACATTCATCTGCCTTACATACTGTGTGTGTGTGTGTGTGTGTGTGTGTGTGTGTGTGTGTGTGTGTGTGTGCTCTCACGTGCAAACCTTATCGGGTACATTCTATTCACAAGACAGCCACCTAAGGGTCACTGTGGTACAGTATACTGTACTGCCTATATACTATACGTATATTATGTACTGTATGAATATGGGTGGATGGCTATAGATGCTATTTTGTTTATCTCCCATGTCCTTATTTATTCGCAGAGACAATAAGAAAATAATGTTTAATCGCCACTTTGAGTGAACTCATTAACATGTTTTTGAGATACTGCCCCAGTAAATGAAAGGATAGCCCACGCTGGGTATTCCCTGGCAGCGTGGGGAGAGAGTTGGATTCCCTGGCAGCGTGGGGAGAGAGTTGGCTCAGAACTACCAAGGTGTGTAGCTGGCATGCATGCCTCAGCAGTGTTGGTAAGCAGCCATTCTTTGAACAGTCAAAGGTCACTGATTTCCACTCAGTGTGTTGGTTTCTTCATGCCCGGATAAACTCCAGCGTCTCCTCAGCCATGAATTCTACCAAACCATCCACAGCAACCGCATTTGGTGGCCAGGTTTTGTTCCATGTTTGACATTGCAAGTTGGCAAGCGAGGTATATGTTGCTGTGCCAGTTCAGTGCACGGTGTAACTTTAACTGGACTGATTGGCCAGCTGCCCTCTAACCCCTACAACCATTGTGCCACTGTCCCTCTAAAACTATCACTGTAAATGCACCCTTTGAATTTGCTCCATGGGCCTGAATGACCCCCAATTTCCTGGAAATTAACAACATCCAGTATGAGTTCATTCGTAAATTCACTCAGAGGTTATCGGAGCATAATGCTCTGTTTCTTGTTGTTTGGAAATTCAAAGCATTCGGTTAAGATACAGCACACTAGACACTGTAGACGATTTGTCCATTTCATACATCAACTAATTTGTAAATACATTTTGCATGAAAACCCAACACATCTATACACATGCACGCATTCACGCACGCACACAATTCGCTCGACAATTATTTTTTTGGTTTATATCTGTTGTCCATGATGTTGGAAATAAGTCCACAGAGTGTTGTTACACATTAATAAAAAAAGAGGAAAATACCACTCAACATGCATTAGCCTTCAGCTTTTTAGTTACCCTGTTACAGTACATTCCACAAATTACTAGGTACCAATAGGTCATTTACCAGTTCACCCATCGTACACATAATTATGTACTTACTATATTTACCATACATTGCTTACAGTATGTACTTTCTAACTATACTGTATGTCAGATTACCATCTACTTTCCTGTTAAATAACTGTAATATAGTGTTAACTGCAAACACCCCTGCCTGCCAAATATTGATATTGTTTTTTTTTCTTTTTTTTAATATTTATATTTATTGGGTTTTTTCTTCAACATAAAATAACATGACGTAGCATACCATAACATACCATAACATGACATGACATGACATGACATGACATGACATGACATGACATGACATGACATGACATAACGTAGCACATCACGGTGGGAGCGGGGAGAAGGAGGAGACATCGGGAGGCCGATTCACACACACACACACGCACACGCACACGCACACACACGCACACGTACCATGCCACACTACTGCGCTAAACCAGTTTAGTTCACTGTAGTTTTGGAAAACTCATGCACTACTACAGACTACAGTTATCTATTATATAACATTTGTATACAATGCACACCACATCAGTGCATCCATTTTTAGATGCAAGACAGACCTGAGTCCCGGGGCTAATTTGACACCAGTAACATAAGACAGCCTAAGGTCAATATCACAGTTAGCCCAGTTTAGTAAGTGCAATGGTAAAATGTGACTGTAGCGAGCCCGAGGCTAGGAACAAAGTTAATTAGCTAACACAGTTAGACTTGTGCAAAAACATATAAAGCATAAAACCTTCCGTGATTTCATAGGAAGGGACAACACAGTCCTTTGTAACAAAAAAAAGAATTACACAATGGACCGAACTTACTTCAATGCTCTATGGCTTTATTCCACAACAGATTTGGTTATTACGCTTCATCAGGCACCTGATGAAGCGGGATGGCTGCTGCATGTGTGTTTGTGTGTTTCTAACACACTTTTACTCTGGGACTGCTCATAAGTCAGACGTCCCGTTAGTCAGACCTGCGTGGCCGGTTAAGACCCGACATGCACGTGCATAGCTCCCCAGGCTCCCCCACTTATTAGTTTGCCAGCCCATATCTTTGTTTGGTAGGATGCCTAGTTAGGTCTTGAGTTTATTATTATTGTTTTCGGCATTTTTTAAGTTAACCCTTTATTTATTCAGCTATTCAGTGTTTCCTGTTGTGTTACATTCCTGGCTTGTGTGGGGTTCAGTGTCTGATATTTATGGCCCGATTTCAAATTTAAATATATGTGTTATGGTCCTTGGTGTTCGAGCCAATTGTAAAGGTCCGTAACATAATTGGTTAAAAATCACCCGTGGCTCCCAACATGCGTGGAACTAATCCATGCTGCGAGTTAAAAATCACCCGTGGCTTCCTGTGCGGTTAGGGTTAGGTTAGGGTTTGGGATAGTGTTCAGAATTATATGGAAAGTCGGAATATTGAGAGGTCAGAATAATGACATGACACCCTTTTACTCCTCGTATTTTCAACTCTAGATGCCAGGCTGACGCATTCATTGTTTTGTTAATGGGTGAGCATTTGTGACATTTGAACAAACTGCACTTTAACAAGATGTATAGTGTCATATTAGGCATTTGACTGGAGTGAAAAATATATGTTGTATATGTTGCTTACCGTTCCCGGGAGCGGAGCAACATTACAGTTGAATGAAGTGTACTCGGGTGCGAAAGAATCAAGGCCAATGTGAATCATGCATCGGAGACCAGGCAATCGTATTCGGGAACAGTTTGAATCAATCGGACTCAGTGAATCTGCCCTTAGATTAATCAATGTAACAGAGTATGTGCTGTATAAGAAATTCTCCATTGGCTCTAATTTCTTCCTTTCTAGCTCTTTTCAATAAGTAATATATTTCCGTACTGCACGTATATAAGACTACTAGCTGGTGCGAGTAGGGACAGGGTCAAACCCCTTAGTGTCAATCCATCATCGGAAGCCCTTACCAGACCTGATTAACCACAAACCAGAACTGAGGGAACACTGAGGAGGCTCAATAATAGGCCAAAATAATATTAACTAGATTTATTTTTGCCGTGTTCCAGTTTAAATACTGGCACATTAGTGCAACACCTGAATCTCTGCTCACTACACACTCTGTACTCCAGCTTAACCTGGAAATAGATTTGTCCGAAATGGTAATTTGTCTGAGTTCTGCGTGCTCATTTCCTAACAACATAACATTCCTGCATGCCTGTGTTCAACAGTTTGAGGGTGAACGTATCCCACTTGATTAAACTGCAGAGATACTGAAGTGCATTTATATTATTATGAATAACAGTGATCAAAACTACTGAAAGAACAAATTAAATAATGGGTTGATTTTTGAGTGGTGCAACCACTCCCTTACGGACTTAAGTGTGTGGGTGGCTGGCTGGCTGGGTGGGTGCCTGCCTGGCTGGGTATGAGCATGAAAACAGCATGGTTGTTTTTCACCACCTGTGCGCAACCTAACACACACACACAAACACACACGCACATATTAACTGTATATATGATGATTTTGAGTGTGCCAATACAGTACAGTACAGTAGAGGGTACAGTAGAGGGACCGGCTCACGGTCATTTCTCAACCGTTTCGGACACGGGCCAGCACCCCGGAACCGGAACCGCCCCCCTGGGCGCGTCTAGACTCCCCCCACACCCCCGGAGACCCCCAAATGGTAACTCTGTCATTTCTCCACCGTTGTGGACGCAGGGCGGCTCGCCGGAACCGGGCTGGCACCCTGGGTGCGTCCCTGTGTGTCTGGAACCCCCCCACCCCCGGGAACCCCCACACGGAGTTGCACCACTCACTTCACACGGGTGTGATTTTACTTATACAATCATACTGTTTGTTGTGCGAGAATGCATGGCAAACAGCTCACATGAGAAATACAGCATCTATACAACATGAAAGGCAGGAGTATGTGTGTGAGCAGGCAGGAGTGAGGATTTGGAATGTAGCTGTCAGTATAGCCGGCTTCATTCTTCCGGACTTTCATATAATCCTCTCCTCCTCACATTGTTCTCTACCTTGCTCCTCCCGTCTATCCATCCCTCCACCCTCCTTTCCTCCCATCTTAATTTGCTCTACCCCTCCTACCTCCTTCCTTAATACACAGGCACACATACATGCACACGCACGCACACACACAGGCAAATATGCTTGATGACAAAAAGATACATGGCCAGGAAGGAAAGGCTTAGACACACAGCATGTACAGTATGTGTTGGATTAGTAATAACAGTGACAGTATGTAGCAGCTGACAATGGGCTGGAGGAGTCATCAGGGAACTTATAGGTGCCATGTACCCGCCAGTTGAAGTGGAAGTGGGAGGTGTAAAGGTTGAACAGGAAGGGTGACAGCATGGTTCCTTGGGGTGTGTCTGTCTGTGTTGCTGACCAGCACTTATCTGACAGGCTGCAGTCTGACTGTGACCTACTGGTGAGGTCAGATATTGCCTGGAATTTTCTATGTGTTTTCTTGGATTTAAAGACTGTATGTAAGTGATGTGATTTAGCTATCATTTCTTTGTGTGTGCCTTTTACCTCTTAAGTGTGAGATACGCATTATTAGTTATTTAGTTTTGTCCCACAATGTTCTCACCATTTCAATATCAAGATGGTGAAACACAGGACACAAACTGCAGGGGGTTCAGGGCAGGCCATCACTAAACACAGGACACAAACTGCAGGGGGTTCAGGGCAGGCCATCACTAAACACAGGACACAAAGTGCAGGGGGTTCAGGGCAGGCCATCACTAAACACAGGACACAAACTGCAGGGGGTTCAGGGCAGGCCATCACTAAACACAGGACACAAACTGCAGGGGGTTCAGGGCAGGCCATCACTAAACACAGGACACAAACTGCAGGGGGTTCAGGGCAGGCCATCACTAAACACAGGAAACAAACTGCAGGGGGTTCAGGGCAGGCCATCACTAAACACAGGAAACAAACTGCAGGGGGCACAATGTTCTTCCGCACCCGAGTACAAGACATTCAACTGTAATGGAGGCTTTCACATTACATCGATCCGTATCCGAGTACACTTCAATCAGTCCCAAGACTACCTCCATGCGGTCCCGGGAATGGGTTGGGTGATCGACTTTGGGGAGCGGTACGCAGCATTCACACTATGCCAAGTGGTCCCGAGTGTGCACCCGGGACCATAGTGTGAATCTGCCCATAGTGTAGTGCTACATTAGGCCTGATCTTGGCATATTGTTTAGGGTTTTTTTGTCACTTAAATTTTTATAATTATTTTTAACAAAAAAACAAAGAAAACAATAGCAACACACATACAGTACAAACAAACTCAAAATTTGCATGTTACATCACATATTCCTAGGCATTTACTGTTGTTCCTCATTCCCCCATACCCTTATTCTTTATGTTCAGTCTTAAATGTTGTCCATTTGGACCATTTGTCCTCCATTAGTTCTTCCTGCAGTCTCAGACGGTGTGTCAGTTTCTCCATGAGATGTATATCCTGAATCAACTCTCTATCCTCTCCTCGTATCTTTCCCCCCATCAAGTACAAAACATCACACTTCATAGGCACCTCATATCCCCATATCTTTTGTATCTGATCATGTATCATTTTCCAAAAAACTTCAATTTTGGGACATTTCCAAAACACATGTGAGTGATCCACATTTGCATCTCCAAACCTCTCCAACATTGTATCTGTTGCTTTAACTGTTCGCTCTTTGGTGTTATAAAAAATCTGCATATATTTTTCCAAGAGAATTCCCTCCATATCCGTGAATTGGTAGATGTGCATTTTCCAAACTTTTTCTGTAATTTCTATGTTTAGCTCTGCTTCCCATTTCTTTTTAATATATTCCGTTGAATGACTGCTACTCATCAAAATTGTATAGGCTATATTGCTAATTCGAATCTTTTTCCCTTTGTATATATTTTTAATAATTTGGACTATACCATTCACTTAAATGGAGGGCCTCCCTTTGATTTCCTTAGTGTAATAATCCCTTAGTTGAAGATACCTGAAGAAATCATGCTTATCCATCCATGTATTTAACACTCAAATCTGTGAAACTCTCCAATGCCCCATTTTTCTCCAAAACACACCACGCCGTCATTCCTCATAGGCAGCTGCATATTGTTTTTTGAGTGGTGCAACCATAGGGTGCAGCCACTCCAATGCCCAGCTATGTGCGTCTCTCCCTATGTCTGTCCCTATATGTATGTTTAGGGTACCAACAGGTGACAAAGTGGCGCTGTTGAGCTTCACACTGTGCACAGGTGCATGATGGGAAGCTGACATGTGGCGCTGTTGAGCTTCACACTGTGCACAGGTGCATGATGGGAAGCTGACATGTGGCGCTGTTGAGCTTCACACTGTGCACAGGTGCATGATGAGAAGCTGAGTTTTTAACAGCCATTACGTGATTTTGGGTGTGACAGTACAGTAGAGTACAGTAGAGGCGGCCGGCCCCCTGGGTGCATGCGTCCCTGGGGGTCTGAAACGCTTTAAAATTGTAAATTGTCAGTAGTTTGTGTCAGCAGCTTGATAATGACACCTGTGTTAATGATGGAAGGTTATATTCACCGGTGGTATACGTCAGGGTTAGATGACTGCTGAGTCGGTTTAGTTAGATCACTAAATGTAAACACACTTAATGTAACACACACATAACGGCATTATGTAATGCTAAAAGGTAACATGGTATGCTATTAGTTACCACAAAAAGTAGTTGCGTTACAGTAACTTGTTACTTTGTAACAAGTTAGTCCCAACACTGCAGGACAATGGAGGAGCATAATCCTGTTTAGGGCCCCTATTGACCTATAGAGCTGGACCTGCTGCTGGGATGAATGCCATGCTGCATACAGCAGCGCTGGGCCTGGCTGTTCCATATAGTAGCTCTTTCCTGACACTAGCCTCTCTCTGTTCCATAAATTGTGAGCTTTTTTGGAGACCAGTGAGGCACAACATTTTTGTGAACAATGAAAAAGACATCTGATAGACCGGGAGCACAAAACCATTTTGTTTAAGTGACCACAGTGACCACAGCAGGAAATTAAAGTCTTCTGCATAGATAAGTGTGCATGTGATCACGTGCGTGCGTGAGTGGGTGCATGCGTACGTATCACGTATGTACTTTCCTGCCTGCCTGTGTGTTTGTGTGTGTGCGAACCCTAACCTTTATACAGTAGAACTTTATCCTTATGTCATACATTTACAGTAGCTTAGTACAGCTTAAAAAAGAGCGGGTTTGCAGGTAGAGTTTAGCCCATTAGGCATGCATTTCTTTATGAAATGATGATCCTACTGATCCCATATCATCTGTGCTATATTGCTGTTATTTTACCACTTTGATGTCAAATACTGGGATCAGTGGCTGCTGTGGTTTCCACAGCACATTTCTCTGTATATATTATTCTGGCTGTGAAGAGTCCTCTGGTCATTTTAGTTTTTCTTGTTGCTCTGATGCTCTGATGTCTATCCAGTGGTACTTCTAGCAGCTTATCCCACAGGCTGCCCCAGGCACATGCAGGCACACTGACTGGACTGATCTGCCAGCCAGCAGCCACCCTGCACCTGGAGATACACAGTGACACCAACCATAGGAGAGAAGGAAGACAGGCAGACACATGTACACGCACGCACACACACACACACACACACACACACACACACACACACACACACACACACACACACACACACACACACACACACACCGTGCACGCATGCACACACACATGCATGTGTGTGCACACACACTGCCCCTGTCCGTGGGCAGATACTCTGAAGGTCTAACATCACACTGAGAGAGAAATGGCTGGGCTAGATACTCCACCACTCACACAGCATCTCTCCCAGCGTGCACACACGCACGCACAAACAATGACCCACAGTGCACAGAGCATTAATAGATAATAATACTTTATGTACATGGAATATGACTGAAAACACATGAGTTAGTGTACAGTGTACACAGAACATGAAATTACAAACACCATGCACACTGTTACAACAAAATGCAGCCATATAAGTGCTTAAATCACTGGCAAACACGTCATTTACAGCTAAACAGCTATGTTATAAAAGGAACAAAATAAATAAATAAAAAGGCTTAGTGGGAATTCTGCACAAAACTGACACCAAATTGTTAGCTAGGCCAATTTGTGATAGTAAAATGCAGCTAAAGACAAACGCAATGCCTGTATTGGCATTTGGCACACATGGACCTTTTACAGTCTATGACACAGACACACAAATACACACTTAAAGTGGCCATTTCCCCTCCAGTGAGACATGTCAAACTGCTGTTCTGCTCTGAGCCACATGTCAGCTTCCCTAACATGAAATGACACCATTTCACTGCTGAACGGAATTAGACATTATAGAGACAGAGAGAATGTCGGTGTATGAGAGAACGAAAGCGAGAGAGGAAAAGTCAATGAGGAAAAACAGACAGAATAGTGCTGAGAGGGATAGAAACAAGAAGGGAATGGAGGAGAGAGAGAAAAAGACAAGAGAAAGAGAGACAAGAGAGATCACACCCTGTCTATATGTGTCAATGTGTGACAGATGGACTGGGTGTAAGATGAATTATTTTGACACAATATACACCCTACAGAAAATAACCATGCAGTAAGGACACGTCGGGTTGGTTTATGTTTTGTACGTTGAGGGGTACATGGGGACAGAGTGTCATTCCGACGCACCGCCAATCCGACTACGTGGCTTCTGCGCCTGGTTAGGGTTAGGGGCAGGGTTTAGGGACCAGGAGGTTTGTTTTGTAGTTCATACGTCACTCATATTCTGAGTTTGCACCGTCAACTCTATAGCATGGCTTGTGTAATTAAGTTGTACAGTAATTATTGGGAGCTGATGATGGTACAGTAGGTGTTGCAGGGATCATGGGCATTGAAAGGAGATAGACACACACTCCTTCTCCGACCTACTGTACGTACTTGATAATTGATATTTATCTGACTTGCATACATTTGGTCCTTCTGTCGGGTATTGATGTGAAATGCACAATACACATGATGGTCCTATATTGATGAGAAGTGGCCTGCTCACTCCTCATGCATTGAAGGAAGCATGAGCTCAGTTCAGGACAATTGGGTTACAAAAACGTGGGATAAATAAATGGAAAATAATAATAATACAATAATAATAATTATTAATATTATTATTACCGTTATTATTATAAAAGATGATACCATTGCTGGTAACAGTGAGGACACACAAAGGACACAGCGCCATATGAACCCATTTCTGATTTTCAGATTGATCTAGTCCGTGAATTCATCTATTTGGAGTGAACTGGTAATTGGTATCATCACCTTGACACCACGACAGACATGATGCCATTCTGTACCTCAGGACATAACTTGTACTGTGTGTCAAATCACTGCTGAATAGTCAAGGACTTGATTTCTCCTAGCCTGTTCACAGTGTGTGCATGAATATACACGCACAATGTGGGATGAAGACATGGATTCACAATTATGTATCCATAATGTCTTGTCCTCAATCCATATTTTAAGCTTGGTCTTAAAAAAATGTATAACGTATATAGCATCAGAATGTATTATCATTATACCGAGATATAACAACATTAAAAGCTCAGCTTTGAAGTGCACCACATAGCATGCTCAGCAACATACTGAAGTTTGGATGTATGGGCTGTCAATGCCAGAAAGTAGTTTTTTGCCACTCAGTAGGCATTTCTGCATAACTTCCGGGTATGATGATAATGTCTCACACATAGTATTGTAGATGACAGTTGTATGGTAATAGTATGGAACAGAAAGTGAACTACTAATTTAGTTGATTTAGTTTGTGAGCAGTCAAGAGTTCACCTATAGATATGTCAAAAAACTGGATTTTCTGGCTGTGGCCATCACTTGAGTAGGCAGTATTTTACACCTGTACTGAAAATCCACACAGGAATTCTGTCTTATGAGGAGACTCTTACCACTCAATTCCACTGAATAAAGCATAGCTATCAATCAGTCACTATAATTGAATAAGAAGAATATGTACAGTAGTAAAGACACAGGCTGTCAAGCTCAACCGGTAGATTGTGACAAAGGATACCCAGAGGGTTGTATAAATCCAGATAAAGAAGGTTTCGTCAATGCAACCTGGAAGAATGCTGACAAAAAGAGAAGAGCAGGACTAACAATGCTGCACACAGTCTTCCCCATATAAGGGGAGAATTGCCTGCCCCCCAACCCGCCATTCTCTGTAAATATACCTTTTGATGATACTTGTACTGCATTGCATGTATCATCATATCACTGATGAATTTAGTACAATGGACATAAATGACACTTTATTAATCTCGCAGGGTAAATTCAGTTTCCGTTTCACCCACATACAGTACATACAATTACATAACATGTCTGCTTGCTCAGATGGACATGAAGAGCTGTTACGGGTTAAAGGTTAATTTACCACTAAAACAAATAGCACACACATTTTCAATATGACCTACTGTATAGATCTCTATATAGTCATAGAAGCAACACTGCAATTGCACTGTATGTTGTGGCTGGATATTCTTTTGCAGCACTAAACCAAAGACATGTTCAAATGGATCAAATCGATCCCTGAATTTAATGTTATAACCACGAACTTGAATGGGTCACAGACCTACAGACCTACCTAGGAGTGGGGGAGCAAATTTCTCCTAGAGAGATGCTGAAAAATTACCCCACTCAAAGCAGAAATATTTGAATTTCAGTATGGGTAAGGGCAAATAATTGCAAATGCATCCACCTTTATCTACATGCTGCCATGCTGTAAGTGATTTTTGTTGTTGTTAAAATAAGTGTTATATCTCTATATTCAGATTGTAATCATTGCTACAGTGTTTCTTCAGTATCAGACGTTTCCCCATCTTCATCCATCCATCCATCTTCAACCGTTTATCCGTAGTCAGGTCGCGGGTCAACAGCTCCAGCAGAGAGCTCCAGGCGTGCATCGAGGACCTCCCTAGGGAGATGCTCGCAAAGCATCATTACTACTGCCCCAACCACCTAAGTTGGCTCCTTTTCAAGCAAAGAAACAGTGGGTCTAAAATATTTTTCAGGTCGAAATACCAACCTGGTATTTGTCATAGTTTGTCATATACCAGGTTGATTCCCAGTTATCATAGTTTGTTCTGGTTGGTTCAAATCACAGTCACATGTCTTTTCTACTTATTTATTTTCCAAGCGGCTTCCTCTCTGCCAGGCAGAATATAAAAGGGGCAAAATCTGACCTTTCTCCAAACCATTCAGATCTGTAACTGTAATAATGAATGTCTAATGCAATATCACCTCCCATGACAGATAGATTAGCACAAAACAGCAAAAACTGTCATTTCCCCCAACCAATTATGTCTTTAATAGTGATAGTTTTCAAAAGTCCTTTGATGCCATCTCTCTCTCTCTCTCTCTCTCTCTCTCACACACACACACACACACACACACACACACACACACATTTCCCCAACTGTCACGTTTGCTTCTAATTGGTCCAAAGTTTAACAATCCAGCACTGTGCAAAGCAGGGCTGACATGACACTTTGGCTAATGACTCAGTCTGTCCTACTGGGTATGGACCTACTCAAAAAGTTCTTTATTGGCAGGAGTGAAGAAATACATTATAATTCTCTCCACCACCCACCACCCCCTGCTCCTTCTCTCTCTAATGAAAAACATGGGTCCAGTGTGATCCCAGCTAGGGGATCTGTGGACTTTGAAGTGGCCCTTTGTACCAACACAACTGAGAGCATGTCTTTGTACTGCCATGGCTCATAAAGGTCCAATAATTCCCTCTGACTCGGGCTCCAAATTACTATCCAATCTCTTATTTTTAGTTAAGTAAATTTAAGTTATATTAAACCCGTCATATGAAATGTTGGACAGACTCACAAAAACTAAATCACAGATGTCTAAATGAAAATCTTGACAGTCTTTTTTTTTTATTAAATCCTCCCCCTGTCCACACCACCTATGTTTCTGTCCCAGGAGAGCTCTGGAGTCCCCCATGCCCAGGACTCTATAATAAGTTCACTCCTGATCTACAAGCTTTTATATCAGCTGTTTTCATATAATGTTCATCCCAGAAATGGGGACTCTATTTATGTGGTTCACCCACCACACCCTAGGGACTGGCCATAACTCAGACATCGCATTACTCAGATACGTGGCTTTGTGTGTGGTTAGGGATAGGGGGGATAGGGTTAGTAACGAGGCAAGTCGGACCAACACACAGTCGGAATAATGAGCCGTCGGAAACAATGACACAGCACCTTTTGTTAACACAAGTGAACTGGATTAACCTGATTGATCCAAGTTCAATAAAGGTGTTCAAGCCAAATTACATCCAGTTCACTTGTGTTAACAAAAATCAAAAAAGATGAGAATCAACTTCAGAGCCAACCTTTTAAAATTCATACAAATTCATGATGTTGCATTAACCAATAAATTGCATGCATCACCCCCTCATCACATGCCTATTGCCTGAGAATAACTTGGCACATCCTTTGTTTGAACTCCCACGAAAAGAGACTGAGACCCTGTGGTGTCCAGGTGCCTGCACAACACCATACTGTGTGGCTAGACCGGGCATTCCAACAAACTAATCTCGCTTGCAGGTGGGAAGCAGGCAGGGAAGGGCATTCTCTGTCACTGGTTGTTTTGGATGCACCTATGCATAGATATTTAAAAAATAGATGCCTCATTGGCTGCTGCAATGAGACCTTTGTAAAGTAATCGCTTCTGGAAAATTACAGAAGACATACAACGCAATAATTATTGTCTGCTGTGTTGCTTTTCGATGTGTACACTGTACAATTTTATAGAGGTATCTAAAGAGCACAAAGTATGTTTCTGAACGTACCAAACGTATCGCAAGACTGTCCACTGTTTCCTATCTGGCAGCCAAATCTCATGATACCTCTGAGACAGAAACAATACCTTCCACTGTTTAGGACCTAAAAGAATGATGTACTGTGCACATACAACCTGTGATATATTTATTTGATTTATTTTTATTTGGATCTCTTTTAGACTTTCGGCTAATCTTCCAAGAAGATGTGTGTTCTTTTATATTCCTGAACCGTTTACCGTATATGACAAAGGTCTCAATCATTGATAAATAGTGTTTGTTAATGAGCTGGTCCAGCCGGCTCCATTCACTGACATGTATTCATGGTACTTCCGGTGTGATGTTTTCTCCCATGAAAGCGTCAATGAAAGTGTAATGGCGTATTGTGGTGACTTTACCATAGATATTAAAATATATAGATGTCTCATTGGCCGCTGCAGTTCATTGGAGCGACGTGTCTCCAATGAAGGCAGGAAGTCAAGCGGAAGTGCAGTGCTGAATGCCGGAAGAGGCTTCTACGTTTATATGTCTATGGCATTTACCTTCAGATACCTTGCTATAGTCACCAGGAAGTGGAACTGGGAAGAACAGCATGTTCCTTCACCATAAGGGTGAAAGTCCTCATTGTCAGGTGAACAGAAGTATTGCAGGAGATGTCTGCACTCTCCCCAAGGCCAACAGTAGGGGTCAGCAGTGACGGGGTCTATAAACATGGGGGTATATTAACATAAGAATTACAGTGTATGGGGTTGAAGAATGAAACATAAATAAATCAAATAGAATAAAAAAGATCAATGTCTTTTTGCAGCTGCGGTCCATCTTTCTCTGTTAAGATGTGATGTGTACAAATCATAGACCTTAACATGCAAATCAGCTTCCATCATCTTTGATCTGATCATTAATTTATTTTGTTTATCCTAATTCAATTAGCATTCCTCCCTCCTGGTCTCTCCATCTCTGACTAGAGCTGTTTCCACCTCATTGGTGTGCAATTGATGATTGGACACATATGTGTGCCCGAGTGCATATACTGTACGCACACATGTACACCACAGTGTCTGTTCTAATACCATACAGGACAGGAGGAATACTATTACTGTAGGTGGAAATGGAAAGAAATGCTGTAATCAATCATACACTTCTCTCTCTCTCTTCTCTCTCTCACACACAGACTAAATATCTCTCTCTCTCTCTCTCTCTCTCTCTCTCTCTCTCTCTCTCTCTCACTCACTCACTCACTCACTCACTCACTCACTCACTCACACACACACACACACACACACACACACACACACACACACACATTAATTTTGTATCTTACATTGTTGTCTTTTCCCTGACAGATTTTCTACGCTTCATTGCTTTTCCCTCCTGTTCCCCATCTTTCCTCCTTCTCTTTCTCTCTGGTTTATTATTGCTCAAACACGTTCGCATTTCGTTTTCTTCTCTCTGTGATCCTTACATTAATTATACATTACAGACATTTAAATTTTTTAACTCACTCTCTGTTTTGTGTTGTTTGTTTGATGTCATTGTTTTCACTGTCTCTCTCTGATTCATTCCCTCTTACTTACACCAATATCTTTTTCACCTGCTCATGGCCCACTTTTACCACCTCCCTTTCTTTCCACCCATCTCAATTCCCTATCAGCTCTCTCTCTGTCTCTCTCTCTCTCTCTCTCTCTCTCTCTCTCTCTCGCCAACTGTTTTGTATCCCCACCTCAGTGACCTCACTTTGTTCTAATCCCTTTTATTCCCTCTGCGTTCCTTCAATTTGCTTGAATTTAATAACATTGCCTCACGCTGTGTGTCTGCCTGCCTGCCTGCCTAGCCTCGTGTTGCGATACTAATATACCACTGCGTTGGGCTACGTGGGTCAGGGCATATGCATATGCAATAGGGCGGGTGAAGTGTGGCTGCGCCAGGCTACTGCCTGCCTGCCTCTCTGTCTGTCTGTCCATCCATCTATCTATCTAAATCTTTCTATTGTGAGAGACTCAGGCCTGGGCGGCCTGTCTGTGGGAGAGGAATGGCGAGAGAAAACCAAAACCAATCTTTTGTAACATACTGTAAGAGTCAATCAGAGTGCATGATGATGATGCTGGCTGGGTGCAGGCCCAGTCCGCGGGGCTTCACTCTGCGGAGAGAGGACATGATATTCCTTCCTCCAGTTCTCCCTCTCTCTATGACTCACCCTCTGCCTGCTTTCATGCCCAGCCAGAGATTGTCAGTCCAAGCTGCTTAAGCCATCCTGTTCTTGTGTGTGTGTGTGTGTGTGTGTGTGTGTGTGTGTGTGTGTGTGTGTGTGTGTGTGTGTGCGGTGATTCGTGTCAGTTGCTGCCTGCTCAGCACACTATTTGGCTACAAAGTAAAATGCCTATATTCATAATTATTATGTTATTGTTTTTGAGTGTCCTTAGCCAGTCCTATGCCCAGCTTTGTCTGTTTTTGTGAACACAAACATGATGATTTGATTGACTGATCATAGTACAGAGGATAAAAGTGAGGGCAGAAAAGTGAAGACGCCAAAGGTGATTTGTGATGATTTGATTGGCTGAGCATGGAATGTAATGAATGATGATGTATGATGATAAGAGCGCCCCTCACTTCAAGTTCACACTTTGTGATTAGCCTTAAGGATTAGCCTTGAGGACTTTAGGATAAGAAGTGAGGACAGAAAAGTAAAGGGGTAAATTGTGAATGGCCAGAATGAGATGATGGATGATGATGAGTGCCCCTCACTTCACACAGTGATTTATTTTCAACCTTGACCAGCTCAGTGGCCTTGTGGTTAGAGTGTCCGCCCTGAGACTGGGAGGTCGGGGTTCAATACCCGGCCGGGTCATACCAAAGACTCTAAAAATGGGACCCAGTGCCTCCCTGCTTGACACTCAGCACCAAGGGTTGGATTGGGGGTAAGTCCCTGCGACATACTAGCGTCATGTGCAGGGGGTGTACTTGTACATGAAGCTGCCTCACGCTACAGAAACAGGAGATATACAGTAGGCTCCTGCCCTATGGGTCCCATGGCTCAGCAAGGCTACTTACATAATACCTTCAAGACAAGTTAACTAAATGCCTTTTATGTACATATTGATCAACCCTCGGTAGCCTACATAGTATAGCAATCTATGCAATCAAGTCACACTGGTCATCTGTTACAACTCAGCCATCTGGACAAAGATAAAGTTTGTTTTTAGTAAACGTTTTTGCTTTTGTCCCTTCAGCCATTGCGGCATTAAACATACTGCCTCGCTGATGGGATGGTTTTTATGTACTTGTCTGGAGACTTAATCGTCTTGGTGTTATGTTGTTCTGTGCTATATGGATATGTGTTTTTGAGTGGTGCAACCACTCCAAGGAACAGCAATGTCCGTGTTCACCTACCTATGTGGCCATGAGCACCAGTATGAGTACCAGTAGGGGCGCTGTTGTGCCAGAAACAGAGAGAGAGATAGTATTAGTGTTGCACTGTTGCCTATGCTAATGAGAGAGAGAGAGGAGAGAAGAGGAGGGGGGGGGGGGGGGGGGGAGAGAGGGGAGTTGCACCACTGCATCACACGGGTGTGAACTATTTATGGCCATTTCACTGGTGATGGATTGCAAATTATATTTATGCCTATATTTATATTTTCACATGGTTCATACCCTATGCAAGCCATACTAGTACTTATTCTGTACTTCATCTATCTTTCCGTACATCTTGATATCTACTGTATCTCGATTAATTGTTTGAGTAAGATCTTTCACTCCCCACCTTCGCACCGTTCTTATTGTTTAAGTTCTGCTCTGCCATTCTCTCTCTCTATCTGCTGTCATTCAGAGTGCATTCAGAAATATGCACTGGTGTGCTCTCTGGTCATTCGTAAATTCAGTGAGCAGGCAGCGCAGCCCCTTAGGCACACTGACTGACCCTACTCAGAAGCTGGGTTGCCCAGTGCGTTTACTCTAAGTGCTGAAGAAAGCAAAATTGGTGGAAGAAGTATATCTTCATGCATGCTAAATAAGGCAAAACGAGTGTTAACGCTATTGCAAAACGATTGCTTTAGCGCCACCCTTTTGGCCAGTGGTTGTGAGTTTAATTTCTTGACCATTTTGCATGTGTAAAATTTGACTGCATGGTTAGGTCAGAACTGCAAAAAAGGGGGCAAGAAGAATAAAACAAACAACTACATGCTTGGCCCTTTAATAAAAGCATTCAGTCGTTTTTGAAAAAACATACATTTAATCACGATTTCAGTAATAAGCAGAGTTGGGTGTAACTATAGTTACAAAGTAACTATACTGTAACTACACTACTTTGATCGGTAACGAGTAATATAACGACACTATACTGTAACTACACTACTTTGATCGGTAACGAGTAATATAACGACACTACTTCTCCAAATTGATTAATCACATTACAGTTACTGGTCGCTTTGGCCGTTACTAGTTACTTGCGTCCTGCTTCAGCTTTCAGCAGTGTTGCGTTGGAGAATAATGCACACAACTAAGGATATGAGTTGAACAGTCAGGTATGCGACTTTACTGTGAGCTGAAAAGGTGTGCCGGCAATGTCACAAACTGGTGTCTGCAGCGGCAGCAACAACACAGCCTTGTTATGGCCGCAGGCACACTTTTCATTACTGTCGTAACAACATGGGAAAGTTAATATTTGCCTAGAACCTGTGGTACATGTACCACTGGTGGTACATGTACCACTGGTGGTACTTGAGCCCCTCTGATGGTTTGATTGATTGATTGATTGATTGATTTAAAGTTTTGTTTCATGACAGTAAAGTTCGCTGGTACAAGGTCAAGAGAACCACTGCACTAGACCGTTTTGGAAAGGCCCATTTTGTTTGATTCCTTCACTTGTTCAACAAAGAGCATAAAGAAAGATCTTGTGTAATTTCTCCTTATTAGGATTATAAAGATTTGTTAAGAGGCAAATTATGTGACAATGCATCAGGCGATTTTATGGAGTAACGCAAAAGTAATGTAACGAGTAGTGTAACTATAGTTACTTTCTCCAGGCGTAATCAAGTAATGTAAGGCATTACGTTTTTCAAAAGTAATGTTGTGTAGTGTATTACTTTTTTGCGTAACGGAGCCCAACTCTGGTATAAGTAACCCAAAGCTATATGACGTAGCACCAAAGTGATCATTCATGTCCAACTGGTTGATGAGGAAACACATTTGAAGCAATTATATTGCTGACATCACTACGTCATTCATGTTACAATGTATTACTATTTGAGTTTTATTTTATTTGTATGTTTGCTATCATGGATATAGTTGCTATTCTATTATCTACAATTTCACTGGATGTCATGTATTTAAAAATGTACAGTGACAAAAAACAACTAAACAGGGCCAAATAATGAAATAATATTATGTATAATATTATTAATAATAATAATAATTATTATTATATTACATTTAAAAAGGGGAGAGAATGTTGTCTATATGCAATAGACACAACCTACGGTATTGTGTCTGACACAACCTATTTCAGTATTCTCTCTCCTTTTTCTCATTGCTATGAGGGAAAGAACAAAGCATCGACATGGCTTGTGTGTGTGTGTGTGTGTGTGTGTGTGTGTGTGTGTGTGTGTGTGTGTGTGTGTGTGTGTGTGTGTGTGTGTGTGTGTGTGTGTGCGTGTGCGTGTGCGTGTGCATACTTGCCAGTTCCTGCCCAGGCGCTCGTGTTATTCTTAGATAACTGCCTGCTGGAAGGAGGAGAACCAGGAGGGGACAGCACACACACACACACACACACACACACACACACACACACATGCAGTTCACAGGGAGGCAGGAAGATAGACACACCAAGAAGCGGCAAGCTCCCGGCCTGAAATATGAACTACTTATACTTATACCTGCATACTCTCCTAATGGACAACAGGAGGCGACTCCACTGGTTGCAAACAGAGGTCCGATACTGTATGTTTATGAGGAAACCTTTTACCCTACTTCTCACTTGACTTATTACCTCAGTAAACATTGTAATGATGACCTTATAATTATTCTCAATCACTGGTTATTCAATACGGAATGATGTGTATTTTGTAAATGATGGTCCCATTGTGAGTCAAATAGATGGTTAAGCAGGGTGTACTTTAGGGTAGCCTACGTAAACAAAAGCGAACGCTCGCATACTGTGGCTCCAGTTGCAAAATAGTTTTTGTTGCTTTTGTTTTACTGTCTTTTCTTCTCAGCCCTTTTTTCTCAGCCCCAAATCGGGGTTTGTTGGATGTGCATGGCGTCTTTACTTCTTTTCATGCTTTAGGGCATGGTTAGAGATGCACAGTTAGAGATGGCTAAAAAATGTCAAACTTGAGACTTCAAAACATCTCTCCACAAACCAAAGGGTGATGTCACTGTCTGTGACATGCATGCACGCATGCCCCCTCCTCTGTGCGCACACACGCAAGCGCGCGCACACACACACACACACACACACACACACACACACACACACACACACACACACACACACACACACACACACACAGTGCTATCTGTCAGATGCCCCTGTCGTCTGGTGACAGGCCCAGCTCTGTCAACCAAGGTCACCTCTGACGCAAACACACAAACACAAGCACAGGGATTTACAATGGTTCTGGACATCAGCCTCTGTGATCCATTACAACAGGCAGCTTGATGTCTTTCTCCTGTTATGTCTTATTCTCTCTAGTTTCTCCTTTTTTCAATCTGTTTTCACCTCTATATCTCTCTCCTTCTGTAGGCCTATATATTATTATTATTGCATTGGAGTCAAAAGTCAAGTTACGGGTGAGAGACGGAAAGGACTATATTGACTGTGGCAAAATGAAGGTACTAGAAGCAGCACAGGCACAGCAATTAAGTTACAGATTCAGAGTCATAAGATCAGTACTGTATACAGTCATAGATCAGTACTGTGAGGTACAGTCATAAGATCAGTACTGTGAGGTACAGTCATAGATCAGTACTGTGAGGTACAGTCATAAGATCAGTACTGTGAGGTACAGTCATAGTTCAGTACTGTGAGGTACAGTCATAAGATCAGTACTGTGAGGTACAGTCATAAGATCAGTACTGTGAGGTACAGTCATAGTTCAGTACTGTGAGGTACAGTCATAAGATCAGTACTGTGAGGTACAGTCATAAGATCAGTACTGTGAGGTACAGTCATAGATCAGTACTGTGAGGTACAGTCATAGATCAGTACTGTGAGGTACAGTCATAGTTCAGTACTGTGAGGTACAGTCATAAGATCAGTACTGTGAGGTACAGTCATAAGATCAGTACTGTGAGGTACAGTCATAGTTCAGTACTGTGAGGTACAGTCATAAGATCAGTACTGTGAGGTACAGTCATAAGATCAGTACTGTGAGGTACAGTCATAGATCAGTACTGTGAGGTACAGTCATAGATCAGTACTGTATACAGTCATAGATCAGTACTGTGAGGTACAGTCATAGATCAGTACTGTGAGGTACAGTCATAGATCAGTACTGTGAGGTACAGTCATAGATCAGTACTGTGAGGTACAGTCATAGATCAGTACTGTATACAGTCATAGATCAGTACTGTGAGGTACAGTCATAGATCAGTACTGTGAGGTACAGTCATAGATCAGTACTGTGAGGTACAGTCATAGATCAGTACTGTGAGGTACAGTCATAGGAAGAAAACATCAATGATGAACAAAGAGTATACACCTATATACTTAATAGCGACTATAAATAGCCTGATAGGTAGAGAGAGAGAGAGAGAGAGAGAGAGAATATGATCAAGTTTGACTGAACAGGATTGGTTGGATGAAAGAGATGAATGTGCGGCCCAAACTTCAGCTCATCCATTATTCATTATTTCCTTCTCCTTTCTCTTGCATCCTGACCACCTGTCACCTGTCTCAGTTTATATTATTCTGTGCAATATGAGTGTGGTTTAATAAAGTCAGTAACCTTGTCCATACCCAGAGTCACCCCCGGCCCCCACGCATACATTCATGCATGCGTCGCACGCACGGATGCACGCACACACACACACACACACACACACACACACACACACACACACACACACACACACACACACACACACACAATCTTGTATATAATTCTAGATGGTCCCCATGGATACTTTGTATGCACCTATACAGATGTCACCAAGGACCATAGCAGCCAAAATCAGACAGGACACGACACACACACACACACACACACACACACACACACGCAGTAGGCTATTGCTTGTCGTGTCACCACTGGAGCGGGTGAGCATCTGTTTCAAGTACCTCAGTGTGCACATCACTGACGACTTGTCATGGACAATGCACACGTACAACAGTGTGGTGAGGAAGGCTAGGCAGCAGCTGTACCCTCTCAGTCCTCAGACAGCTGAGAGAAGTCTCACAGAAGTCCCTGCATGGATACCCTCTTCTCTGGTAGCATTTCGTCTCTTTCGGGTGGAAACCTTGTATGTCCAAAACTGTAACTTTTCACTTTCACATTATATCAGCTATTTCTGCTAAAGAAAATAATATATATCATTTTTTTTAGCAGAAATAGCTGATCTAAATTATAACTACTGTGTCCCACAAAATAGCCAATCTACAAGCTTACAAAGCGTTGCCGCTTGATACTTTGAGAGCTTGTAGATTGGCTATTTTGTGGGACACAGTAGTTATAATTTATGAAAATACTGGTTTCTACTCAACCGCAACAATTTGGTACAGGCATATACAGGTACAGTAGGCTCCTGGCACAGCAAGCCCTGCAGAGGGGGGTGATGAACTCGGGCCAAGCGCACCACGGGGACTTCCCTTCCTGCACGATTCATACAGAAAAGTATTTTTGAGGACTCACAAGCATATACCAGCAATAGTGCTGGTAATATAGACTGCCAGACTTGTCACAAATACACTACAGAAATAGTTCTTTCCCCCTGAGCTCAGGCTAGCCCTGAACAATCAAAAATGTCCAATTGAAATGTCTTCACAAAATATCACATTCATTATTTTGATTTGTTTAATTATTTTCATTTTGTATTTGTAACACACACACATGCACGCACGTACAGTACGCACACACGCACGCAGGCACGCAGGCAGGCAGACACAGCAGTACTGAAAATAGGTATTCGAACTCTGGAAATCCCCTGTGACAAACAGTAGGCCGTCTGTTCTTCGACGCGACATACCAAAGCCTACACGGGTTCGACGCGCTGTGATTGGCCAGTCGCTGTGATTGACAGCCTAAACCTAACCCTTCAACAAAGATGGCGAAAGCAAACATTCTTTGTTCTGTACTCATACAATAGTATGGTACAAAACACTGAAGTCCTTAAACCAGAAACCTAACCTTAACCTCAGTAAATTGTACTTGCCCGGGGGCTTGGTTATAAACACAACCCGTGTAGGAATTAGTATGTAGCTTATTGGGCACTCTGTCTTAATCCCCTCAAAGGTAATCACACTTCAAGCGTTGACCTCCAGTAACCTTACTGTACCTCAGAGGTAACTAGATTAAGCTAGACTACATGTTTCTAGTAAGACTAAATCATAATTACCCAGACTGTTCTTCAACAAAGATGGCGAAAGCAAACATTCTTTGTTCTGTACTTATAGTATACAATAGTTTGGTACAAAACATTGAAGTCCTTAAACCAGAAACCTAACCCTAACCTTAACCTCAGTAAACTTAACTTGCCCGGGGGGCGTGGTTATAAGCGCAACACGTATAGGAATTAGTATGTAGCTTCTTCGACACACATTGTTTCATGCTGATAGCCCATATCAGTATGATTTGTTTATTGTATTGAATATGATCCATATTTACTGTAACCATTGCACGTCTGGCTCCATTGCCACAGACTGTAAATTCTAAGCTAAATATATTTATTAAATGAATTGGCATGTTTCCTACAAAATATATGTGATTAGCTGGAAATACAATTGTTTGGTTTGCTTGAATTTACCTTCTTAGGTAAACATTATCTCAAGCTGGTAATTTATACTGTATATATCGTGTTCTGTTATGTTCTGTCATGTGGTCATGTGGCAAAAATAGCAGATCTACAAGCTTACACATTGAGATGCAAAGTCAGCCCTTTCTGTGATGAGTTGCTGCCATCAGCAACATTTCTTTATTCCATAGGATCAGAGATGAAGAGAAAAAACGGATAGGGTACGCACGCACACACACACACACACACACACACACACACACACACACACACACTCACACAATCTGTTGAGCAACATCAGCATCGCATTCTGTGTTTTATTTTGGTTTGCCAGCATAAAGATCACGTTAAGAGATTAATAAAAATGACTACAACAGTGGAAATATAGCAGACATTCTGCATACTGTGTTATAGTTGGTGGTTTGATTTGGTCTCATCGACCTTGGGATACTCCTGTCTAAAAAGATTTACAGACATGTGTTGTACATGAATAGATTTGTTTTCCATTAATGAATTCATTAATTTTGTATTTTACATTTGAGAATATTACAGATCTTACGTCAATAATTGAGTCAAATGTTGAGTAAACATCAAATCATGTCTGCACTAAATGCACGGATAACAGCGTCACAGCATAACTTCAAAATGATAATGTGTGTCAAGCTAGAACACAGGTGATCCATTTGGTAACGATGTTCACAACTCACAACCAGACTGGACTGACAGACACAGTTTAGAAAACTTCCTTGCCACATTTCTCTGAATTGTGGGCCTTTATTTTAATTTAATTTAAACAAAAACATTACAAGTGTAGGCTATATACGTAGTCTGACTGAATACACTGGAACAATCTTTACCATGACATAACATGGGAGATTATAATCAAACCATGTGTATCACAGCACGTCACTTGGACTGATGCATCATGCATGTCCATTCTCCATGCGACTTCAATGAGTAACCCTGGCTTTTATTTAAACCATTATATTACCTAGCCATAATAAAATAAGGCTGTAGAATAAAATATTAACTACTGTATGAATTATTCATTTCACCTCATTCAAGAGAGCGGTTTTCTCAGCACCAATGAGAGAGAGAGAGGTAGAAGTCATGAAATTAAGTTTTATGGCATAATACTATGTGCTCCAGCCAACTGTCTCGCTCGACAGGCCTTGTTGAATAATAAGTACAAGCCAACTAGTCTGATTAAATAATAATATTTGATTAGAGGCCGGTTTTACAGTTTTCATGATTGTTAACACGTTTTTCAAAACAATAATGGCTTCCTCAAAACTCACACACAAAACTGAAACCTCACACACAAAATGCTAAAACCTGGCACTCACTCCTTTGGCATGATGACTCTTTGGCTTGCCATCAAATCTCTTAGGCGTCGCTCACACATAAAAGACAGGATGCTCTCTCGCTGTCCTTGGGGGAGAGGGGGAGTGCAGCTCACAATTAATTTTCAATGGGAGTCACGTGGTTTTGACGAGACAAGCTTGCTCTGTGGCTCCCGTTGAAAATGAATTGCGAGCTGCTATTATAACAAGACATATGATAACCTTGCGACATCATAGTGCTTCAGTCTTTAATATGCTAAAATGTATTGACAGATGATTTGACAAATGTGACATCGTTTGGAGACTGTAGCTTATTTTCTGGCTGTCATGTATGCCCCTATACTCTTATCTGTCCTCACTCGTTTGAATGGGTGAGGACCATAGACTGTAAAAAATATGGACAAAGCGTTCCCCGGGTCTAACATGAACGTAAAATGAAGCCTGTCAGTCCTTGCAATGGAAGTCGCCATCTTTCTAGATCCGTTTTGGTCCAGCTGGCCCAGGCAACGAGGCGGGACTTCCCCCCTTCTTCTCCGTTGGTTTTTATTTTGACTCGAGTGGGAGGGGAATCCCTATCATAGACTGTAACGGTAGCCACGCCCCTCAGAACATACGCGACTTTATGGTCATTTTTTTAATTAATGGGACCATAATTTTCCAAAAATAATATTATGACATTAGAAATGAGACTTTAAACTAGTGACTGGAAGAAGAATGTATTCATGACCATGTTTATTAAGGTAATCTAGGTCTAGGTGAAGTTGGGCCCAAATACATGGACTTCTATGGGGCTATGGGTTTTTCTGGGTCCAACGACAGCGCCACAACAGGCCATTATATGAACTTTCATTTCCTTAGTGGCTTCACAAAATATCTGTCTGACTGCCCCCCTGGTGAGGACAGATAAGAGCCCCACTCAACCATCAGATTACTTTTTAATAAGCACATTTAAGCCTCCATATAATCATTTCTGGACCTGAAAAGAATTTTCAGTTCTCAGAGAGTGAGGTTAAGTCCACCAAAGTGGACTTAAGCCACAGAGCAAGCTTGTCTCGTCAAAACCACGTGACTCCCATTGAACGTTAATTGCGAGCTGCTCTCCCCCTCTCCCCCAAGGACAGTGAGAGAATATCCTATGTGTGAACTATTGGTAATAGTGTAGCGCCGGCCGCAGCTAGAAGAATATGCAGGCTTTAGACTCTCTTCATAAGGACATCTGTCCTCATGTAGAGAGTCTAAAGTCATTGGAACGCCACCGGGCGCTCCGTTTATTCAAGCCTCCTCCAACAAGTTAACCACAACCACTCTGACGCACCACAACACTGTGTCATCATAGCACGACAGCCTTCAGGCCGAAACCAAACCATTCCCGAGCCTACAATAGAACATGTATCCTATCAATCATCTGTGACTTTGACAAGCAAGTCACACATAATAGATGGAGCACATCTTAAAGCTAGAATTGTACACTATAGCTCATAGTTGAGAACCAGGAGGCCATGGCCTATACCTCCATCATGTGCACCATCAGTCTGTCTGGGGCATGTGATGACAATGTTTTGGGGTTGTATGTATGAATAGGCACGGGCCAGTAAATAGGGAAAGGACTGTCATTACGTCATCACTGTCTGCAACCAGAGTGACAGGTTGCATGGAGACAGTGAACACATCCTCAATAGTGTGGCATGTTGTCATCATCACTAGGACAAACATGACGTAGCCTATTTATAGCCTAAAGGCCATTTCATAGTCAACCTTCACCTCCGCTGGGGTCAGTTGTACTGTGACCATGCGTGACCAAGTTGGTTCAGCTGTTCTGTCTTTATACTTTGCAAATGTAACAAGCAAATCCTTTTGAAAATATGTTTGACTACAAAAACTATTAAAACAAAACATTATTTCAAGTTAACCTTGAAAGAATACATATACATTGTTCATTTAAACACGCACGCACACAAACACACACACACACACACACACACACACACACACACACACACACACACTTTATACTATATCTCTATCGAGAAAGAGGTGTTGTCAGCCTTGATGTTCTAATTGACAAAGACAGAGCACTACATGTCATGCCACTTTCTCCATTTCTCAATCTTATTTCAATTCTGCCTACTATCTCTCTCACATTCCCTTCTCTCTACACATTTTTGCAATAGGTTAAACTTCATATCTCAGTTTCTCTCTCCCTTTCTCAATTCAAGTGTGTGTGTGTGTGTGTGTGTGTGTGTGTGTGTGTGTGTGTGTGTGTGTGTGTGTGTGTGTGTGTGCATGCATGTGTACTGTTACTATATGTGTGTGTACTGTATGTATGTTTATGTTGTGTTGAACAGTATATGCATTGCATAGATGTACTGTAAATTCATTTCTGGAATGTAAAAATCATTCTCCTTCAGACCTGTACTGTAATCACAACTGCTTGTGTTGTGTGTTTGTGCATGTGTGTGATACAGTATGCATCCACTGCATACGTACAGTACGTGAGTGTGCGTGGTGTGTGTACATTAGCAGATGTGTGTGTAATAATGACACACACACACACACACACACACACACACACACACACACACACACACACACACACAGAGGTGATCATTCCCGCTCAGCTCCATGGTAACTGTTACCCTGACAGCAAGAGATGGGAATGATGGGAATGACAGAGGGAGATTCTTGGAACTCTCTCTTTCTCTCTCTCTCTGTCTCTCTCTCTCTCTCTCTCTCTCTCTCTCTCTCTCTCTCTCTCACTCTCACTCTCTCTCTGCCTCTTTGCATGCCTCATAATCTCTATATGTAATCTATCTATATATCTCTCTCTACATTGCTTTTCTCTTCCCCTCAACACACGCTCACACACGTACACGCGCACACACACACACACACGTGCGCGCACTCATGTGTGTGCACTGCTTTCCCTCTCCCTCCAGGGCAACCCTATAATGTTGGAGACACCCCCTCCCCCTGGGGGCTCCGGATAATGACTAGTTGCCAAGGTCACGGACCCTCTCATCCAATCCGAATCCCTGGTGTTTGCATACTATCTCCCCTTTCCTGGTTGTGGTAATTTGACCTCCACACTACTGAGAGTAGGCAATCCACCACCCAGCACTTGTTTTCCCTTCCTTTATTAAACACAAATGATCTGAACCCCAGTGTCGCGATTCTGGGCAAGTGGGCATGGCATATTAGGCAAAGATTCAGCAAATTGTCAAGGAAAAATATAAATGCTTAGTAGTAGAAGACTATGACTGAAAAGTCAATCTAAATCATAGATCGGCTATATATGTACTTTGTCGTGTGACAAATAGTGAACATAGATGATCTACAAGCTATAGTAGAATACACACTTGCATCTCATGAGGTTTCTGTATGCTGTCAACAGAAGCAACAACGTTGTAACACTATCAGTGATATAAGAAAGGTTCATATTACTGATCATCATCAGATTAGCAAGTACATCACTAGCGTGGTGATTTCAATGTGTATAAATGTTTTTATTGTGGCCTTTCAAATAAACAAAACCACCGTTGGTCGGGGAGGTGTTGCAGTCAATTGTTGGATAACACTTGTGTAGTTAGAAAGTCAATCACAGAGATCCGAAGGTTCCGTCAAACAAATCACGTTTATTTCACTGTCACATATAAACTTTGAATTTACAAAAACATTACCAAACTTTACGTCACGTTTTCCCACGTGTTCTGTGTGACATTATTTCACCCTCAGGAGGGTGTCACCTATTCGTTATCAGGTGCCCTGCACCCACAAATCATTTCATCTCATCATTTCTATTCAAAGTCAACCCCATTTATATAATTCATATAATAATCAAATAACCAAGAAAATATACAATTCATATATAGCAGACAATAATAGCAGAATAAAGGCAATTAAATCACATGAATAGAAAATGGCTTTAACAGTTTTGTCTTTTGGAAAGTAATTCTGAACACATACAGTAGTATACAGACAGACGGAAGGAAACGGAGGGGGGGATTGATGTTCCGGTTCAAATCAATCTTGTGGCCTTGCTTATATTTGTCTCCTGTATCTCTTCTTCAACTGTATATGCCTCTATAAATAACATAAAAGAGCAGAACGGAGGCTGTTCATTTGCCCTCTGTAATGTCTATGTTGATTAAACTCCACTTCCCTCTCCAACTAAAAGGCCTGGATAATCTTCTACGCATGAGTGCCTTCATTTAATTGCATTATTTCAGCATCTACTCATTACGCTCTTGTATTATAATTAATCAGAGGTGGAGGTATGAAAACATACCAAAAAGTGAACATTAAACTGGCTGGAGTACGGGAGTACACCTCGTACCATCCGCACTAGTGGTCTGGGATATGCCTTTTTGGGAGTCAGGGGAGGCTGCGGCAGAACCAACAGACAGGAAAGTTGATTATGAGGTCATCAAGTCATCTAGTTTAGCTGAACCAGAAATGGAACGCTGTAGTTGTTGAGCAGTGTCCAACATAGCAGTTGAGATACTAAAATAATACAGTAGAAATACATAGTCGAGACTGTCTAGGAAAAGGCGAAGGGCGGGGATGTTAAATGGTGTGTGGCTAGATGGCTAAGCTGTTTTTAACTAGAGATGTTATAGCCCAGGTAGTTGAAATGATTGCATATTGGTCTTTTGCCTGGGTGGAGGCAGGTTCTGGGCTTGATGGAACGGAAGTTGGCAGACATGAGTATATGGGAGAGAGGTGTGGCCCCGTAAAATTTGTTATCTTGTGCCACAGCCTAAGTCCCTAAAACACCTCCATTAGCCCTTACATTATGCATACTGTAGGTGTGGTTTGGGCGTGTGACAATGATTAAACCAATCCAACCAGAGCCATTATCCATTTAACATTATGCCCAGTGATTTACACTATGGCCCATGGCCATGGAAGAGCAACACACGTTGCTGCCTTGAAATATAGCCTATTTATATTTGATACAGAGGCCGGGTTGTTTTGTGTCTTTGACTAGACAATTAAACACAATAAGCACAAGGAATTGACACTGCTGATTATAGTAAAATTCCAATCACAGAGATTTGTGGAGAATTAAGACAGAACGAGACCTCTGAGCTGTGAATGTTGTGCAACATGCAGCATGACTCAAGCCGAGCCAGCTCCGACTCAGGTCTCACCGTCTCAGAGTCAGGAGCACATTCTTTTAACAAACAGAATTCGCATTATGGGTGGTTTGAAGAGGCACTTTCCATTGTCCTAAACCTGTGTGCATAAGATAGCAAATATAGGGAATGCGCATCAAAACAGCTAACAGACACACCTCCACCCGTAAATATAGGATTCGGCAAAATGAATAGTGGGTTGTGTGGCCGCAAGATAACGTTGCGAAGCAGACAGGAACAAGAACAATAGAACATTATCCTCTTGGTTTACCGATTTTGGTTTAAAAGCAGAACAGACTGGGGTACAAAAAGAGTTCTTTAGCCTGTTTTTCTTATATTTAGGGACTCTAAACCGCCTCATGGAGGGCAACAGTTGATATTCATCATTTAAAACATGTAAGGGGTCAGAGGAGATTCGCTAGTCTAAGCATGCTCTTGGTCTGGGCTTCTTTAAATGAATGTAACACGACCTCAACAGGCCTACCAACAATTTTAGCGCAGATTTTAATTTGGCTATAGAGTTTGTTCTTATAGATAGGCTGTTAAACCAGGCCGTGCTACAGTACAACATCACAGTTTGAACAACAGACGTACAGTATAGAAAAGAGACAAGATCTGACTACTAGCACCAAACAATCTAAGTAAGGAGATCCGGCAGTACAGCTCAATGTCCAGTGTGCCCCAGTAACTACTGAGCAGATTCCACTGCTGGAGTCGAGCTTCATCACAGCAAACTGCGCCACTGCGCCATCACAGCAAACTGCCTGTAGTACTGATCACGATTGGGACGTGGTCATCTGACGCCTGTCTGCAAGATAAGAAAATTACATTATGGTAGATGGAGAAGGCTACGACAAATTAAATTGGGGTTAAAGTGGTAGAGAATGGGGAGGAATGCAATCGACGGTCCTGGGCTGGTGGGAGGAAGCGGAAGATTTAATGAGTGGAGCTAAATCTATATCCATACGCTGGCGTAAGATGGACCGCATTCATTCATTTATTCATTCATTCATTAGTAGGCTACGTACATTCCAGTAATCAATTCATCCTTTCATTCTCCTGAGGCTAACACAACTAGAATTTCATAAGAGGTAATCGTTAAATAAACAAAGCCTGACCTGGACCTCAGTGGTGAACTGAGCTGTTTAATTTAATTGTGCTTTTAGTCCATTGTGGACTCATTATGCACTTACATCATTATTGTGTTTACTTCCTGACCAGGTTAAACCTCAACGAGAAAACAAGGCTGACCTTGAACAGAAACACTATGGTGGAATGGACTAGGTTGTTTCCTAGTAGTCAAAGCACCGTGGATCCAAGTAATGTAGCCCAGTGCCTAGATTTGAGTCTGACAAATGAGCAAAAGAATTCCTCAATCTCTCTCTTTCTGTCTCAATCTCTATCTCTCTCCCATATCTCATAAAAAATCTTCACTTTCTCCGCATCCTTCCGTTTCTTTCACTTTCATTTACTGTTTGACTTTTCACTGACTGTGACAGACTTAGAAAACCTGTTAATGTGTCGTTTTGTATTTTCCTGGCTAATTAAGACTCATTTTCCTCACTAATTAATTATTAGGCTACATAGAGTATTCACTCTCCCACATGTTGTTGGTCTCTGTGGGAAAACAATTGACTTCCATTATAATTACCGGTGAAAAAAAAAGATGCATTTGATGAAGTCACATACTTGCTACTGTAGCTAACAGAATTTCAGCAATTAATACTGTTGGAAGGAAATGGTCATCTGGATCATACTGTGATTACCTTACAAATAAGATATGGTTCTGTCCAGAAGGAACCACCTAACTTTTTTAAAGTTTTTAGAGCACGCAAGTAATAGTTTCCGTCCAGGGCGATGTTTGATGTGTATGTGCCGTGCCAGCGTATGACGTAATGACTACTTGTGCTTGATATGGCAGTGGTGTCAGATTACATACATGTATACATAGGGGCATTACCTTTAATCCTCCCGACACTAAAACATATCGTCATTACGTCACCATCGAAAACCAATTACACCCTGGCATTGTGTCCTTTAATCCACATCTTTATTACGTCATCATTGAGAGCTAGTTATATCAGTTATACCCTGACGTCATATGCTGCTACGATACACGCATCAAATGGGGCATACACAAAGTAACCACAGTATACTGCTAATCAACTTACAAATTACATATACATAGAGGCATTTCCTTTAATCCACCCGACACTGATCGACATATACGTCACCATCGAAAGCCGTCACTCATGCGTAATGACTACTTGTGCTTGATATGGCAGTGGTGTCAGATTATATACATGTATACATAGGGGCATTACCTTTAATCCTCCCGACAATAAAACATATCATCCTTACGTCACCATCGAAAACCAATTACACCCTGGCAAAAAGATCTATATATCATTCTTATGTACATATCACCTAAAACAGACCTTTATAAATTGAAGACATTTCTCAAAAACTTGATAAAGTATCTACCCTCTTCGACTTCTTCTATTATGATTATTAGGAGATTTAAATGATGACCTGTATAGTGAGAAAGATGGAAGTATAAAGACCTTCATGTCCAGATTAGGCTTTATATATTTATTTTATAGATAGAAACTTTTACCATACTTCACAATACTACTTTTTTACCTCCAAAAACTAGGTACGTTCAAACGTTCTTTCACAGAGAGGCTGAGATTTGACAGTGTAGCGGTCGACAGTAGGCCATTTATGTGCTTGGGTTGCAAGCAAGCAACAAAAGCGCAACAAAAGCGCTATATAAATTTGAGCTATTATTATTATCATTATTAACTACATTTTTGAGGTTTAGATTTTTTTGTTGTTGCATAAACTCATTGCTATTGAACAGCCTTTACGTCCGCGTGTTGGTTAAAGAAATATTGAACCAATAGAAAGTATTAAAAAGTGCTTTGGTGAAAACCTTCTAACTCCATTGGATCCTCAAACTATCTGCCAAACCGAGAGGCACCCAGGTGTTGGTGTGTGAGCGCTGCTCAGACCGTGAGGGACTGGAAGTGCGTGTTTCTTTCTACATGGTTTGTGTACTCTGCCGGCTGGTGTGCTTAAATAGTACCAGCTGGTGTGCCTAATTAACTACTGGTTGGTCTGCAAATGTTTGAAGGTGTCTTTGTTAAATAAAGTGGTAAATTTGGAAGAAGCTGGAGGTGTTTCACCAGATTCGGGGCAGAACAGGTGGCTCTCAAAATGTAATAAAGTGGTAAACTTTGATCCTGCCTCTGTGCCTGCTTTGAGTTTGATGTTTGTATTACCTTTTGATTGCAGAAACAAGTAGGTATGTACAGTGGGTAGGAATTGCATTACATTTTTGGTAATTCATAAATATAAATGCACTTAAGTCTCTGTGTGTACGTCTGTAATCTACGTTACTTGAGAACCGTTCGCCCCACCGACTTCAAATTCGTCACACGTTCCACCCCCCCCCCCCCACAGGGAGTGCAGTGCCCAGTGTCAAGTCGGTCGGACCCACGGTTGTCCAGAACCGCCACAAAAGGCCTCTGCCCGGGCCACAGCTGACATCACAAAGCATGTCTAAATACGGGTTCGTCACACCGACTTCTGACATGATTCTGATTCTTTACACATACAAACAAATTACACAATAATCAACACAAACACTTTATTTTAGAACACACCCAAATCAAATCATATTATGGCGTGCATGTTCAATCAATTATTCCTTCAAAGCAAACGGCATAAACAATATTAGTTTGCCTCTTCTACAAAAATAAAACGTACAAGTTAGCGTTCTCTTGTATCATACCATACTACTTGTATTATTTCCCACCACGGAGTAACCTCGCATCAGACTATCCAGGCATCCAGCATATCCACCTCGGAGGACAGTCAAGAGCGGCAGTGTCAGTATAGGCCAATCACAGGCAGGCGGGGCGTTACCATGCCTATGCTCGGACACAAACGGAATGCACGCGTTGTTATGGGTGTAGGGCGCAATCCAGTTGAGCTTCAGGCACTACGGCTAAATGTCTCAGTGGAGAAGTGAGACCACCTTAAACCACTTCTGATGTATATTATATAGTATAAACATACCCTGCGATACAGATTGGATGAAATAACATTTGTATTCATTAAAATAAGTTAATGATCTTCCACTTAATCACCTCTCTGCTGAGTCTGCTCCTGTGCGCTTGCTCAGGTTCATTAGCTGTGATAGCGCGGTCATTGTTTCAGGTTAGATGTGTCATTTGTCGTTTCACTTCACACATCTCTTTAATTCTCTCTCTCTCTCTCTGTCTAATAAAGCAGTGGTTTGTGTCGTTGATTGGTGGTGGAATCAGTGATGTGAATCCATGCAATCACAATCACAATATTGTGATGTCAGTGATGGCATGCAGATTGAGATTGCACACTATCAACAATATCAGGAACCAATTTTACAAAAGCACTTTTGCGCCATGTTCTAATCAACCAAGAATAGAAAGAATCAACCTAACATAATTGAGTATCTCACAGTTGGCTGGCTAATGGAGTTTAATACAATAGGCTCAAACAGGGGACATCTTTCACTAGAAAATAAAATATCATACCACAGAACAGAATAGAACAGAACAGGGCATACAACCAGTCTTCCTCTCAGTCTCTACTTCTGACCTACTGACTATGAACATGTACAATGTACATATATTGTACTGTCTGACAGGTACAGTATATTGAAGGCAGGGATCCAAGACATTACAGGAGAAAGAGAGAGATCGAGAGAGAGAGAGAGAGACTACATTTGTTTAATCTGTTTGTTGTATATTTGTGTATTATTCCTCTTTTCTGAATTCAGTTCTACAGGAGGACAGTAAATGTGGGGTGTAGCCGTATACTACGTAGATGCATTATTCAGAATGAACAGATAATGCATTCTAAACAGATACAAATTCAATTGGAGAGGAGACGTAATTATGTTTGTTTGCTTGTCTCTTTTTCTCTCTCTTTGCACAGACCTGTCAGAATGACTTTAGAAGATTGCAAGCAGGAAAATCGCAATACTGCCCCTTTTTATGTAATCACATAACCTTGTTTGTGACAGTGTGTGTGTCAGGCTTGGCTGACAGGATTGCACATCAAAGCAGTTACACTCCAGTCACTCATCTCTCCTTTCCGTCATTTTGGCCCAAATAAGCCTAAATAAATGCTGACATTTTGTATATTGTTATTTATTAACGTAATTTTATTTACTGCCATTAACACGTCCCTGCAAATAACCTTTTGCCTGAAACATAAGCTACAAGAACTCAAACTCATTTAGCAAGGAATGCTTGCGTTGCATATAAGGACATAAGGCATGCGCATTCTCTCCTCCATACAGAACCTGTCCTCTGTCTGCACCTCACTGTGTGCTTCTCTAAGGAAACAAAATAATTCCAAATGCAGAATCACAAACTAAGCCAATCTTGCTGCATATGTTTGCTCCATGGACAGATTTATTGTCCACAGTCAATAGAAAAAGAAAAGAAGAAAAGTGGCACTCTGCTGTTCATCCAGCCTTGAACTATTGTGAAAGAGCAGAGATGTTTGGTCATTGTTATTCCTCTAGGATGGCCAGTATGTGGATGAGAGTGATTTGAGTGTGTCTGCTGTGGACCTCTGCACACAAGACCATGGGGGAGGGGTACATGTATTAGCCCAGTTAGATCTATGTGAACAGCGGAATAATCAAAATCTCGAAAGTAAATAAATATATCAAAGGTCTTCCAAATCCATATGGTTGTATAGCTCTATATTTTGAAAATCGATGGAAAACAATTTTTAAGACAGGTTTTCACCAAGACAGAAATTTAAGACAAAAATCTGTATTTGCATCTGAAGACAGATACAAATACAGATCTTTTATTTATTTAAAAATAAAATTGCAGACTGTAGAAGCGAGTGGGTTTGTCAAAAACACAATAATTGAGAAATCTGGATTTTAATGCCTTTAAAAGAATAGAAATAATAATAAGATAAATTCAGGATAAAACAATGCGATGAGCATCGAACTGATGACGTGTGTGTGTGTGTGTGTGTGTGTGTGTGTGTGTGTGTGTGTGTGTGTGTGTGTGTGTGTGTGTGTGTGTGTGTGTGTGTGTGTGTGTGTGTGTGTGTGTGTGTGTGTGTGTGTGTGTGTGTGTGCGTGTGTGCGTGTGTGCGTGCCCTGGATATCTAATAACCATATAAGATAAGATAAACCTTTATTGGTCTGGTGTTTATCGTAATGGTAAATCTTAACATCACTTAGGAGATACCAGTCTACTTGTCACTGGAACATTACACACACACACACACACACACACATTCACTAAAAACACACTTTCAGGTTAGACATGTACTGTAGTTGTCAAGGTGACATTTAAGTGTAAGAGGTAAATAAACTGCACCGACTGAAAGACCTCATATCAAGTACTAGTCTGTACTCTGTAGCCTTACTAGCCGATAGGTGTTTGTCAGAGACTGTGCCATAAACAGAAAGAGAACATTCTTTCATTACCGCTAAAAGGACTAAAGGAGGGAGAGATGGAGAGTGTGAGGAGGCGTAAAGGAGACAAATGACCCTCTGCACTCTCCTCCTAATTGCCACCATAGTGGAGGCTAATCACAGAGACACACATTTGAGGTAGGTAGGGATGCAGAAAAAAGGAAAAAAAGTAAGGTAGAAAATGATCATCTGACATATAGTGATAGAGTAGACACCTAGAGAGGGAGAACAGTGAGAACCAAAAACGGCTCCCATGTTGATCTCAGACTTCATGTGGCCTGCCGGTCATTTATGATGTAGCCTATACGTATCTACTGTATGATATATTACTCAAAGATTTCAGCCTGAAAAGCTCCCCTCAAACAAATACAAATTGTGGGGGGAAAAAATGAAATACGTAGATCTATGTAGCCTACTTCCTTGGCAATAACTGGCAGCGTGCACAATACATTTGGCTTGCGAGGTTAGGCCCAACAAACACATCTACCATGTTGTTAGAGTAGAATTAGGGGCGCTATAGCCCCTCCAATGCCTGGTTTTTGAAATGACGTCATATGGCAGCCACGTCTATGCACTTTTAGGGGTGTATTTTGCGTGTCTTAAGTACCAGGTCTTATTACCTACTGTAACTTGAGTAAACTAAAGACCTGGAGGTGTGATCAATGCTCTTTGGCCACTCAGAATAGCCAAATGGCATTGATCACGCCTCCAGGTCTTTAGTTTACTCCAGTTAAGTAATAAGACCTGGTACTTAAGACACGCAAAATACAGCCCTTAATGTGTGTTGTGTGTTAGCCAGCCAACTGTGAGATACTCAATTGTGTGTGTGTGTGTGTGTGTGTGTGTGTGTGTGTGTGTGTGTGTGTGTGTGTGTGTGTGTGTGTGTGTGCGCGTGCCCTATCTGCCGGTGATTGCACTGCACATGACAATGTGTCATCTGCAACATGTTTACTGTACATACCCTACCCTTTACCCACCTTTGAACACCCAGGGCCTGACGTTATTAACCATCCAATCAGAGCTTTTCTCCAATCTCTCCAATTAGAGCTGCTGTTCTTATACCCAAATTGCCATTGCGATGCAATCCCATTAAAATTGCAATTACAAAGTGGTCCAAGGAGAGACGCCATGACAAAGTGGTGTGCGCATGTGCGTGATTATGCATAGATGCGTATGTAAGCGTGTTTGTCATCTTGTGCGTTCGTGCGTGCGCGTGCGTGCATCTGTAGTCACTGGAGAGAATGAAGACAATTAATTAAGAAAGCCACGGCCTGCTGCCAAGGGGTGTCTGACAATTAATATTGGATTATCTCAAGGACATTCGCCTGTTTCCCTTCCAAATACAGTCTAGAATGAAAGCAAAAACAAACAAATAGAGGCTTTTTCAACTCTTGGACTCTTAAATGTGCCACATCATTAATGTTAAACTTTAGATCAATATCTAGGTATGATGCTACTAACACAGAATTTGAGACCTGTTTTTCCCCCTTCTTCCTCATTTCCCCCCCCCCCCCCCAAAAGGACATGGCTTTATTTGGTCCAATCTGGGCTTATGCTAACCATTTGTCCAAGCCATTATGTGAATAGTATAATTTCAAAATGTAATTTCAGTGTCTGCAGGTGGTGTTTTATGACAATCAAAAATTAACTTTTCTCCAAAGCCAGAGATTGCATTATTTGCTGTCCAGAATGTGGATTGTGCATTCTGCAGAAGCAATATTTTAGCGCCCCTCACTTCACACGGGTGTGATATTTTTTCCTCCATAAGCCCACACTGTCAAAGGCGACTTTCGGGTTTTTTTGGTCCAGTCCTACAGAGCTTTATCGACTACTTTTAGATGAACATGTGCTGTCCTACTTGGGAACGGGGAGCGGATCTGTTGTGTTCACACCTAGATTTGATCAACACAGAACGGGGAGCGGATCTGTTATGTTCAGTACATCCATACTGAATAACATCATCAGATGGTTGACCCATTAAAGGAGAAATCCACATCAAAACACATCAGCCTATAATTCTATCCCAACATACAGTATAGGCTACATACCCTGAATCAGCCTATATTTCTGTCCCAACATAGGCTACATATACCCTGAATCAGCCTATAATCCTGTCCCAACATACATGTACCCTGAATCATCCTATAATCCTGTCCCAACATACATGTACCCTGAATCAGACTATAATCCTGTCCCAACATACATGTACCCTGAATCAGACTATAATCCTGTCCCAACATACATGTAACCTGAATCAGCCTATAATCCTGTCCCAACATACATGTACCCTGAATCAGCCTATAATCCTGTCCCAACATACATGTACCCTGAATCAGACTATAATCCTGTCCCAACATACATGTACCCTGAATCAGCCTATAATCCTGTCCCAACATACATGTACCCTGAATCAGACTATAATCCTGTCCCAACATACATGTACCCTGAATCAGCCTATAATCCTGTCCCAACATACATGTACCCTGAATCAGACTATAATCCTGTCCCAACATACATGTACCCTGAATCAGCCTATAATCCTGTCCCAACATACATGTACCCTGAATCAGACTATAATCCTGTCCCAGCATAAAATGTACCATGAATAATTTATAGAAGCCTTATTTTCTACTGAACTTTTCTAGCTCAACTTTACCGAGGTAAAAAAAATCTATATAATAGACACCCGGAACAGGAGAAGCCCAAATAAATAAAATGGTAAATAAATAACTTAGGTAAAATATAATGCCTTTAATAGCTTTGCACAAACTGAAGGTGTTTCAAAACACTGGTGGTTTGAGTCCACATGTTCTGCATTTCAGACAAACCATTTTGATTTGAAATCAATGTCCTGTCCCACACAATGACAGGCACTATGGGGATATGCCCCATGTGCTGAGGTTAGTGACAGGATGTCCCTTATAGAAGCAATCACTCTCTCTCTCTCTCTCTCTCTCTCTCTCTCTCTCTCTCTCTCTCTCTCTCTCTCTCTCTCTCTCTCTCTCTTCTTCCCTCTCTTCACCTCTCTCCTTCTTTCCTCCTCTCTCTCTCTCTCTCTCTCTCTCTCTCTCTCTCTGAGTCAGGACAGAGGTTTGTGATAGTGGTCCCTCGGGGTCAGAGGGCTGTCCTACCCTGACAAATGACAACCTGCCCCTACGGCACTGTCACCTCTTGGCACACACGCGCAGGCACACAACACAACCTCCCTTGCTCTCTCTCCATTCGCACCTTCTTTCCATTTGTACCGTAATTGTTCCTCTGCTCGTGCTCCAACTGAAACCTGACACAGGAACGTCTGTCTGACCTGTAGATCTCAGGCCTGTCATCTGCTTCTTGGGGGTCTAAACGAGGCTGAATCCCTGGATGGTTGGGTGCCAGAAATGTCTTCTCCAACCGACATACTGTACATTATGTAGATAGACAGACACATTGTTTTATGTTTTATATATTTACACGCACGCACACAGGTCACGTGCACACACAGATTCCTTCTGATCTAAAACTATTCTGCGTGCATAGAAAGACATAATACGATTATCCAGACTGACATCCAAACCAAACCACAACAAGTTGGGCTGAGACATAAATTCTGTTTACCCCCAAGGTTGCGTTTCAGGTTACAAACACATTCAACCTTTACAAGCAAATGAACAAATGTTATTCACAGATCTTTTTTCCCAGGCTACTGCTGAATTACAATTTTACGATTGAGTTTTAAATGACGTTGGCAACTTGTGAGGTGGTCTCCTTGCAGGGACACCAGGGGGAGACCTTAAGCATCTGTTGCAAAAGCTACGTATGTGGTGCCCCCATCAGAGATATTGAGAGACTCCTGTAACTTGAACAAATGACATTGTAGACAAAATGTGTGCTTCCAATTTTGTGACAGCAAAACATTGAATCATCAATAGAGGGTATGCGCGTGACATCATCATCAAACCCAGAAGTTATGGGGGAACACCTACTGAGTGGCAAAAAACTACTTTCTGGCCTTGACAGCCCGCATACCGTACATCCAAACAGAAAAGTCCTATTTGATTGCATTAAACGACGTTAAACAATGTTAAACTCACTTTTCCACTCACTTTGCCCCTCAATTTGACACTCGATTTGCCATTCACTTTTTGCTTCCAAGACCATTAATGAAGTCAGACATTGATGTTGGGTGGATATAGGCCTGGCTCGCATTTGGCGTTCCAATTCATTCCAATGGTGTTTAATTGAGATGTCAGGGCTCTGTGCAGGCCACTCGTCTCAACAAATCATTTCTGTTTTGTGGGCACGGGCAGACTGTTTCCTGAAACAGGGAACGTGGCGGCCACAAACTGTTGCCCAGAATGTAATTGCATTGCATTGTGTTTGTGCGTGCGTATGTGCTTCTGTGCGTGCGTGCGTGTGAGAGAGAGAGAGAGAGAGAGAGAGAGAGAGGGAGAGAGGGAGAGGGAGAGGGAGAGGGAGAGGGAGAGGGAGAGAGGAATGAAACACAATGTTGGCTCATTTTGTACACCGTGTCTTTGTCTGCGTGATGCGCCACAACAGGTGCGTGGAGAGAACAGACAGTTCTCTAAAATGGTAAGTAAGCCCCCGCATGTAGATTTAAGTGCACTTAAATCGCTTCAATCAGAACACCACCATTGACACACATGACCTGGTCAAGGAAAAATTGACTGTAATTGCAAGTGAGAGACTGTGTGGGAGCTTCACTGCAAGTATAAAATAAATACAAACAACTTCTCCAGGGGACTTCATGGTTGTGAAGGCTTATGAAACACGGAAAACATGAGCTCATGAAACACCTGACACCAGCATAAAAGTCAGCTGTAAACTTTTTCTTTCTCTACTCACCCTTCTTTTCCAGTGTGTATACTAGTGTTCACAGTGTATTCACTGTGAAACTGTATCACAGTAGGCTACTGCATAATGGCAAAATTATTATTCTCTCACACATTCACTTTCTGCTTTGAAACCCTATAAAAAGGATAAACTCTAAATCGGGTTATGGTGCTTTTAGTCATTATGGTCCTACTCTGTGGAATTCTCTATATATACGGTGTGCTACCACACTGTCTTTGTTCAAAAGCAAACTAAAAACCTACTTATTTTCACTAGCTTTCAGCTACAGTAGATTGTGAAATGTGTATAGTTATTTTCTTAATTTTTGTATAATTATTGAGCTTTGTATTTTATTTTGTATTTCATTTAAGCACATTGAGTCCTTGCTTGTTGTGTGAAATGTGCTACAGTATATAAATAAACTTGACTTGACTTGTATGTCATTGTGGTATAATAATCTAGGAACCTATAGCGATGGAGTAATCCACTGCCTTAAACGTTGTCATACGATAGAGAGAGTTGCATGCCAATTATAACAGCCCTTCAAGCTCACAATGCATTCATAATATGTGTTGTGTGTGAGTTTGTACTGTAGATTGGCTAAATTTGTCATCACTAGATTTTCACCTTCAAATTCAACCTATATTGAGAGCAATGGTCACCGGGTTATGGGCATTTGAAATGTTAGAAACTGGGCATTTGTTTTTGGTTGGTTGGTGTGACTATTGTCATGGCAGATCCCTGAACAGCATTTATGCCATATTTGGTGATGATTGGAGCAAGGATGTGCCTGTGGCACCTGGCCACCCCTGGCCCTTGGCCAGTCAGGATGATGTATCCCAAGACACCTCTTGGGAAACATCACTGAGGAAACGGTGCACCCATACATTATATGTATTATATATGAGCTCAGTGCTCACCCCGCAAACCTCCACTCCTTGGAAACACAATCCTTCTTCATCCCCTCACCAACCTCCGCACCATGGGCGACCAGGCCATCGGCTGGTCCTCATCTGTGGAATACTCTCCCTGACCACCTGAGAGCACCACAGACTGTTGATGAAGGGACTAAAACATTATTACTCTTACAAGGCATTTCCATAGGGTTACTGGTTTCTACCTCTGGCTCTACCATTTTGCTAGTTATGTACACATTGTGTTTTCAGTTATTTTGTGTATACCTTCCTATTGTTATTTGGGCGCCCGCTGGCCTAGTGGTCCAGGCACATATAGGCTCTGGCCTGACAGCACGTTGCATGTTTTGAGGCCCGTTCATGACGACCTTTGCTGCATGTCTCTCCCCTTCTCTCTCTCCCTCTTTCCTGTCAGTGTATTCACTGTAACTATATCATATAAAGGCACAAAAAGCCAAAAACAAATCATTAAAAAAAGAATATTTATATTCAGCTATTGAGACATCTGTACACATCCCCACCCTGGCATGGGTTAGAATCCCACCATCAGCTTGTCCCTTGAGTCAGCTCCCTACGCTGTCCATCGTAACTAAAAGAATAAAAATACTGACCTGCAGACTGACCTCTCCCTCTTTTTTCAAAAGAGATACAAAATGCAAACTGTGGATGAGGTGGGCATTACTCTTGTGGGATCCAGATGCTCTATAGAGGAGATACTGTAGATGTACTGTAAGCCGTTTGTGTGCTGGGTGGAGGCCTGGCTTGACACTGCTGGCCAACTGTAGCAGCTAATGTAGCTGAGCTTTTCTGAAAAGGGATTAGCTCTCTGAGTGTTAAGGAGCTCTCAGAGCAGCCATCTCTCTCTCTCTCGCTCTCTCTCTCTCTCTCTCTCTCTCTCTCACACACTGTCTCTCTCAATTTTGGTGTGGTGGTTTTCAATATTTCCTTTGTTTTCTCTTCCCTGGTCTGTCATTTGCTTTCTGTCTCTCTCAAGCTCTCTCTTTCTGTCTGAAGTGCTGCCCAATACTGCCTGTGCTCAAAGACAAATAATCAGTGACTTCAAACATCACCTGGATAACATATTTATAAACATCCTCTATATGACATGTCGGCGCAGTTGCTGTCACACACTGGAAATGTTATTGAATGCACGAACATGCATGAACTTCAAAATACAGTATCAGAATCAACATTATTGTCACATCACACGATTACAGCTTAAAAGATTATGTGAAATATATATGTTTTTGTGAGCTCTCAACATTGCATAAGCGCAATACATACTCCTTCCGACGTCGGAAAATCTCCCGGTTTGGAAAGGCTTCTGGAGGTGCACTGGTTCCAAAGAAAAGTTCTATAGGACCGCCCTTCGGAAGCTCGGAATGGTGTCAATTTGTTGTTATATCACCTCCCTTTCCGAAGAAAATATTTGTTGTTGGAAGGATTTATTTGGAATGTGATAGAAAGGGAGAGTTGAGAGTTGCTTTCATGTACATGTACATGTTTTTCTGGCTGTGGTCGCAGCAGTGGTGTGAACAGGTGGTGGCTGGGGTGATGAATGTCCTTGATGATTCACGTTGCCTTGTCGTCTATGCACCATTTATTGTGTATTCCTTGGGTGGGGAGGGAAGCTCCTCTAGTGCTATGCTACCCTCGTTACCCTCTGTAGTGCTTTGTGATTACGGGTGGTACAATTTCCACTTGTCCACATGCAGGGTTCATCCAGATTGTGTTTAGGTGACGGACACAGAAGTATCGCTGAGCATTTTCACTGTGTGCGTGGTGTGTGTGACCCATAGGTCCTCAGAGATGTGCATTCCAAGGATTTTTAAATCGCTGACCCACTCCACTATACTACTACGCTATTACTGAGCTGGTTTGACCTCTCCTCAGCCTCCTAAATCCATGATCAGCTCTGGTCTTGTTGAATTTGAGAGCAATGTTGTTTTCCTGGCATCATATCATATGTGATCTTGTCCATGTCATCGTTTTACGATCAGGCCCATATGCTCACTGTCGTGTCATCAGCATACTCGATGATGACATTTGAGCTCTGTGTGACCACACAGTCATGTGAGTACAAGGAGTAGAGGAGAGGACTCAGGACACAGCCCTGAGGGGCTCCTGTGTTGAGAGTCTAAGGCTCTGATGTGATGCTGTCTTTTCTCACCACCTGGCAGTGGCCTGACAGAAAGTCTAGCACTCACGCCATCACGGTTGGGTGTAGGCCTAGATCTCTTTCTGTCGAGTCTGGTAGGAACTGTAGTGTTGAATGCAGATGTCTTGTCCACAAACAACTTCTGTCTGCCTGTGTGTGTGTGTGTGTGTGTGTGTGTGTGTGTGTGTGTGTGTGTGTGTGTACACACGTGTGTACACGTATGTGTGTGTGTGTGTGTGTGTGTGTGTGTGTGTGTGTGTGTGTGTGTGCGTGCGTGTGTGTGTGTGTGTGTGTGCGGGTGCGGGTGCGGGTGCGTGCGTGTGTGTCACTCAGCTATTGAGACCTCTGCATCTCTACACACACCCAGCTAAAGAAAGCAGGATATTGAGCTGTTGTAGAGTAGCTATATTTAGCGGTACCTCATACCGTTTACATCACACTTCAATCATCATCTGGCTAGTGAGAAGAACATACAGCCAAAGGCTAGCAATGCATGCTGAATTTCAACTCCAGTCTGACAGCATAATCCATGTCCTCGCGTTCCTTCTTGCTCACTCTCTCTCTCTTCTCTCTTCTCTCTCTGACTCTGCTGTGGACCAATGCATCACAACACAGCATCATTCTCTCCATTCTACTCACTCTGTCCATGTTAATAAATAAAGCAAATAGAACAAATGTATTTTCTCATCAGCCTTCCTTTTACACACTAAACACCTAGAAATACTCCCACTCTCTTTCTTGTGTAGCTCCATTTACAGTCTTTGTTTAAGAAGTCACATGATTATTGTCCATGCACCCTATAGCATCCCTTTTATGGGTATGACATAACTGCGATCGGTCATTTGACATTTTTTGGCGTAGAGGGGAAAAAGGAGCGTCGGGGGTCACAGACAGCTGAGTGGTTAAGACGCACTCATACCTCTAATGACTCACAGCGAGACCCAGGTTTTATTTCCTGGGTCTGGCAGACCATATTTGCTGCATGTCATTCCCCTACTCTCACTCCTTGTCTCTCTACACTGTGGTGACTGTGGTCTATCCCAGAAGAAGTATTTGCAGAAGATGAGGTTCCACTCATGCATTCTCACCTTGCAGCTGTACACAATACTCTCTGTTGTACACATGCTGTGTCGCTTGCAGATCTACAAGTTCATAAAGCAACGCTGCTCTTGTCTGCAACGTTGTTGTATTATTTTTTTGCCTCAAGGGCATGCAAGTCAATAGAAGTTATTGATGTAAGGCAGTGATATTTACATTCATTTACCCCTGCAAAGATTTTGACAACACAGTCCAGGGAATTGAACCATCAAACCATCAAATAAGAAACTCCCTGAAGAACTGAGGTGTGCAGTTTAGAATTTATTTTTATTTGCATCTCATTCTCCAGGACACTGCATCTATCTTACTGTTGTCTGTAAAGCTGGTAATGGTAGCTATAGGCATTTTGACCATGTGGCTCTGCAGAATTCTAACAAACAGTCTATAAGAGTCTGTCCCTGTGGGTGTTTTCGAAAATACACTCCAGTCCTCTGGTCATTTGAAAATTCAGAGTGAGGCTGTACTGTGCTCTGGGAGCTGTTCATCTGAAAGTTGGTGACAACAATAGCAGGAGGTCATAGATCGAAGGGAAAGTGGTGACAGAGTAACAAGGGCAACTACCAGAGGGGACTGCAAAGGACCATTCAGATGTAGTGTTTGGTAAAACATGCAGTCTTCTCTGTCACTGGAATAGTCTCTCCCTATGCCGAAGTAAGACAGAGCACCAACTATTTGACCTTCAAATTCAACCTTAAGAGGAAAGAAAACCAATTTTGTAATCATGGGTAATTAATAAATTAATAAGCTCCATTTGTCACTGGTGTCACGTCTCACATCTCACTGTATTGTTCTGTCCCCTATACTACGTTTACGTTTTCTTATGTTTTTGTATGGATAGTTTTATCACCACTCTTTAACAGCCTGCTCAGGCCACTACAGATGAAAATGCTTCTAGCCAACTATGGCCCGTTTACATGGATTTGAAAAATGTTGATTAATGTGCATTGTAAATGTAATGGTTGTAGCTTGTTTGATGTTCTAGACAGCATTCAACACATTTGGACATTTGGACTTCAACACATTTATTTATTACACATGTGTAATAGAACACATACTAATAATGATTTGTTTTGTTTGATTACAGTTGATTTTTACATTTTAGGAAAATATTTCACCATTTTGTTCCAACTAAGGATGCCAGGTTGAAAGTGGTTAAATTACAGGAAAATGATGTGAAGGACTGAAATATGTGTAGGTCAGATGTGCATCCAATCAATGAAGTCAAATATTTCTAAATGTATCTGACCATTTTCATCATCTCATTCATTATAGTCTTTGCACTCTTCTCCTAAAAGGCTGTGACCTCAAAAGGTCATGCACCCTGTGCTGGGAGCATCTCTCTAGATTGCCAATGGCGTTCAGGTCATGAAACCATCCAAGATCTATAATTCTGCAGATTAGCTTTGACAGAAACACAATTAACTGTTTGACAATAGATTTTAGTATTAAAGGGATATTTCACAAAATCACACCCGTGTGAAGTGAGTGGTGCAACTCCGTGTGGGGGTCCCCAGGGGTGTGTGTGTGGGTGGGAAGAGTTCTAGACCCCCAGGAACGCGCCCAGGGGGCCGGGCCGGTTCCGGCGTGCCACCCCGCGTCCGAAATCGTTGAGAAATGACAGAGTTACCGTGCGGCAGTCCCTCTACTGTACCCTCTACTGTACTGTACTGTCACTGTACTGTACTGGCACACCTGAAAGCATCATATACAGTTAATATGTGCGTGTGTGTTTGTGTGTGCATTAGGTTGCGCACAGGTGGTGAAAAACAACCATGTTGTTTTCGTGCTCATACCCAGCCAGCCAGCTATGGAAAAATCACGGCCCGTCACCCTTTAGAAGAATATTCTAATGCGTCAGGGGGCTTGATTACTGTTTATTTGAAAGTGAAATATCCCTTTAAGGTTGAATGATCTTCGCCACAGGTGCAGCGAAAAGCATGAACCCGTCTGTTGGATACTTTTAATATGTAGTGATGTCCTAGTGTTTCCTGTTTTGCCTAGTTACTGTTGCCTGTCTTGTCTCACCTCAGTCCCTGAGATTTACCACCTGTGTCCTGTTGGTCTCCTAGCCAAACTCTGTGTTGATTGTGTTCACACCTGTGTGTATTTAAACCCTCAGTATCTTATGGTCCCTGCTAGTTCTAAAATGTTATGTCCCAGTTCTATTGTCTCCTGAATATCAGTTGTCCCAACCCCATCAAAATAAGTTCCAGACTGCAGTCCTAATGAGATGAACTCATCTTGCTGTGTCTGTTTGTAAATTGAATTGGAAGCATACAAAGAAAGAAGGGTCGATGTAAGAGCATGTAATGTTCCAATTATTATCTCCCGACAGCATTATCGAAGGTACTACTTGCACACCTCTCTGAAAGCTGGGTCAAGGAGATAAAGCCAGGTTAAGTTGCACAGTAAAATCCTCGGTGTTCATTTATCCATTGAGTGTATAGATTATTTGTACACTCTCAGAGTTATATTAACACTCCACATTTTACTGTGCAAAAAAAGGGATCAGGGGTCAGGGATGCAGTAATGTGCCATTTTAAAGCTGCAATCTGGAATATCTACAATATTATTCTAACCAATCTGTATGAATACCAGGGAAGACATGAAAGTCATGGATCTCAGGCACAACACCAGACCTTTTTTGCAAAATGTTAATACAGTATTCAATCAATCACAGTGAAGTGGTAAAGTAATATGTCCTTCCTCCTGTGTCTCTGACCAGATAGGTCAGTGAGAATTGACACCGCTGCCTCTTAAGGTCATGACCCCAGGCTCACAGGCAGACAGTGGTCTCGTAAATGTAGATCCCTGTTGGCTTCTCATCATTCACTCCTATGTAAGGAAACAGATAAGCAACAACTTCAGATATTTACATACTAGTCCATATCGAGACAAGTTGCTTTTTTGAGGGGCGCTAGCCCCCCTATATTCAACTATAGTGTAGACTGTCATCTTACACAAACATTAAATTGAGCTGCGTATATGACACATGTCTGCTGTACAGAATGCTTGTGTGTACAATATCAGTATGCAGTACAAACCTCCACGACAGATTTGTCTTTGCCCCTGCTTGTCTGTCTGTCTGTCTGTCTGTCTGTCTGTCTGTCTGTCTGTGCGCAGCTAATCTTGGAAACAGTTTTGTGCATGCAGCCATGCAGTAGTAGGTGAAGGAAGACACTGCCATATTTATCAAATCAGCCACCTGCTATAGCACTACACCATATGTTTTGACCTATAACTCTTGAAAAGTAGGCTGTACGATCAAATGCCACCTGGATCATGACGCAACTTCCATATACTGTAGGCCACGTATTTATTCTCTTTTTGCAAAACACCCTCTTCCACACAAATCACTACCATTGTCTCTGGAGCCGTGATGAATTTCGGGTCCATTTAATTACATTTGTCCACTCTCACTCAGGAGTGTAGGATATAAGTCTACAACAAACGTCTGTTCCTAGGCTGTTACACAGAGGCGCTGCTGGTTGCAGTGAATCACTCCTGGTGCAGTGAATGGAAACCAATATCCTTATTATTTCAAAGTCCTCAACCCACTTAATCCCTGCACAGTTTGTCATTTCAAAACAAAACTCGATGTCTTTCCCCAAGCTCCTAAGTGGTGTTGGTCATTAAATCACTCCATGATGTGCTGAATGGAAACCAATAATAACCTTATATTGAGCTCTTTCCCGGGCCTGCTATTCACACACATTTTCCAGTCCACTGGTGACATTAGTACCTTGGGCTTCAGTCCACTGGTGACATTAGTACCCTGGGCTTTTCTTTTACAGTCCACTGGTGACATTAGTACCTTGGGCTTTTCTTTTACAAGCCAGATAAAAGCTCAGGAAGTGGCTCTGAAGGCTTGTAATGGTGCCGTGGTGATCCGTGACTCCGTGTGCACGCGACCCGCTTGCTATTATGTAGACATGGTATTGGAGGCCAAGTTAGAGACAGACACACACACACACACACACACACACACACACACACACACGACATACTGCGTGTCTAGCAGTTTGACATGCCTCTATCACACACTAATACACGCACGTTCCACAATCTTAAAACATCTGAAGGCCACTATGCAGCCTTAAACATTTGTAGCTTTTAAGATGTGTCAAATCTGCATGGCAAAAGGTGCCAATTCTAATGCATGCAGCATGTATTGCACATGCTCATGTTTGATAGAAAATGCAAGTGGCCAGTGGCCAGTGGCCACACGAAAGAACACACACAAAGGTCAAATATGCTTGAAAAGATTAGTGGCGGTTCAGGGTTTCAAATATGTTTGTGGAAGTAATGCACACAACTTCCATCACATGAATTTGCTAAATCAAGGCAGGAGGAGAAACATCAGCACAAAAACAGTGAGGTTCCAGAAACTTCAGGCTTACATTTTAAACCTCTAATGATGTTCATTTGAGACAATACGATTGTCTTTTGAAAAGTATTTCGTTAAGATGAGCTTTTATGTTACAAATGAACAATACATGGTCCACACCAATGCCTATAATGAGTGTGGACAGAGAAAGAGTCCCCCCACTCTTTCTTACAGTGGACTATCCAATCTACAATTGGATAGTATTGCCTTATTTTGAGAAAGCTCTGGGAAACTAAGAGGGACACAACTTTTAAACTTTTTCATGTTTAAAGTTAACATTTAATACTTTGTTATTTTCATGCAAAGCAGCACTGTGCCAAAGACACATTTCCATACCTGCTGTAATGGACAATAATGTTTTAGAAGCTCTCTTCCAGAGCAGAAAGAGTTTTCACTACTGTTGTGTGATACTCTTGCATGATGAAGCACGGCATTCATTTATAGTTCCTGTTCTACAGCAACGTCACGCTAAAGGCCTGTTAATGTTTTGAGTCCAAGAATGTGCATTCAAAACGAGACATAATGGACACACACCAACCGATAGATGAGAAGACAGATGGACAGATAAATCATACAAATGACCAACAGCCTATACTGTACGTACATGACAGGGCAAGGTTTATATTAAACAACACACACACGCCAAACGGTAGCGGAGATCTGACTGTGAGCAATCAGAGCAGTCAGTGTTTCATGCCTATACCAACTAATCTGAGTGCAACTACGTTGATGTTTGATGTTAGAGTAGACCAAAACAGTAATATATCCCAGTTTTCAACATTCACTACAAATCTGTCCCGGGTTTCACCATAATTACAATAATAACAGTTGAACTTTTAACTTTATTGAGAGGCCCCTTGAGCAGCATCTCGATTTAGAGAGGGTCCTATACATACAAAATACAACATTACAGCAGTGCAAGTACACAGTTTTAAAGACACATAGTTGCAACATGACATACAGTACAAATACACAGGACATACACATACAGGTACAGTTAGCTTGCAGCAGCAAGGAGGATGACAGTAGGAAGAACGGAGACTGAGGTGAGCTTAAATAACATGGGAATTGGTCAGCTGACTGCCACGTCAACGTAGGCATGTAAGAATGAGCATGAGTGTAGTAGCATGATAATATGCATGGGCAGGCATGAACCCCCTCGAGTATATCTGACTGAACTAACTCCGCAGGCTACGTATCATTTGTTTTCAGTGGTTGCATAGGCGTTTCGTACAGGTTAAACAATATATAAAAAAGAAAATCAATAGATGGAAGCATACACAATACACACACGCACGCACGCAAGCACGCGCACACACACACACGCACACGCAAACACACGCGCACACACACACACACACACACACACACACACACATACACACACACACACACACACACACACACACAATAACACACACACTATGACTCAGCCTCACTCCTGAATGCTCTTTACAAAACATAACAAAATATGTAATATGAAACATTGTCCCACCCCCGCAACAGCACATACACATAAAGAGGTAGCCTACAGTAGGTGCTCCAGACCCGAACACATTATTTTGTTGCTGTAGGGTGGAAACCTTGTATATCCAAAACCGTTCCGTTTTTAACATTATTTAAAAACTTTTTAAAATAGTTAATAGCCGACACAACACATCACATCATGACTTGTTGTGCGCTTGCAGCAACTTGTGTGACCTTCTATGATGATTAGTTAATCTAAGAAATCAACATAAAATGTTGAGATATGGAGATACAAGGTAACAGCAACAGTTTCAAGTTCACTCGCTCTTTCTCTCTTTCTCTGTTCTTCTACTCTCTCCCTCTCTGTCATTC
>NC_137875.1:29084596-29127096 GCF_963924005.1 Protomyctophum bolini | reverse complement strand
TTTACTAGTTTAAAAACATTCAACGTTCAACTAGCCGATCTATCGACACTTTGCGAGCTTATAAGATTGCCTATTTGAAATATTTTAAAGTTTAAAATATTTTTAACTTCTACTTTGATCTGATACTGATCTACCTGATCTAATCCATACTATTTCACTCTTATCTAATACATACTGACCTACTCTGATCTAATTCATATAGTACTATTCTATTCTATACTCTGGTCTGATCTGGTACAAATTATGTTCTGTTCCATTATGCTCTCCTCTGTTCCTTGCTCTACTTGTACTCCCTTGACCAGTTCTGTCCTGTATTCCTTTATTCTATTATAGGTTTCTGTACTGTTCTCTGTTTTGTAATATTCTATTACATTGTATTCTATATTGCACTATTGTGCTCTCCTCTGTTGACTATTCTGTTTGGGAGTGTTTGTATTGATGCCCAGGGCAACTGGAGAGACGAGAAGGCAAGCATGAAGAGGAAACGAGAGGAGAGTAGGATGGAGGATAGGAAAAGTGCTTAGGGCTATTTTTTGTAGCACAGGCTCCAAAATAGTTGTCTTATTTTAGACCCTGTCCCCAATAACCGAAGAGTAGCTGCAGGTGAGGGGAGACAGACACACACACACGCACACATGCACCCACCCACGCACGCATGCATGCACGCACGCACGCACGCACGCACGCACGCACGCACGCACGCACGCACGCACGCACACACACACACACACACACACACACACACACACACACACACACACACACACACACACACACACACACACACACACACACACACACACTGAACAAAACCGGGGGAGGGAGAGAATGAGCAATGGACACAGCAACAAACAAAAAAAGATAGAGTTGACAAAAAGTAAGAGTGACAGATGGACTGAAGGGGAGGCAGAGATATGGAGAGAGACCAAAACAGAGAGAGACAGAGATTTAACAAGCGACCGCGCAATGGTGGCACAAGCATTATTGGGTGACTTACATACAAACAAACATCTGAACTGTGAAAAATTTGACATATTTTGACGTGGCTGATAATTAGACCCGTTTTATCTTGTGGGGGAAATTCAGTTTAACCCAGCTGATTGCTGTCTACGTTGTTCGACTTGGGCGCAGGGCGGAACAGTTAAGTTAAGCGCCTTGCTCTCAAGGACACCTCAACACATTGCCCGGGCTCGAACCTGGGACATTAACTGTTTCCCAGGCGGCTTCTATGCTGATTCAGCTATGGCCGCCCGTGTTGGATACCATGGTGTCACAAGTCTGATGAGTTTGCTGATTACAGGTGTGTAGTACTATAGTACAAACAAACAAACACACGCACGCACGCATGCACGCACTCACGCACGCACGCACGCGCACACCAATTATGCAAACTTTTTAGAGACATTGCAATTATTTAAATGTATTTCTCCTCACCCTAACCCATAACAGAGTCTGCACAGGATGTGGCTGTGTAATCTAAATCTAAAAGCATGCCTACAGTACATATATGTCAGGACACACACACACACACACACACACACACACATTCCCCACACAGGGACAAAGTAGTGGCATATAGTAACCAAATACATTTACTTGAGTAGGCTACTCTACTTATCATAGGCCTACTACAAGACAAATATTGTACTTTTGACTCCATTACATTTCTAGGAAGGTTGCCAAGTGCCATTACTCGTTACTTTGGATTGAAGATAGGTGGGCACTATAGGTATATAGGACATGCAAATATCTGCCAATAGGAGGAATTTATCTCAGTGAGATTAGTGCATTACACTTGGTGTTAGATGTTGACATAATTATTTTCAGTCTGGACAAATACTAACACACACACACACACACACACACACACACACACACATACACACACACACGCACACACACACACGCACACACGCACACACACACACACACACACACACACACACACACACACACACACACACACACACACACACACACACAGCCTGAGAGCAGTGTTGAGTGGTCCAACAGTGTTCAACCGGAGACAAGTAATGGACTGTGACGGACCGCTAGCTCAGCTTAATTCACACTGCCTGCTAATTGTGTGTGTGTGTGTGTGTGTGTGTGTGTGTGTGTGTGTGTGTGTGTGTGTGTGTGTGTGTGTGTGTGTGTGTGTGTGTGTGTGCGCGCGCATGTGTATGTGCATGTGTGTGTGCGTGTGCGTGTGTGGGGGGGGGCTTACATCTCATATTTCTTCCATAGAAATCTATCACAGTACATTTGCACATCCATTGTGTTAAGCGGGTTGGTACAGGACTTGACCATGCGTCACCGGTTTGACACAATTATGGGAAGAAACGTCAGATGGTGAAGAAACGGGGCTATGCTGTCACATCGCATCTTGATGAGGGTAGATGATTATGATTACTATTATTCCATCAAACAGGTGAAGCAGTGGGTGCTCTTGAACCGTTGTGTTCATAGTTCATAGAGAGGGCTGTTATGTTCATTTGTTCATGCTTAATGCTGTACCCATTCAGGACGGGAACCCCTTTTGGGGTTCTTGTTGCCATCTACAATATATAGCAAAAATCAACCTCAGTCCTAAATGGGTTTTTAATGTAGCAATATTGCTGATATGTATATGCCTACATTGGGGACTGCTATGTTTAATTCACGGGCATACATGTATATGGTAACGAAAACCCATTTTTCTACATTATAAAGAAATGTCATGCCATTTCTTTAACGATATTAAATATTTCTATCTTAGTGTTTATCTTAGGGCCCTTTTGCAATACCCTCGCAGCACACCAGTGGGCCCCAGCCCACAGGTTGAGAATCTCTGTAGATGATGTCACGGGCGGGCCAGGAAGTGAGGTCCCAATTAGAGCTACGCCTTTTCCAAGTGTATCCCTGGGCTGGACCAACCTCTGGCCCTTTTTGAAACCCGCTCCTCTGCACTCGCTCTACAGTACACACTTCCACTCGGTATGCGCGTTCACACGAGGCTGCGCCACATTAAGTGTCGTCTGAAACCAAGCAGCCTTGAGTGGAAGTGGCTTATAAAGCCCTCAAGGGCGAGTCTATGCTGATCTAAACTCGATTGGCTTGTGCAGCCTTGCTCTCTGCCCAAATGGAAAACGCGACCTACAAATGTAAGTACCACCACAAAATAAATTACATTTGCTCTTCTTCTGATGCAGAATAGACAACGCTCCAACTGATGTTCACAACTCACAAGGGCTCTTTATTTACCCAGTGTAAGACACCGTGAAAAACTGTAAATGAAATCACACAATCAAAACACCTTTTAACACAATGACTTATAAACACCATGAATTTTTATGAAATGTCCTTTTTGACAGTCTTGACATGTCCATATTAATGAAATCCACATGTTGCACAAACAAATACACGATGTAATGCAATATAACTGTACAAACAAAATAACAGGTAACACGAAAACACGTCCAGCTGATGCAGCTGCTACGCGGAACCATGGCAACGAAGGGTGTCTGTTTCCTCTTTCTGCACAAGGCTATGTAAGGAGGGCGAGTGCATTCCTAAAGGTTTTATATAACCAACACCCGAATCAAGGGAACTTGATTCAGCTGGAGGGGCACTTCCTGATGAGGGCTAAGAGCACTTGTCAATCAAGGGACTGGATTAAAAAAGATGGTCTGTCTTTTACGTAGCAAGGCAATGCATCTCTGACAAGCTGCAAGGAGCACAATACTGTGACTCACACTGACCTCTGACCACATGAAGGGTGGTCAGCAAAAAAAAAATCCTTTTGGGCATCAATGCCATTTTTAGAATGGACGCACAGGCATGTTGGGTAACAATTCTCCCTAAGGTCCCTAAAGGTTGTCTAGTAGAGCCATTAAAGGATGCTACAACACAGAGGTCATCGTCCCTGTCAGTGTGAGACAGAGAACAGGGACATAGACTTAGAGTGACGCAGAGAGAGAGAGAGAAGGAGAGCGAGGGCGAGAGTGTTTGTGTGTGTGCGTATGTGTGGAGGGGTTGAGTGTATGTGTGTGTAGGTGTGTGTGTGTGTGTGTGTGTGTGTGGGTGTGTGTGTGTGTGTGTGTGTGGGGGGGGGGGGGGGGAGAGCGGGCTATAGTGACTCAGCTGATGGTCCATAGACATCCCCTCAGCCAGATTGCTCATCTCCATGCGTTCATGCTTGCTTGCGGTGGGGGGTGTTAGGCGTGCCAGTATGGCCTCTGGGGATGATTATATGTACACAGAAATGTCACATGATGTGACACTGTATATCTACAGTGCATGACATGTGTGAGACAGTGCCATAATCCATGTCTGCATGTATTGTATACAGTTCATGTCTATTTGTATGGATATGGTTACGGAAATCACTAAGAAAATCATGACTGGATGCATCACCACCTGGAACAGGAACTGACATGCCCTCACTCACCCGCAAAATGCTGCAGATGATGGTAGGGACAGCCCAAGGCATTATCAAAGACCCCAGCCACCCCGACCATGGACTGTTTCAATTTCTACAATCAGGCAAGCGGTACAGTAGCCTCAACACCCGGATCAGCAGGAAGTTACAGTAGGCTTATGAACGACCAGTCTGTCTCGAGAGACACATTCTCACCACATATATAGCAAATGACTGGGCAAACGGTGCTGGAGATTAGCTGCACACAAACAGAAGAACACATGGACGAATGGACAAACGGATGGATACACAGTCTGACAGACGGACAGGGTGCAAAACAGACTCTCTCCCCATGCATGCCTTCGGCCTGGTGGAGACAATTAGCTGCAGCTGTCTTTGCCTATTACCATATCTGTGTGTCCAAGAGAGAGAGAAAGAGATGTTTTCAGAGACTTGGATTCCCCATCTTCAATAGTTTGTTGCAACTGTGCGTCTAATAAAAAGCTGTTCAGCCAAAGGCTAAAACTGCTCATGCCTCTAATTGCGAATGCAGTGAGCACTTACTATGAGACCTAGCAGATCATGTCTGTCTGTGTGTCTGTCTGTCTGTCTGTGTGTGTCCCCCCTTTGTGCCCATATATGGAGCTACGTCCAAATATGTGAGTGTGTTGCATCAATACGTCACCATGACTCAGCCATAACCATATAAGGAGTCCCCAAAGCAGCTATACGTCCAAAACCCAAATATGTACGAGCTGCGTTCGCTTCCCGCGTTTGCGCGTCTTACTGGTTCCAAAGAAAGCTGTATTTGGCACTATGGCCCTTATTTATCAACGCGGTGTACACCGCCTAAGTCTTTATTTAGAATTTAGCAAGTTGTCTATCTATGCCAAGCCTTGACATTTCCCAGAATGTTACCAAGGTTAGTTAGAAAAGCACCAATGTGGCCTGGGCAGGACTAGCGGTCCACGGGCACCTAGGCTCCTAAAGCCTGACAGCATATTGTGGGTTTGAGTCCCGATCCTGACAAACTTTGCTGTATGTCACTCCTAGTCTCTCTGTCTCCACTTACTGCCTCCACTTAAAGCCCCCAACAAATCTTACAGAAATAAAATAAAATAATCAAGCACCGATGTTTGCAATGATTTATGATTTACAGATGATCTGTACAGTTTTTCATTAACGTTAAATTGCAACAACAATGGATATGTTTACCATTCTTTGAAGGAATAACCTTTTGTTACCATATTGTCGAGTATTTATTCAGCCTATTGAGGGCATCAAGCTTTGACAACCCATATAGATTTTCTCTGGATAAAGTCAGCCATCTTCACCTGGATTCAAATCATTATTTTCAACATTGACCAAACTGTAGTGGGTTGAGCTTTCTTAGTCATGTGACACTCCAATCACCCATATTCTATTCTACGTCCCGCCTGCTCTGATTGGCCTACAGACACTACCCGTCTTGCCAGACTGTCCTCCGAGACGCGAGGTTACTCCGTGGGAAATAAGAGAATGACAGCTTGGCACGCGACAGTAACAGTAGTTTATTTTTGTAGAAGAGGTAAACTAATAGTTTATTCCGTTTTGCTTTTATTGAATGATTGATTGAACACGTATTTAAAATAAACGGCATAAACAATATATTAGTTTGCCTCCTCTACAAAGTATAAAAGTTACTGTTGCGCGTGCCAAGCTCTTGTATTATATATCGTACTTATTTATTTATTTCCCACCACGGAGTAACCTCGCGGCAGACTATCCAGCATCATGCATGTATCCTCCACCTCTGAGGAAAGTCTGGTGCGGCCGGCAGTGTCGGTAGATCAATCAGAGGCAAGCGGGGCGTTACCATGTCTATGCTCGGACGTAGAATAGATGTACGCATTCAGGACAGCTGAGACACACCTGGCTGCTGACTGAATAAAAGGGAGCCACACCCAGCCATCAGAGTAGCTGGCTGGCTTGTGTCTGCCTGGTGATGTGTTGGGGTTGTAGGTGTAAGCGTGTCATTGACGGCATCTGACAGTGGGCATTCCACCCTGGATAGGCTGCGTTATTCCCCCCACCTGTTGCTGATATGTTAGCTCCAGATCGTTAGTGGCTTGCTTCCCCATGGACCAGGGAGTACTGACAACGTTTATGATGCAAACCAACATTGTGGCTTTAGAGGGCGTAGTTATTAGGCTGCTATCTTCCCAGTTGCAGTCGGTGTGTCATAGTCCTGCAGGTGGTTGGTCGGTGTGTCATAGTCCTGCAGGTGGTTGGTCGGTGTGTATCATTATATATCATATATATTCACCCTCTCCCAGGGTGGTGTAGTCTGGTGGTTATGTGTCCTGGGTCATACAGTATATATATATATATATATATATATATATATATATATATATATATATATGAGACAAAAAAGGGACTCCTGCACATCCAAAAAGACCCGTAGGAGGTGCAAGTCTAGTTAGCAGGCATAGACATAAAAATGCCTGCATCAACTTGTTTATTAGCACAAATTTAGTTTATTAGTCTAATAAATAAGTTGATGCAGTAAGTTGTCCGTCTTTTGATTGATTGATTGAAATCTTTATTAACAGTTTGCAGAATTACAGTACATTTCAAGCACAAACTCAATACAAAGACTGTTAACTGTGAGTGGACGACCCAATTAAGCCTTACACTTGTTTACAACAGGGTCCACATTGTTCAATTCATCAAAACATTTAGAGACAAACAAATAGACACTTCTATGTAGTTAAAGAACAGAACAGGAATTCATCATATAGGAAGCGAAAAGGGAAAAAAAGTATATACAGTGAGGGGAACAGGGGGATAAAAGAAAAGAAAACGAAAGACAGAGTGTAGGGCGCCTGCACACAACACCATGCGTTGATGCCATGTGTGCATATGTGCAGGCACCCAACACCACGTCCATACAAAAACATAGTACAATCCATAGTACAAAGACAGAGTGTAGGGCGCCTGCACACAACACCATGCGTTGATGCCATGTGTGCATATGTGCAGGCACCCAACACCACGTCCATACAAAAACATAGTACAATCCAGATACAAATTCAGCTTTTACAGAGGCCAGTTTCGAATTGCAGCCATCCGTAGGTGCCCTTTGAGAGCAGTTTTGAAGGAGCCAAGGGATTCACATGTCTTAATGACTGTTGGTAGGGCGTTCCACATTTTGGTCGCATAGGAGCGAAAAGAATTTAGTCCCTTGTTTGTGCCGAATCTGGGTTGTACATGGTTTGTTGCACTCCCTCTGGTGTTGTGGGTGTGGACTTCGTTTACATTAAGGAAGTATTTAGACAGGTACATGGGTATCTTGGTGGTGTATCTAATCTTGTGGACCAGACCCATTGCAAGATGCTGTACTCTGTCGTCGACCCTAAGCCATCCCAGCCTGTCAAAGTGGGCAGGGGTGAGGTGGGTTCGGGGGGTGAGGCCAAGTAGGAGCCTGACCAGTTTGTTTTGGGAGGTCTGGAGCCTTGTTTTAAGGGCCTTTGAGGTGCTGTGGTACCAGGAGGTGGATGCATAGTCAAAGAAACCTTGTACAAGGGCTCCTGTTAAGGTCTTCAAGGTGTTTTTGTCGACCAGTGAGGAGATCCTGTAGAGGAATCTTGTTCTTTGATTGACTTTTTTGATTACGTTGGTGGCCATCTTATCACCGGAAAGATTGGCCTCCAGGATGGAACCTAGGTAGGTAATTTGATCCTTCCGTGTGATAATATCATCACCAACTCTAACCAAGAAGCCATCTGCCTTTTTGAGATTACTATTTGATCCGAAGAGAATGGATTCAGTTTTTCCCAGGTGTAAGGATAGTTTGTTATCAGCGAGCCAGGTGCAGATTCTACCGAGTTCAGAGCTGAGGGTCTTTTCAACCTGCAGTTTGTTCCTGTCCGAGACCAGCAGTGCTGAGTCGTCTGCGAACAGGAACAAGTTGCAGTCACAAGCTGAAGTCATGTCGTTTACATATATTAGGAACAGTAAAGGCCCTAGTATGCTTCCTTGTGGGACGCCACAGCTCACTGGGAGGGGGGGGGACAGTGTTCCGTTCACTTCCACCATCTGTTCTCTCCCCTCCAGGTAGGATTGCATCCAGCTCACTGATGTGCTATCAAAACCAATAGCTTTAAGCTTGTTAACCAGTATGGAGTGGTTCACGGTGTCAAAAGCCTTTTGGAGGTCCAGCATGACCATGCCGCAGTATTTTCCAGCATCCACCTCGTGTTTGATGTGGTCGCTCAAATAGAGAAGGCATGTGTCAGTGGAGTGGGATGTTCTGAAACCAGATTGGAACTCGTACAACAATTTATTAGTGGCAAGATACTTTTCAACCTGTTCATAGACTATTTTTTCCATCACTTTCGAGATGGAGCTTAGAATAGAAATAGGGCGGTAGTTGCCGGGTTCTAATTTGCTCCCTTTTTTGTACAGGGGGGTTACTTTGGCCAGTTTAAAATCTCTGGGGACCTGTCCTTGTTTGATGGAGAGGTTAACTATGTGGGTGATGACTGGAGCTATGGAAATGGCTGAGTCTTTGAGAAATTTGGAGGGAATATTGTCATGGCCAGTGGCCTTGTGGGGTTGGAGGGCACTCAGTTTCTTAAGTACCTCCTCAGTTGTTACCATTGTCATTTTAAAATCATCTTTACAAACACCTAGGTTTTTGTAGAAGCCTTTGATGTGCTCTACACCAAAACGCCCAGAGTGGGAGGGCAGTTTGTTAACCAGCATTGTTGCAATGTTTGTAAAGAAGATGTTCAAGTGATTGGCTACATCAACCTTGTCAGTGATGAGGGTGTTATTTGATTTGATGTTTATGTTAGTAAACCTGGTTTTAAGTTTCTGACCACAGCCTAGTTGGTTGTTTAGTAGCTTCCAGAGCTCCCGAGGATTGTTTTTGATTTCCTCGGCTTTATCATTGATAAAGTTACTTTTGGCTGATTTGGTCATGGCAATTACACCGTTTCTTAGCTTGTTACATTGGGTTTTAAGGATGCACAGTTTGGTTTGGAGATCACTGTCGAAGCGCTTAGCTAGCTTGGACTTGCATTTAAGAAGTTCAGAGCATTTGTTGTCTCTGGCTTTCATTGCAGTCAGTATGTCCGAATTCATCCATGGCTCCGAGCGGGTTTTGACCCTGATGGTTCTCAGAGGAGCCATGTTGTTTAGTACTGTTGTAAATTTGGTTTTAAAGCCAAGCCATGCTTCTTCGACTAGTGAGCTCCTGAGCACATCGGACCAATCCAGTCTCTCCAGTTCTAGGTTAAAGGCCTCACTAGAGTAGGTTTTGAGGTCTCTAGATATGACTGTTTTGTGACAGTCAAATTTTAGTTTCTGTATTTTGCGGGTACAGAAAATCATAAAATGATCACTGAGCCCACATACAATAACCCCTTTCTTGGAGATTCTGGTCTCTGTTCCCTGGAGTGTGCAGTCCCTTCCTTGGAAGGTTTTTCTCTTTTTTGATATATATATATATATATATATATATATATATATATATATATATATACACACACACCTTTTTTTTGCTCAAAACCTGCACATTGGGGGTTTGATATGTGCATGCCCTTCTTTTTTAAACTTCTGTAATGTAGTCGTACTCACTTTTCATATCGGGCATACAAAGGACAAGGACCGACAAATAACAGATCTCCATCTATGGGCATAAAAGAGACCAGGACTATTACAGATACAGAGACTTCAGGGATCTCCATATACAGTATAGAGATCCTGTGGAATCGTTTTTTTTTTTAAATTCTCTTGTGGTTTACTCCCATATTGCAAGGAGGCTCTCCAGTTCTGTGGGGAAACACAGGACGTTATCCCAGAATGACTTGGGCACCGAACTGTGTTTTCCCAGAAGGTTTGGCAGGTTTGAGAAGAAGACCAGAGACACTTTAGTAAAAATTAACTTGACACATTGATGAATGGTTTTGTTGAAAATATAGCCACCAGATAAAACTAACGTTCATCTTTAGACTGCTTGGGAGGTCAGACAATATATGTGTACAGTGTGTCCAATCAAGGAATTGATGTTTGAGAGGTGATGTCTGGGGAGATCTTTTTCTTTTTTTACAGAAGGTAGAGAGAAAAGAAAGATTATTCAAACAGGGCCCAGAATTCAGAGAGTCTGGTTGAGTCAGTCATGTATTTTGGGTGAACATCAAAGTCTTTGGGTGCATCCATGAATGTATTTAATTAACTGCTTCTTTTTTGTGATTAAACCGTCTCTTTTAGTTCTCTTTTAGTGGCTGCTAGAGCGTCACAGTCCCGTCCCCATTCATTTTTCCCATAGACGTTTCAAAAAGTATTTATGTATTAAAATACCTATTAAGCCTCGGACAAAGCCACCACGTTTTATACAATAAATAAACAACGTTTTGGGCCGATCAAATACCGATAATACGATTATTTCCTAATAAATGCTAATAAATGCTAGGGAGTTATAGGAGTTGGAGTGAGTTGGACTGAATTGAATGTGAACAGTTCAGACTCTGGGTATTTTGTCACATGTTTGAGCGGTGCCTCTGCCTTGCACCGCTCCAATGACTGGCCGCGTGTGTAGGTCTGTATTAGTGATGCACAATATAATCGGTAGCATATCGAAATCGGCCATAAAAATCACACCTGTGTGAAGTGAGGGGCGCTAATATATTAAAGTCTAACTCATGTTGATTAGGTAATACAAAACAAACGGTGCAAACACAAACATGAACCCATTTTGGGCGGGAACCACTTTTGGTGTTTTAAACATTATGTTAAAATGTAGCTATTGAAAAATAGCAGATCTACTCATAGCTACAGCTTGTAGGTCTGCTATTTTAGAAAAGTCGTTAAAATGTGGTGCAAATCATTGAATATATATTTCAGAGCGAACATTTTTAACTAAAATATTTGCTTCTGGGGGGGTCCCTGGAACTACATATTTTGAGATGGGGGTCCATAGCCCAATAGAGATAATTCTGGGTGTCCTTGACATGAAAAAGGTTGAGCACCACTGACAGAAACATAGGTTTTTCAGAAGAATGTTAGGATTTAGAAGTCTTTTTTTAATCGACCTCAGTCCAAAATGGGTTAAACGCCATTAACAATAGAGACAATATGACGTAAATGACACATTATGACATAAATGTTCCCTTCATTGTCAATGGCGTTTACAAAACAAACATTGAACTAAAGACAAACATTAAACCTGTGTGGAGGGGCTGGCGCCCCTCAAAAATGCCATGTCAGAATTGGTATCGGCAGATATGACCCTGCAAATGTCGGTCATAAAGTCGGTAAACATTGTGCAGACAGACGCATGCACGCATGCGCACGCGCGCGCACACACACACACACACACACACACACACACACACACACACACACACACACACACACACACACACACACACATAGAGGGGTGATTGCATGATTCAGAAACATTTTAATCTCTATCCAAGTGGATCAGATTTGGATTTTGGGTAGTTAAAAAAAGGAAAGAACTATGCCCCCGTTACTCTGCCTGCATTTTATTTTCCTTTTGACTCAGTAAATAAGTAATACTAAGGGATTTGGACAGCACCATGTCCATTTTTATAACAAGACACTAAGTGCCTGGTGAGTTGAGTGGGTAAATTCTCCGTCTCTGCACCCACATACTCTTCAGATCCTGTCATTACCTTCCTCCCATGCCCTCCAATTCACTGTCTCACTTCTACATTTTCTGAGAAAATACAAAGGCATGTAGACTGCCTACATTTTATATTCTAAGGAGAGAGAGAGAGAGAGAGAGAGAGAGAGAGAGAGAGAGAGAGAGAGAGAGAGAGAGCAACAGAGAGACAGATAGACAGAGAGAGCGGGGTGTTTTCAAACTTTTTGAGTGCCCAAGGCACAACAATGTGCTGCTACCTTGCTGACTTGCTGTGGTGAGGAGGCCTCCGTGACTCTGAAGGCTAAACCGGAGGGGGTTCATAGTACCCTCAGCAGGTTCAACTATGCCGAGCAGGTTTTTGAGTAGAGGTCAGACAAAAAGCAGCACCTGGTCCTCCAGGTTGGGAGTTGGGTGTGGCCAACAACCCGACCCCGTAAAACACTTTCCAGTACACAAACGACAACAAGGATACAGAAAGAGAATTCTGTATCCCCCCCCCATTTGCATATGCAGTGTGCAAATGGGAGGTTTTATAATTAAAGTGGTTCAGTGTGAATGTGTGTGCATAGCCTGCATACTGTATGTGCATGTGTTCTAGATGGATCCTGCATGCACACATGTGCACATGCAACTGCATCAATGTTGGTTACTAGTAGGGAATGGATTTTTTCACAATAGTTTCACATCATACTGAAATGATCTGAATCCAAATAAATAAAAACATAGTATGCTTTGGAAAATGATACGTTTACTGTAACAGTCATTGGGCTGAACATGCTAGACCACTGTCCTTGAACCACTACATTTATGGGGCCCCCCATACTTGAGTCCCCCCCCCCCCCCCTCATTATAATTTTCATGGAAGATATAGCCAATGTCAAGCTCACAACACGTTGTAAGGTAAAATGATGTTGTTTTTAGTAGTGTACAGAATACAAATTGGATTCAAACCAGTGACTGTCCCATTACATGCACTTTATTAAAACACCAGCCCACCCTGTGTCCCAGTTCACCCATGCAATTCCCCCATATCATTCCAGGGATTTCCACTCCAATATAACCGTCCATTAAAATGTGTCCTTGGGGAGATGTCTGGCTCTCCCCCAGCAGGCATATATATAAAGGATCTTACAGGGAAATGGCAGTGCTGAGAACTGTATTTACCCCTATTGTCTTCTTAATTTCCCCACTGGAATGTATAAAGGCTTACAATACAATACCTTGTGTCATCTAAATTCATGTACGTATATGTATAATTATGTAGAAACAGTCTATGGCATACAGATGACAGATTGTTATAACTTAGTTGCTAGTTTAGATCTCCAGGGCCAGGCAATACTGGGGTTGAAGGCAGGTAGCTTGTATAAATGGAATGTTTGGATAACTGTATGACAGTACTTAACTGTACATCAATATACCTACTGCATTGTGCCTACAATGCACACTTTGTTACACATTTAAGGTCTAGTCGTAGTACAAGGCTCCTTAATTAAGTGAAGTTAGATTATCACAGTATAAATTATGTTTTGATGGAGAGACAATATTATGTGCTACTCAGAGTCAGGACACAGGCCTCCACCAGGCTGGGTTGCCTACCAATTAAGGGCTAGAACACTTTGAAAGTCATTCATTGCCAACTGGAATGGAATATGGAAAATGTGATGCATAAATCTTGATCACATGACTCCAGAGATAATGTGTAGTATCGATTAGTGTGTTTTAGACAGAAGTAGTAGTGCAAAACAATGTCTACCTACCAAAATTAATATGCTTGCCTTGCACAAATGGCTTATGAGTTGAGTTGTGTCATGATCCAAGGAATTTAAAACAAACTTCAACTTGAGGTTCACTGGGGCACCACACAGGGTCAATACGGCCATGAATGCAAGTAGGCCTATACAATAGGCTTCTGTTTGCAGTAATTGTGTGCAGAGATAAGGTGAGTGGAAATGGTTAAACAAAACAATAGTTGGTCCTTTTGTAGCTTTGTATATGTTGTAGCAGCTACAAACGTCGGCCGTCACTTTGTATCTTCATGTCACTGGCTTCCATTGAAAAAGAATGGTAGCCTTTAGCTTTATAGTGTGAATGCATCATAACCCTGAATATCAGCTACCGGTAACTCACATCTGCTGATATATTTCACAGTGATATATATATATACAGTAGGCAAGGTACAGGGCGGGGGCTCTTAGTCTCTGCTAAATTGGATTCTTGTGATGGTGCCGAGGTTGGCAACCATGCCTGGGGAGCGTACTCTTGTACTGAGCTCACCTCAAACCTAGCCAAACCCTCCTTGTGACACATCAAAGAGCAGCAACAGACACCATCTCTGGGGACGTTTATTTCCTGTCAGCTTTGTTGTTTTCTTTTTCAACTTTCTAAGGAAATTCTGACAGACTGTCGAAGCGAAATTGTTTGGTTGAGCTCTCTGCCGCTAGTAGGGCTTAGCCTTAGAACATGAATTTTATTAATCCATGAATTAACTTGAAAGATTGCACTCAGTGCATATCTCCACCAATACTAGGGACAACAACAAATACTGTAGGAGCAAGCGAAGCGAAACCCCTGTTTTTGCTCGGAGTAAAATGCGGTTCTTTGATACGCATTAGGATTCGAATGAGCCTTCACACCTGCTAAACGGAAGTGCACTTTCTGAAAATGCGCAGCAGGATTTGTTTTAATCGCAGCAAAGCTCTCTGGTGTGAATGTGACCCCTAAGCTCATCCGTTCTTGGTTTTGACCTTGATCGTGACCCGTCTTAACCATTGACCTTTTCAACCACAAAAGTTAATAATTTCTTCAGGGTAGCCTAAAAATAATAAATGTTCTTTTGAGTATATCAGTGCATTTGATGTACCCATCCCATGGGTATTATGCCACTCCCACATTTATACAGTAGGCCTCACCTGGCAAATAGTTCGCTGCTGCGTTATGATTTTGACAGAGGTAAAGTGCCTCCAATGTTATATTTTCCAATCAATCAATCAATCAATCAATCAATCAATCAATCAATCAATCAGTCTCTGCACTCTTACATAGCCTAATATTTTCCTATCCCCCTAGTATTCCTAAAATTGTTAAAAGGAATTGTCAATAGATCAGCACATATTTCATAGCCACGTTCCATACAATAATTAAGTGACATATAGGCAGCAGCATCTCAAATGAATGGCTGCTGCAACAGTAGCAGCAATTAAGCAGCAGAATCTGCAGTAGCCAGCAGCATTCACTTGATTGACAGGAGGAAGGAGGGCTTTAGACCTAAGGTGAATGGCATTGGCGGAGGACACAGCCCGGGGAGAAACCTGTCTGAATTATGAATGAATGATCTCATGCTTTATGTCTCTCTCTCTCTCTCTCTCTCTCTCTCTCTCTCTCTCTCTCTCTCTCTCTCCACACACACACACACACACACACGCACGCACGCACGCACACACGCACGCACGCACACACACACACACACACACACATGCACACACACACACACACACACACACACACACACGAGGTGCTAACAGCCTATCATATAATTAGCCTCATGTGCAATTAATCTTATTTTATAGCCATCCCTTCAGATTTGACGATTGATGAAGGTCGGAATAATTGCCTGCCTACGAAGATTAAGCCCTAGCTATTTGTATTTGTGCTATGCGTGAATTTGCGGTTATTTGGCACTTGCCTTGTATACATCGAAAATATCCTATTTGTAAACAATCTGAATTAAAATGTGCAACACTCTGAGAATGTAGACTACTGTAGTGTAAGGCTGAGTTAGCTCTGGTCCATACTCCATAGTTCTATACATTTGCATTATTAGAGCAGTGGTTCCCAAACTGTGGTGCGCGAGCGCCAGCTATGGACCAGATCTAAGGCATGTGTGAGTGTGACTACTGACTGCAGAGTCCCTTGGGCTGGGAGGTGTCCGTCTGTGTTAACAGGCTGGTTGGCAACAAGCCGTTCTTCGCCCCCTTCGCTCCACTCGACATAAAGCTAGCCTTGGCTTGGATCAAGACTATCATAGTCTTCATAGCTGTATTTTATCGAGTCTGACTTTTGCTCTCGAAAGTCACACACACACACACACACACACACACACACACACACACACACGCGCGCGCGCCGACATCAACCTGGACCGGGGACCACCACCGCACCAGGACAGGACGCGGGACACCCGGTTTCCCTCAGCTGCCATCGCCCCGCTGCGCCTATCCCAACCCCTCCCTCCATTCCGTAGCTACACGGGACCGCTGCCCACCCTAGTTCCTCCAATCCGACGGTCTGAGAGCACAAGTGAGTGAGCGAGGGAGCTTGAGAGAGAGAGAGAGAGAGAGAGAGAGAGAGAGAGAGAGAGAGAGAGAGTGAGCGAGGGGAGGAAAAGGAAAGAATGAGGAAGAACTCACATCTCCTGCACTCCTCGTCCCGCGACATGCAGCAGATTTGCTGATAAAGCGTCGCTTCTTTCGGTCACCCGAGTATACAGGTCGCTGCGGTCGCAGTGGAAAGAAGGGAAGAAAAACTGCGGGTGTATCGGAATCTTTAGTTTACACCTCGCCTCCCCCCTTTCCTGCGTCTCTGCTGGTGGATAAAGCCGTCCCTTGGTAGCTCTTATAAGAGCTCCAAAACGAATGTGTGCGTGGTGCTTTCTACAACAGAGTAAGCTCCGGCGCTTCTCTCCTGTTTCCACGGCCGTTTCTGGGACTTAAACCATATCTTCTGCCGCTTTCGCCCGTCTGTGTGTAGCTCACTACTGTTACCAGAACCACTGCCGATCAATCTACTTCGGACTGTGGGCAACCCCAACCCCTGGGCTTTCACCTACTGAGAAAACAAGGTAGGATATTGCGCACGTTTCTGGATTTGTCATTGCAATAGAGGATTTGGGGCTTTCGTTTGCTCTGTAAGTTCCGCTGGTCCATGAAGGGGTCGGATGCCTGCGATGCCCTATCGGAAACAATGTGGGGATTCTGGGGAACCCCAATATCCACCTCGTTTTTTCTCTGATGGGAGGAGAGGAATATTCTCGCCTATACAGGGGGCCGCTGATTGAACTGATTGGCCGCAGTCGATTCATTGGAAGTATAATGTGACTGTCAATCTAGCATAGGCTAGGAGCATCGGTTGTCGACCTCAGTGTCTTGACTGTACTAGGCTTCCCCCCCCCCTTATTCTGTTCTTGAATCTTTTCATGTCTTCTCCGTGCCTGTTTGGGCGCTTACGAGCCTGGCCGCCTGCACTGCTTTCTTGAGGAATCATTATGGATGCAGAACACGTCCATTGCGCGAAGCGGTGATAACCATGTTTGCACGTTTTGCAGTCAATGTAGGTGGAAGTTCTGTGACAAACGAGCGTTCGCATAGGCCATAGGCTGAGAGAAGAACGATTTTCCGTCATATATTATGAATACAAAATTATAGTCACATCTAGGCAGGCCATATGGGTGACAAAGCCTCAGCGCACCGCAACCACCTTTGCGCATGAATTGTACAGTTGTTTAATCCATTCCACATTACGCCTGCCCCGGCCCCATGCATCGATAGGTTGTTTGGGCATATATGCCGCACAACACGTATGCCTGTATAATAGGGTGGATTTGAGGTAGCGGTAAGCGGTTTAATAAGGTCTGACTCCTTGGGTGCATGTCTTATCTGATTTGGAGAGAACGGGGTTGATTTTTCCCCTTCAATTTTAAACGGTTATCTCTTCTTCCTTCCGTCCCTTTCAGCTATATTAAGAATAGCTACTATGGCAAAGGAGTATTCACAGTATATACAGGTATAGACGTATGACAGACAAGACGCCGCGGTATTCCCTGCAGTGCCTGTTTGATCTGGATCACTGGATGTAGTATTTTCTGTCCAGTACAGAGGCACTAAAGGCAGTTACGATAAGCCCATCATGTATTCAATCCAATTTCAGTTCAATTTAACGGAACTTTGGTATAACACAGAATTCACAGATAGCCAAAAGCACCTTACAAAAATCAACTGCATCCACTTTACAACGGTCAAAACGGAACACAGAGCAAGTCTGCTTTAGCTTGATCTAATAAGTGTCAAACAGGGCTAGAGGGAGCTACTCATTATCTAACATGGCTTTGACATTTAAAGCATTTAGCTGATGGTGTTATCCAGAATGGCTTGCAATGAATCTACAGCTACAGCAAATTGATATAGGCTATATAAGGGGTAGCCTACACTGGCCATACTGCAGTATACACATCATGTGTAGCTTGCCATTAATGCTGCAAGCTGACCATAAACGACAATCCTTGGTTATTTCCAGAAAAGGAGTTGGATGGAAGCTCACTCACCATTCACAAGTCAATAGTATATAGTAAAGAAGCTAATATACGTAGGCCTATGTGTAACACAAATTCATTGGAAATCCATGGCAATTATGTTAGTGAATGGACACTGACCTATAGTCCATTGGAAGTCAATGGACTGTAAGTTGATATTGTGGGTAGCAATATTCCAGTCAGTGACCACTGACTAGCAGCCTTTACAAATCTAAGGCAAATTACTAGAATGGTAAAACCATCACACCATTAAATCAATCATCAATGTTGACTAGACTGATACACTCTTAGCTGGTTGGCAATTCCCATAAAACGAGATGGACATGTTTGTGTCCATTATAACTATGCCTGCAAAGAAACTGATTAGCAATGGGAAGTATTCTTACAGTATACTACAGTATTTTATTTGTTCAAATCTAAATCTCCATTCCAGTCAAATGACATAGCATGAGTTTATGCAGCCACTAGAATCCCCCCAACACACACATGAAAGAAAGAAGAAAATGTAGGGCCAGTGATAAAATATGAATGAATCAAAACAAGGCTATTCTATATGTAGTAGATATAGTGTGGCATTGTCTAGTTTAAAATTCTATAGTGTTGCACTATAGTATACTATAGTGTAACATAAGTACTGTTACATTTGCATTTTGATCACACTTTGAACTAGAAATTTCTGCCAGGCCGGGTCGCCTATCCAGGGCTGTGGGTCGTGGGTTGCAGCCACTAGGACCCTAGGAAGCTGCAGGGAAAAATATTATTACCACGACATATGGTTCATCTTTCCTCATTTGTGGTACATCCTGCTATGGTCAGAAGAGTGTTTCCCCTATACTGTATGTATTATTGTGTCACGGGCCACCACACAATGCATATACATGAGAGAGACTCGGAGTAGAGTTTCTGCTTCTTCGCCTGGAAAGAGCCAGCTTAGGTGGTTCGGGCATCTGGTTAGGATGCCTCTCGAGCGTCTCCCTAGGGAGGTCCTCGAGTCACGTCCCACTAGGAGGAGACCCCCGGGCAGACCAAGGTTGAGATGGAGGGATTACATCGACTCACTGGCTTTGGAACGCCTCGGGATCCCCAGGGAGGAAGTTACTAATGTTGCTCTGGAGAGGGAAATCTGGAGCTCTCTCGTGGAGCTGTTGCCCCCGCGATAGAGCGCAATTATAAGACTTATTAGCCAGGGACACTTCTAAAGGGCTTTTGGAGGTGTGCTCTATAGTCTCTATATACTCTATTTCCAGTTCAAATCTGCTGCCGAGCCAATCAAACAAAGCTTTTGGAATATTAACCGGAACGGGAAACAGTTATACCAACTCTGGAAACCCGGAACTACACTGCACTGAATATTGTAGCCAAAAAAAAAAAAAATCTATGGTACATGTACATTTATCGTTTATCACATGACACCAGAGATATAGCAATATAAATTATTTATTATATATATTTTATATATAATATTATATATTTATGTGAGTTGTGGACAAAATCTGTAGGATTAGCAAAAAGTGTGTATTGAAATGGCGGAAAATCTGGAAAGAAATGGGTGTGTCACTGTGGCTCAAATGGAGTGTTGCATCATCATCCTCCGAGAAATATTGATTGTGTGACCTACCTACATGTGACCTATGTACACTACAGGTGGAAAAAGTTCAGACTCAAACTAATTCATAACCAGTGCAAAGGCTTTGGGTCAGTCTGGACTGTGATAGAGTCTCAAGAGGGAAAAGGAACCAGAGAGACTTAAAGAGGAGGACTGTTGGGAAGGGGGTTGTTCAGAATGCCTGCTTGATGTTGGTAGCTTGTTCATTATCAGATGGATGGGTAAAAAGAGACGGAGCTATCAGTGAATTGTTGTTGGTTTTCCCAATGGGATTAGTGTCAAATAAAGTCATAAATTGACAGATGGATAGCAAGACGTATAGAGATATCTGTCTGATGGAAGAATGGAAGTACAGACAGACAGACAGACAGACAGACAGAAGGAAGGAAGGACATGACCTCTTGTGCCTTGTATTCTCTTTGTTAGTGAAATAATATGACAAGACATCTTGGCTACAGGATTGGCTTCCAGGCACATCCAAACTAAAAGAGCTAAGCAGCATTCAAACAAGGGTAAATGCAACCCATTAATCTTACATTGTTTGCAGGGGAAAGTGTGAATGCATAGGGGGGGGGGGTTGTGTGTGTGTGTGTGCGTGCGTGTGTGCGCGATTGCCAGGTGTTGCTTTGCTTGTCTGGATTTGCACATTACGCATGCATCTTATAGTTGGTCATTAAAATCTGCATTGGATTTGATGGATGACAATATGCAAGAATAATGACTGTGTGTGTGTGTGTGTGTGTGTGTGTGTGTGTGTGTCTGTCTAGCTCTCTGCGTTTGTGTCTGATGAGGGAAGCCCTTCCGCACACACACAAATACAGTCACTACTAGTCACTAGTCAGACCTGGTTACAGTAATGCTAAGTAGTGGAGCAGCCCATCCGCTTTATTTCATCAGATGAGTAGGATGAAGGAGATCTTCTCTTCTCTTCTCTTCTCTTCTCTTCTCTCCTCTCCTCTCCTCTCCTCTCCTCTCCTCTCCTCTCCTCTCCTCTCCTCTCCTCTCCTCTCCTCTCCTCTCCTCTCCTCTCCTCTCCTCTCCTCTCCTCTCCTCTCCTCTCCTCTCCTCTTCTCTTCAGATGAGTAGGATGAAGGAGCTAGCTCTTCTCTTCTCCTCTCCTCTCCTCTCCTCTCCTCTCCTCTCCTCTCCTCTCCTCTCCTCTCCTCTCCTCTCCTCTCCTCTCCTCTTCCGCATCAGGATCATAACCTCTGGCTCTCTGCTTGTACATGTTCATCCTCCTCGTCTCATCCCCCTTTACAGCGTTCTCTCTCTCTCTGTTTTATAGTCTCCCTTCCTCTACCTCCCCATCCTTCCAATTTACCTCTCTATCACCATCTTTCTATTCCTCCTTTTGCTCTCTCCTTCCTATGTAATCATTTTTTTGCTCAAATGTTTCATTGTTGATCGCCTCTGCAGGGTGAGAAATCTGTACAGTATGTACAGATGTACAGAAATCTGTACAGTATGTAGCCCTCTCAACAGTGGTTGAGAGGGCTAACGGACATGCTTTGTTCTTCTGATGTTGCTAGTTCAAACCTTCATGAAGTATATTACTTCATGTACGTCATTATTCAGGCCCTGCAATGCTTGGGTACTGTTAGGTCGGATTATTGTGATGGTGTGACGCATACAGTATTATTTATTTGTTATGTCGCTTTACTTTTTACTTTAAGGGATATTTCAATAGGATCAGTGTCGGTATAGACTTTGCACTAATGCCCTCAGTTTGTACAATTCTAAATGATTTATTCTGCAGTACAAAGACTATATAGATCTACAGCTATGTCAGACAAAACAGCAGAAATGGAAGAGTTAATTAATGCACCAAAATCAGATATTACGTCATATGAAAAATAATAATGAAACAAGCGGTTTAACCACTTAAACTCACTCTATGCCAAATCTCTTCACCGAAAATAGCAGTTTCCTTTCAAACAGATGCTCGGGGTCCAAAAGGAGATTGTAACTTGTAAGCTGTGCTGACATAGCCCCAGATGTAAGAACAGCTATAATACAGTAACACTGTACTGTTTAGCCACTTAAACCCTATATTTACCGGGGTCGACCAGGGGTCTATACTTTTTTCCTTCCTTTCCTAATTCTTATTTTCTGTTCACCCATTTGCCCAGAATATCGGGTGCTAGAGTACATGTGGCTAATATATTTGTTCTGTCTTAACTTCATTAACATCTAAGGATCCATTGTTAAACTTTTGGATTTAAACAGACTTTGTCATTTGATCTGTATTACCTCTAATATTACCTATAATGAAATTAACATCCCCCAAAATAGAGCATGTAGATGTAGACTGTGTATATAGTAAATTAAAGGTGAAACCATCCTGCAGGGAATCACTTAGACTTCAGATGTTCTCCCATTTAAATTATTTTTAGTGGCATACACCGTATACACTGTATGAACTGACTTCTAACTGGAGCATCTCTGGGCTCTGAAAAGGCTCATTTGGATAAGGGTAAGGGTGGGCGTTTAAATCACTACCTATCAGCACAGTGTTTTGTGTACTTCCATTCCCAAGGCATCAATGTTAAGAGGTTTTCCTAATTTACGGATGGCTATATTTAGTAGGTGTCTTTTGTGAAAGGAATAGCACAGTGTTGTGTAATGCTTAGTGAGCCCACCTTGTGAACAGAGGATGACTGCGTACAGTCTTGCAACAAAATGTATAATATCTCCCCCAGAATGCGCCTAAACATTATATTGCCCAGTGTCCAGTTTGGTACATCGATAGAGAGGAACTAAAACTTCAAGAAATATTTTATACAGTAACCATTTTGGCTTTGCAGGGCAGTATCGAGGGCTGTAGCTTGCTGAAAATCCATGCTTGACCAAGTGAAAGCGTTTTTTTTTGTTGGTTATTTTTTTTCTCACTTTTCCCCAGTTGCACGCTCTACTGTAGTCTTATTGGGATTACAGACCTGTAAATATATTGTTTTCTTAGCTGGGCTGTGACGACCACCATGCATCTGAGTGCACCTCTTCTTCAAACAGCTGAATCCCAAGGCACGCGCCCTTTACTATTGATTGTTTGAAAGAGCCAGACAAAGCCCTGCATGCCGTGTGTGACCACACAAGATGTCCGGCAAACACAGTGAGCCACTGGACGAGGTCCAAAGCACATTAACTCTGGGGGGTCCTTTATGAGCTTATTAAACTGAGGTATAATTAAGTAAACGTCATTGCTTTCGTCATTGATTTTCTCAACATTTGAGGAAAGTCTCAAAGCACAGATGGTGTGCCCTGACACAGCAATGTGAATTGCTACTCTTATACACTACACAGTAAAAGCCTCAGCGTTAAATTAACACTATGGATTTTACTGTGTATTCCCCAGTCAATCATCTTGCCCGGTACTTGTATTATTTAACTACTATACAATTGATGGACACTGCAAAAACGTGTTACTTTAACTCAAAACATCTTTGCAGTTTACACATGCAGTGTCCACTGTACACACATGCTTGCACTGAAGAGAGTGATAACGCTCTTTTGAATCCCTGTACTCATCAAGGGGAAAGCTAATCATGCTGCATACAACACCACTCTAATCTATGCCTGTTTTCATCATCACTTTGTAGTAAATGTCTTCCATACAAACAGATTTTCAGTATACTATAACTATACACACTTCCATGTACAGGTGCACACCACACCCAGTAGTTGTACATAACTACATATATACCTACACATGAACAAACACAATACTCATGCACACACCCAAAACACAGACACACAGCCACAATGGCTTCGAATCTTCGATCATTATTGTATAATGTAATATTCCTACTAATTAATTACATAATGCGTTCTGTGGAGGGTGATACAATCATGTGCAATCATCTTGTAATTAATGTGTACACTTTCAGTGCATGTTTATTTAGGTTCAGAGGAAAGAATCAGTCGCTGAAATGTATGCTGATTGAATTAGCATTTCACACATTTTATCAAGCACCTTTTTTGTGTCTGCAGTGTATGTGTGTACGCACACATGTGTGATTGTGTATTTATGTATTTGAAAATAACAACTGTGCCTATTATATGTCTACCTTTGTGTGGGTGTAGTGCTTGTGGAAATTGAAATATTGATTTGTAATTATAGTGTAATAGGTTTCTGTGACTTAAAACCAATCCTCTGTTTTCTTAAGGCCATCACGCAGAATTAGATTAGTAATTAGCCTGTCCAGTGACCACATATAGTTTGAAATACTATTGAGAAGTGTATCTCATTATATACTGAACAGTGGGTCGTCAAGTCATGGCCACTGGCCGCAGCCTGTGCCTAAAGGAGAATTCTGCCAGTATATTGCGTTTTGTCTAGACATTTATATGGGTTTCACCTCGGTGGGCCACAATTTTCCAAGCACAGATAGTGAGCACAGATATTCATACAGTACGATTCATCTTGAAGCCCTGTGAAATACCATTCTTTCAGACTAGAATTGGATTCGTCGATTTGATTGACAGACTATGCCACACGAGTCATGACAAACCAATTAAATTAAAATGTCGATTTATGCTTAAAATGCCCAACATGGGCTATGCACCCTAATCATTGGGCTATCGGGTCGCTGCTATAGTAATTAATTAATTTAATCGGTGGGCAGTGGTAATGATGATTAGAGGCTGGGGATCATCATCATCATCCTAACCTTTATTTAAACTCCGAGTACATTTGAGGGGTAAGGCCTCATTTTCAATGTAGCCAAAAAAAATCAAACAATATACAGTACATTGTGGGATGAATGCGTAGGAGGAGGTTCTACTGAAAAATAATAGATCGGAGCATCTCATTAAACATTTGTTTTAATTAGTACATTTTCTGGGACTGCAAACTTACGGTAGTTCAAAATTCCTTTTTATTATTATTATTATGTTTTTCTCCTTTGAAACATACTGCCACGATAAAGGTATTTAGCACTGCTGAATGCTAAATACCTTTATTTGACAATATTGACACATGGCTCAGCTTATTTTGATCAATTCTCTCTTCTCTCTACCTTCCTTAGGTCCCGGATGCTCCCATCGGCCTCCATCCCATAATAATAACACTGGTCTCACCATGGGTCGCTGGGATCCCTCCTTACCTTCCTCTTCCCTCCTCTCCCCTACCTTGAGGCTAACTGTTGCCACGACGATCCTCCTCCTCGTGCTCACGCTCCACCCGTCGTCGGCCGGTGTGTCCTCCACATTGGCCGGCGTGGAGGACTCCGTCTCTGCAGTGTCCACCACCAACCAGAGCGTGTGCAGCGAGGCGGAGCCGTGCTCCAAAGGCGTCGTACTCCCCATCTGGGAGCCCCTGAACCCATCGTTTGGCGACAAGGTGGCCCGGGCGACGGTGTACTTTGTGGCGTTGGCCTACATGTTCCTGGGCGTGTCCATCATCGCTGACCGCTTCATGGCATCCATCGAGGTGATCACCTCGCAGGAGAAGGAGATCACCATCAAGAAGCCCAACGGCGAGACCACCACCACCACCGTGCGCATCTGGAACGAGACTGTGTCCAACCTGACGCTGATGGCCTTGGGGTCGTCCGCCCCAGAGATCCTGCTCTCCGTCATCGAGATCATAGGGCATAACTTCAACGCCGGATCCCTGGGGCCCGCCACCATCGTGGGCTCTGCGGCGTTCAACATGTTCGTCATCATCGGACTCTGCGTGTATGTTGTGCCGGACGGGGAGGTTCGCAAGGTAAAGCACCTGCGTGTCTTCTTCGTCACAGCCACCTGGAGCATCTTCGCCTACATCTGGCTCTACCTGATCCTGGCCGTGATCTCACCTGGCATAGTGCAGGTGTGGGAGGGGCTCCTGACACTCTTCTTCTTCCCAATCTGTGTGCTGTTTGCCTGGGTGGCCGACCGGCGCCTGCTCTTCTACAAGTATGTGTACAAGCGCTACCGTGCTGGCAAGCAGCGCGGCATGATCATTGAGACAGAGGGGGACCGCCCTCTTCCCTCCAAGGTACAGTATTTGATAGAGGCGCATGCACTGTATTTTGATTAGAATCAATATTGTGTATGTACTGTATATAAAAGGCCAAAGCAACGTTTTGTGTGGTACCTCCCATGATTGGGATGAACGGCATTGTTTGTGTAAATAAGACGAGTGCCAGTGATGGTGCATAGGTTAACACGGTACACCCCTATCATTGAATCCACCCGTACACCTGCTGGCCTGCGATCAAATCCTACCTCCTTCAGTTGCCTCCCCTACGCTATCAACCTCCCAGTGGTCCTACCATCTGGCTCAATACCAAGGCTGCACTCTCTTCTTGACAAAAACATAACATACAGTACTGTCTGTTCTCAAGCCTCTGAAATTGCATGTTGTTGACAATGGTGACAGTAAATATGCATATCCACACTTTCATTCGGAATCTCAAAAGCAGTTCAAACCCCTGCACTTCAGACAGCATTGAACTTCTCGCGGCACCGCTGATATGTCTTCTCTACTCTACTCCAAAGCCACATATACTGTACAACAGTTCTGCTCCCTCCAATTAATTAGGCTGTCCTCCTGTGCAGGCAAGACATTGAAACGAGAAAATGAGAGCTGCCATGGAGGCGGAGGAAATGGGCAAGTCCATTACCAATCTGAAACAATTATAAGAAATAACTTTCATGGAATTCTGCCAAAGCGATATTCCATAACTTTACCACAAAGCATATTAATAACCTCTTACCCCACACGCACAGAAACACAAAGATAGACCTGACAAAGTCAGATCAGTCATTTAAGTTTTTAATTTCCTTTTTTGACTGCCCAGAGTGGTGTGGTGAGAATTATTAGACAAATCAAATTTAATTATCAGAATTGGGGTTTGGGGTGAAGTAATTTAACGCTCAATCAATTTAGAGATAATCTGCCCGTCAAAATTGAGATAGAGAACTTAAGTACCTAATATTTGTATGACTATTAAATTGATCATTTTAAGAGCTTTTACAGTTTGCAGTCTGATTTACTCAAATTTGGGTGACTTAAATTTCAGTTTATATAGGCATTTTGATAGTCATGTTTGAAGTCAGCATGTTTCTCATAGCGATCAGGCAGTGCACACCCTCCTGAGGGATTTCATTGTTCAAACAGATAATAATAGGAAAGCAGACAGCATAGATGAGTCTAAATGGAATGTTTCATCCTACTGTAGTTCAGCAGGGGACAGAATGACCCAGAGATTGGGGACTTAAGCAGTACAGCCAAGCAGATGAATGCAATTAATTACCTCAAGCAGACGTACAAGAGGTTCATGCAGAGCTAGGAACCACTGCTATACCGTGCTTTAGAAGAGTGACTCCCAAACCATATATTCTGTTATTATGCTGTTTTTTCTTCTCTGAGAAATGCGGAGCCCCCCAAAAAACCCTGCACAGGCACACATGTTTATAATCTTAAAAATGTCATCACTGTATTTCACTGTATTGCCAGGTCACAGCTATAAGATGACAGATACAGTATGCTGTGTTAAAAAACGGAATAGCTGATCATGCAGCTCAGCACGCAAGCTGTAGTTACGTTTTGAGTGAGCACAAAATAGATAGAATAAGTGAGCACAAAATAGATAGAATAAATGTGTCTTTGTCAATTTAGTCTGGAAAGTGAGTTGTTATGATTTTGTGCAACCTTTTTTACTCTTAGTTTTGACTCCTTCAAAACAGACGAGGCCTTGTCCCCCCCCCCCCCCATGATCTTTGGCACCGGGTTGGAAACCACTGCATTAGAACATCCCCTGAAAGAGGGTCTTTAAGCCAGCGTCTGTAAACACGTGTTGGGTTTGTGGTTCTATCAGGTGGACATTGAGATGGATGGGAAGATGCTGAACTCTCATGGAGACTTCCTGAATTGCCCGCTCGGCCTGGACATGGACGACAAAGACCTGGATGAGGATGACAGCAGGAGAGACATGGCCAAGATCCTGAAGGAACTGAAACAGAAACACCCCGACAAAGAGGTGCGTATCAGCTCAAACAAACAAATAAAGAGCCATTATCCAAACCACTTGTTTGTAATTCAAAATCAGAAGGAGCTATTGAGGCCTTAGGATCAAAGATAATTAACATACACAGCTCCACAGTTCATAATAACAACGAAGACCTCACGTACAACATAACACTCAAACGGAAATGGAAATTTTCTCCATTTTGTTATATTCCACGAGGAAGGAGGAGAAAAACAACAGAATGAAAATGTATTTGTCTTTGCTCTTCATTATCATAATGATTATAGAAATCCACTTCATGAACAGAGCCAAGGTCTCCTCACTACAATTTACATTATAAAAGACAAATGACGGGTGAACATACAGTATGCACGTGCAACATGCAAGTACGGTAGTCTAAATAGACATTTACATTTGTTGATAAAAAAATAGATAACTCATCAACCAATGACAACGTACCAACGGCACACTGGAAAAGAGCCAGCTTAGGTTAGGATGCCTCTCGGGCGTCTCCCTAGGGAGGTCCTCGATGCACGTCCCACTGGGAGGAGACCCCGGGGCAGACCAAGGCGCAGATGGAGGGATTACGTCGACTCACTGGCCTTGGAACGCCTCGGGATCCCCCAGGAGGAAGTTACTAATATTGCTCTGGAGAGGAATGTCTGGAGCTCTTTAGTGGAGCTGTTGCCCCCGCGCCCCGACTACGGATTGAAGATGGATGGATGGACACTGGAGATGTACTAGTATATGTCTGAAAGTCAGCAGAAATAGCGCTCTATGCCATTATGCAGGGTTTGGTTTTCTGGAGTGGATGGGGAAAATCCATGCTTCTGCTTTTGATCATTCATTATAAATCGAACCCTGTTGTCACTTATTTTGACAACTCTGTCACATTATCTCACATATCACTTATTGGGCTGAAAAAGCAGAGTGGGTGAACAGTGAACACCAGACAAATGCCTACCAGTATTTATGTATTGTGTCACGTCCTGGTTCTGAAATTAGACAGTGTGATGAAACTGCTGCTCTGCTACTACAGTACCGTTGATAGACTGGAGGATTTATCATGTCCTCCACTTTATAACAATGTGTTACATTTCAAAATGCAGTAAATAAACAGGGATGTGTCGGTGTCTTGTAGCATTGCTGTGTAATAGAGTAGAGCCAACATGAAGATTTCATTCAAAATAAACAAACAAAGAAAACCTTGTAAATTCCAACCTCCTAACCCCGTCGCTCTGTCAGTGACACCAAGACAGATAACTGAGAATTTATTAATTTCCTGATAGCATGTTCTCACAGCGCACTACAAGGACTACAGCACTTCATAAGCTTCAGGGAGGTACAAGACCTGCTCTGCCTTTGATCCCCCCCCTGCTCTGGCCATGCATTTTGTATCGCTGGTGGGAATATGTTGACTGAAATAAATACAGGCAATGTAGCCTGTTTGATAGTATCACAATTTAACAATTTAATTATAATTAAAAAAAAATATATATATATATATAATAATAGACTACTCCGTAAAATCCTCAGTGGTAATCATCCATTTGTACACTCTGTGAGTGTACAGCACAAATGTCACATTTGGTTAAATGAACACCCAGGCTTTGCCTGTGTAGGTAATGAGGAGCCTGTACTGAACAAGAATAGCTAGTGTGCGTATGCACTGTACACATGCAGGAAAGCATAAGTATTGGGACAATGGGCTCTCACGATAGTCTGTTGTGGTCTTCTCATTGTTGGACATACTTGAACGCTGACGAGCGAGCGCAAAGAGAAGCTGCCCTCTATTCGCGCATGAGAGCGCCTGCTGAAATGGGCTTTGCTGCTGCTGACATTGTTTCTACATGGTTCAACATGGAGTCCAATTAAGGTCATCGTCTGACATGATATCCATGACATGGTAGAGGCCTACACTTATTAGGTCATGTCAACATCACACAGGACAAATTAACTCGCTCACTGTCATTGGCAGAAAAGGTTTTATGAATGTTATTGTTTAACACCAACTGTGTTAGTCAGTACAGTGGTTCTCAACATTGTCTGGATCAGAGCCCACTTAAACATCTTGAAAGTGTTCGAGTCCCTCCCATCTGACCACTTAACACGGCAGCCAATAGGCCTGTTCACATTAATAATTAATCAGCCGATTGAGTGCTGGCTTGGATCGATTTACATCAATATGTATGGAAATTCCCCAACTAAACTCAGCTGAATGTATGGCAGGGTTAAAGCACCAGCTATTCCAACGCATCGCCATTCCGACTTGCCACATTTATCCTACAGTAACTACACACGGAAGCCACGTAGTGTGTCGGAATGCCACTCTGTCCCCGTATGGCAGTGGTCTTATCTAGTACCTCAACCATCCCAAAAACCCTGACCTTTATTTAACAAGGCAAGTCATTAAGAACACATTCTTATTTACCAATGTCCCTTGAGGGAAAGGGGTAGGGACTAGAACCAATTAAGTCCCAATTTATCGGGATTCGGTATCACAATGAAAATATAAGTTAGATTATCACCAGGCATTCTGCGTTGTCCAAGTTTATCCAACTGAGGGCTAGCGTCTGCTCTGCCCAAGGTTGGTTAAGGAGGACAATGACGAATGCCCAGGTGATATAATCTACATATACTGAGTTTGTCCTCATTTATCCAAGATGTCCTGAATTGTGCCATTCTAAACAAAGATGTGCTACAGTAAATGGCACTGAAAGTGTTTTGTTAATTTTTTTGTTTGTAGCTAAGGAACCATGGACCTTTTCTTTCTTTCTTTAGATGTTAACTTTTCATAACATACAAACACACAGACAGTACATACAAAAAACTTAAACATAAGACAAAAAGCCATAAAACGGAGCAAAAAAAAAGAAACTTTTAAAGATAGGTGTTGTATAGAACCATTAGGTTTGGAGTGTGTACAGTTGGATCCACAATTATGACAGGCAGGCACATCTTCTTGGGGTCCCTAGAATGTTTCCTCAAGCTGCATTCACATTCACACAGGATGCTAAGATAGGATTTGTGTTGATTTATTCGTTCAAGTTTGGATATTTCAACTCGAGTGAAGACGAGCAAGAGACACATTTGGTGGATTTGCATTGCCTGCTTCACATCAATTCACATCGCACCGGCCCAAAAATATCTCTTGTGTAAACACACCTTTAGAACCACTGCTTATCCCCAGGAAAAACTTCCGCAACTAAACTCGGCTGAATGTATGGCAGGGTTTGGACTTGCCACATTACTAACCCTGTCCCTAACCCTAACTGCACATGGAATGGCTGTGTGTCGGAATGCCACTCTGTCTCCGTATGGCAGTGGTGTTATCTAGTACCTCAACCAGCCCAAAAACCCTAACCTTTATTTAACAAGGCCTTTTATTTAACTTTTTTAACAGGGCAAGTCATTAAGAACTGTTGCTGCTTCTTCGCCTGGAAAAAGGGCCAGGTTAGGTCGTTTGGGCATCTGGTTAGGATGCCTCTCGAGCGAGAGGTCCTTGAGGCAAGTCCCACTGGGAGGAGACCCCGGGGCAGACCAAGGCGCGGATAGAGGGATTCCATCGACTCACTGGCCTTGGAACGCCTCGGGATCCCCCAGGAGGAAGTCACTAATGTTGCTCTGGAGAGGGAAGTCTGGAGCTCTCTGTTGGAGCTGTTGCCCCTGCGACCCGACTACGGATAAGCGGTTGAAGATGGATGGATGGATGAAGTCATTAAGAACAAATTCTTATTTACAATGTCCCTTGAGGGAAAGGGGTAGGGACTAGAACCACTGAAGAACCACAGTTTATTTTGGTGTGGTTCAGAGTAAAAGCGGCCATTTTCCCGGCACCTTGTGGTTAGGGTGTCCGCCCTGAGACTGGGAGGTCGGGGTTCAATCCCCGGGCGGGTCATACCAAAGACTCTAAAAATTGGGACCCAGTGCCTCCCTGCTTGACACTCAGCATCAAGGGTTGGATTGGGGCATGCGACATACTAGCGTCATGTCCAGGAGGTGTACTTGTACATCAAGCTGCCTCACGCTACAGAAACAGGAGATAGGCTCCTGCCCCATGGCTCGGCAAGGCTACTATATGGTATGTTAGGCATGTATGTTAGTTATGTATACAGTATGTAAATGTGTTGTGTCTCTCCCTCTTTCTACCTCCAGGTAGAGCAGCTCATCGAGCTGGCCAACTACCATGTGTTGAGCTCGCAGCAGAAGAGCCGCGCCTTCTACCGCTGCCAGGCCACTCGCCTGATGACGGGCGCCGGTAACATCCTGAAGAAGCATGCGGCCGACCAGGCACGCAAGGCCGTCAGCATGCACGAGGTGCGCTTGGACGCCGATGGCGATGGAAGCGCCGACCCCACCTCAAGGATCTTCTTCGAGCCCGGCTCCTACCAGTGCCTGGAGAACTGTGGCACTGTGGCAGTGAACGTGGTGCGTCGCGGCGGGGACCTGCGCCACACCATATCGGTGGACTTTCGCACGGAGGACGGCACGGCCAACGCGGGCTCCGACTACGAGTTCACGGAGGGCACGGTCGTGTTCAAGCCGGGCGAAATCTTGAAGGAGATCCGCGTGGGCGTCATCGACGACGACATCTTTGAGGAGGACGAGAACTTCCTCATCCACCTGTCCAACGTGCACGTGCTGACGACCTTCGAGGAGGGCGGGTCCGGCGGCGAGGCCGAGGACGGAAGTGGGGGTGGCGCAAGCGGGGAGACAACGGTGGCCGTGGGAATCAATCACACCGAGGCGCTAGCCTGCCTGGGCCTGCCCTCCATGGCGACCGTGACCATCTTCGACGATGACCACGCAGGCATCTTCACGTTCGAGGAGCCCGTCTGCCACGTGAGCGAGAGTGTGGGCACCATGGAGGTGAAGGTGCTGCGCACGTCGGGCGCACGTGGCCTGGTGGTGCTGCCCTACAAGACAGTGGAGGGGACGGCCCGCGGCGGAGGCGAGGACTTCGAAGACTCGCACGGCATCCTGGAGTTCCAGAATGACGAGATATTGTGAGTCATACACATCTATCTATTAAAGATATCTAGCTGGCCTACTGCACAGTGAAATGTAATTAAACATTTAGCTGTGTATTGTTATGATAACACTGTGTGTAGTTTGGATGCCATTAAAAGTTTTTGCGAAAAAGTCGTTTGGCTTTTACAACATACAGTAACTACAGTAAATACCAGCCTTTCAAGTTTCCCTGGGAAATTAATGACCACTAAAACCAGTTTATACAGAACATCTACAATAAGCTTTTGAAGTGGTCTTTTGAAATATTGTGGTATTAGTACAAATTTCCTCGAGACATGGTTCAAATTGGGCAGTGCTGAAAATAAGCCACCATGCAATCAGTGGCATCCAAATATCACCACTCGTGTTCCATCAATCTCTGTGCTATTACATTGTTGGTCCCTGGAAGCTGCGTTTTATTTGTTCCGTTTCTAATGCATGTTATTGTAATATCGCGGATGTGAGAACATCATGCCGTGAGTGTGTGTGTGTGGCTTTGCGTGTGTACGTGTGTGTGGCTGTGTGTGTGTGTATGTGTGTGGCTGTGCGTGCCATGGTGGTCATGGTGGTGACCCCGGCCGAGGTGCAGCACGACCAGCACTCGTCTGCGACAAGAGGATTCATCGTTATCACCCAGCCGCTCCGTTAACCTCTCTTTCCATTCATCCTCTCTATTGCTTCCTTGCTGTCAAGCAGTGGTGGAAGAAGTAATCATGTCTTACGTGAACGGAGGAATACCACAAGATAAAAAATGCTATATTACCAGTGGTTTTCAACCAGTGGTCCCCGGACCACCAGTGGTCCTTGAGGGCATTTCCAGGTGGTCCCCAGCTACATGGCGGAGAGCTGGTAACCAAATGGAACTTTATAGATCTTTAACTCTTGACAGCGTAAAATGAAACCAAATGGACCCGTCAAGAGTTAGAAGAATTATTATTTTGATTGATGTTTGGCTGTTATCTCTCCTAATGGTACCACATCAATACAGCATGGAAATGTGGACAAAAATCTTATCCTACGATAACAAAATATTCTACGTTTTGTGTCTGAGAGGCTAAATGTCATCAAATGGTCCGTGGCTCAAATGCCGAATAAATAATGGGCCTTGATATGAAAAGGTTTGAAAACCACTGCTATTATGACAAGAAAAAAGGCCTTAATTCAAAACCTTGCATGACTAAAAGGATTGGCATAAAAACTAACTGTTTACCTCTGAGATGTGGTGGGGTAGATCTACCGTACTTGAGTAAAGGTACTTAGTTACTTTCCACCACTGCTTTCAAGTGTTTACATCTCTTTCACTGTGTCCGCTGTTTTATTCCGTCTGATGCCCATTCTGCCAAGCCGCTGCTGTTGTCTCTGATGTAGGATTTGTTTTAGCATACTGTGCTTTAGAAACAGTAAAATAAACATACAGTGGCTTTTCAGACACTGCTTGATTCAGAGCCGAGTCGAGCAGTGGTTGTTTGTTTTCAGATATTTGCATTAACCAAATGTATGTAGGGGAGATCATATTGTGTCAACTTTCTGACCATACATTTCCCATTATGACGACCTCCACCCACCCCAGTACCTTAAGTAGGATAAAATAAACCATAAGACTATTTGTAGTAAATTTGCTGGTACTAAAATATGATACAGCATGACTTAAAGAACATCTTTTAAATGTTTTATATACATGCCTCACTCGAGCCTTTTCTCTCTCTCTCTCTCTCTCTCTCTCTCTCTCTCTCGCTCTCTCTCTCTGCTCTCTCTCTCTTGTCTAATGGACTGTGCCACTGCCACTGGCTGGAAGATTTAAATATTCATTTTTTCCCCACAACGTTTTGATGTGAAATGGTTGCCAAAAAACAAATGGGAAATTGAAGCATTATTAGCCCAAAACCGTTTAGCTTTGCATGGCTCTGTTGGGTGCCATGTTTGAAAATTACACAGTAACATCCTGAGTGTTCATTTAACGCTCTTGTATTTGTCTATTCTCTGTTGTGATGCCAGACACCCGTTTATAGTGGCTTCTTGCTGTGAGTGAATGGGACACACACACACACACCAAGTGTGTCAACATGGTTCAGAATATCCATTAAAATAGCATAGGGTTTTAAAACCACGTATATAGTGATTTCAGTGAAACTCCCCTTTGCTCGCTTAGAATGGAAGTGAACTGGACTTTTGCACTTCTGCAGATGTGTACTGAGGGCAATTCTTCACGAACTGGTCTCCTCTCTCAACATCAGGGTCCTTCTTGATTTGCAAGAAGCAGTAGAGCACTGGCCAATAGCTGTTTTTTGATTTTTCAATCAAAATTGATTGCCTTCCAATTGTCAATTGGAAGGCACTGTGATTTGTTTTAATGAGATGGAATGGAACCAAATGCCCAGCTACAAATGTGTGTGTGTGTGTGTGTGTGTGTGTGTGTGTGTGTGCGCGCGCGCGTGCGAAACCGTACATCCGACAGATTACACTAACCCGTTCTCACACTGTCATCACATCTTCCCATCAATTTCTACTTCTCCATCTCCCTCTTTTTCCGTCTCCCCCCTTCACCTCTCTTTCCTCTTCCTCCTTTCCTTCTCTCTCCTCTCTTGATGTGGCAGATTTGAAGCAGATGTCTGTTGTAGTTGCATACTTTCCACAGCCTATAGCTCCCACAGCCAGGCCTAAGTGGGTTTTAATCACACACTGTCCAAATCAAATGATGGACTGACCTGCTAGCCACAGTGTGTTGTGTTGTGCGTGCGTGCGTGCTTGTGTGCGACATGCGTGCGTGTTTGGATGACAGGGAGTGAATTATTGTGTTTGTCATAAGTCAGTGGGCAGAACGCACACACACACACACACACACAAAATGGCCACCAGGGTCCAAAGTTTTTCCCTATGGAGAGCAATATAGAGGACATTTTTTTTTACTGCAGAAGAAAAAGAATGACAAAGTAGCTGTTCTAAATAGGAGAGCCCTTCAGGCTAAAACTAGCCTGGTTCCATTTCGCACAGCGAGGGGGAGAGAGAGATTGGATGGATGGAGAAGGAGGAGGAATGGAGAAAGGTAGGCTGCTGTAATTGGAGGTGGAAGAGTAATAGAGTGATACGAAAGGAAGGAGAAACGGCGTGTGTGGAGGGGCGGGGCTAAATAGGAGGAGAGGGAAATAAAGACGGAGAGAATGACAGGCGAGGCAGTGTAAAGTACAGACAACGACACAACGTTTTATATCCTTCTGTTCAGGTTGTCATTTTTACCTGCTCTCTCTCTCTCTGTCGCTCTCTTTCTTGCTGTCCATTAGAAGCTCTTTGTAATTGTCTGTGTAAAAATCAACTGTGTAATCAATCCAGCACAGTAAAATCATGTCTGTCACTGCTAGCTTCTGTCAAAGTTACTGTTCTCATTGAATTTTAAGATTGCTGCATGCTGAACATCTAGCTGAAAATAGTCCCAGGAGAAAAGACAAAATTAACTGACTGACTTAACATGACTCACGAACACCCAGCTGGTAATCAAAATCAGAGAAGAAAATTATAATAATACAAAAAAATAGATAAATGAACAGCTTGTTACTTAACCCTCTTCGTGCTGGATAGAACATCTTCACCAATGAATGCCAATGCTGTCTGTGTGCTGCCCAATGCTGTCTGTGTGCTGCCCAATGCTGCACTTGGCCCAAGTCTAAGTTGAGTCCTGCAGACAAACACACAGACTGACCCTGCAAAGCCACACCGCAATCAGTGGTGAAAAAATACTATCAATACCGCAATGTCGAAATAAAAGTCTGGAATTAAAAATGGACTATTCCACAGACTATTCTACTATTCCGCGGACGGTCGAGAATTCAACGGAATGCTTTGAAATCCGCGGAATCGCGGATTCCAGTGGGGGACTAGTTTGTGACTAGAGTGACACTTGGCAAATGTTGGTACTTTTCGAGATAGATGCAAAAGTGCAAAAATATCAGCATGTTTTCTGTCATTAGTTGTGCTCGTAGAGGTGTGAGAGCGTGCCCACTGGCACTAAACTCTCTAGGAAAGGAACACTGGTACATTAGTGAGCTAGACAGCTTGTCGCTTGATATTCAGGCTGATGTGAAGATATTCACGCTCCTGTGAAGATATTCATGATTATCGAGTTAAGGGAAATTCACCATCTGATATCCTCCCATCCCTACTACATTTACAATGGCTGTACCAAAGTGCTCCAGCTAACATTTCTTCTACCATTACTGCATCATCTAAATGAAGACAGGATATTAAGATAAGAAAACACATTTTTCAATGTAATTTTGTTTGACTATTATTGTTGCTTTACACACACACACACACACACACACACACACACAGCAGGAATAGCTGCCAATGCGCACTGACTGCTTCCTGCATTTGTGACAAAAAGCAATGAAACTTGGCCTCTAAGCCTGGACTGTGGAAATATGCACAGCGAAGATGTGTGTGAAAATGGTTTCCAATCTCTGGGTTTGTGTTATAACTGTGTGGTGTTGTAACACTCGCAGTGAGGTGCTGTTACCATGGGAACACAACACAATTTCACACTCACGAACATCAAACTAAAGTACATAGACTCATAGAGTATGCAATGCATAAACATACAGTGTACACAATGCACGCACGCACGCACACACACACACACACACACACATACACCCACACACGCATGCTCATGTGGTTTGTTTAGTGGTTTGGTTAGATTATTACCACAGTACAGAGCCAGGTCAGTCAAGATTGGGGGCTTGGGGGTTCAATTCCCAGCAGTCACACCAATGGCAACAGGAGATAGGCTCCTGACCTATGGGCCTCATCGCTCGGGAACTGTTGGTTCCCATGGCTACTTTACAGAGACATATTGTACATAATGTGTGCCAGTTTGACTGCTAAACACCACTTTCCAGAGTTAATTGATAGTGTCTTTCCCTGCCAAACACGAGTAGCCTGGATCATGTTTTATGGGGCGATTTTGATAATTTATGAGACATGAGAGGTTTTCCTACTAGCTTCTGGGGGCCGATGGGTAATCGCTCTCCAATGCAATGCTATGGACAATGGCGGCACGCACTGAGCGGCTGTATTTTTATTCCTTGTTGTCACTAGCCATTATGGAATATTTTCCGACATTAGGACATGCGATTGCGGTATTTTTAAGGCACACGTTCGTGCAATGGAACGACGTACACTATCTTCAAAGGTTAGTGAAAAACAACGGCAGTGAATCAGGTTTTAGTATTCATGAATTCGGCAATAAATGTGACATTTGCATTTTAAAACGTCATTTATCAGCAATAAGCGATGCTAAAAACCATAATGAATTTTGATGGAATCCCATTACAATGCTATTTTTGTATTTGTTGAGCTGCTGCGGTGACGGTTCAGACTTCAGACGCATGTAGAAACACTTGTAGCTCAGAAGATGCCCAAGACAGGACCTCATTAGTGTTATTAGCATAAGAATTCAATTTGCATTGGCTCGCTTATTATTATGCAAGTCCCACGCATGCGTGCGTGTACACACACACACACACACACACACACACACTAAACCTCACATAATCACTGACACAGACACGATTACACATACATACTGTACATGCACGCAAATTAGCACAGTGCAATATACAGCACACCACACACACCCACACACACTGTCATGGCCACCAGCAAAGCACTGAATGTTAATGAGTGTTGGTGAAGACTTTCGGTCATCTGAACTCTGAAGTATCATTAGTGTAAGAGCCCACCACCATGCTAATGAGCACCAGAACATAACAAGTGTTAGCAAAGTGGAGACTTTTTTGGCTAAAGATAAGATGTTTGGCCAACATTCTCATGAGGCACGGACTATTAAGATACGGTGTGTGCGTGCGTGCGTGCGCGGCATGGAGCAGTGTGCTGCTCCATTTTCATGTTGTTTTATGAAATGCGTTTGCGGCACTGCCAGAGAATTAAATTAATTAAATAAAAAAGCCTTAGTTTTAACATATCTTTGCCAAAGAGGACATCATGGAGAAAGAGAGATGGTGAGGAACAACAAGCAGCAGATACTACTGGAAGACAAAACAAGACGTTTATTCACATACAAACCATCACTATAATGTTCTCCTTATTAGAATTATTACTATGCTTTTTACTTCCACACTTTGGCTTATAGGGTAATCTCTTTGGTAACGCTAATCTCTTTGGTACTGTAGCAACTCTCTATAATGCTATAATGGAGCTTTAAAGAAAGGTGATACCCTATAGAACCATTAGTGTTTAAATGGAGCCACAGTGATGACAGACAGACAGGCGTTCTCCTTTGGGGGCCCTGTAATATTTCCTTAGACACAGGGGGCCCTTAGGTCTACTCTCTCCAGTTATTTTAATGCATTTTTTAAAATTCTTTCCCAATTCAATTCAACTAAGCTGAAGAACCAGTGTAGAAACTCTAAACAAGGAACTTCTAAACCACTGAAGAACCACTGCATTGTATCTACAGTAAATATCTTTGACCTGTATGACTGAGAGGAAAATAAAGACAGATTTAAACTTCATACACAACGCATCACACCCACAATGCATTGTGATATTGTAGATCTGCCTTTTCTGTCACGGTGTGGTGTACATTAAGCCTAAGAGGAGAAATCAATACAGTTCTCGCTGGCTTTATTTATCCTGTTCATTCTGGCTCTCCTACACACATACTGTACAACTCCACTAACAGGTGTGTGTGTGTGAGAGCGGCCAGCAGAGGTGTTTCTACCATGTTCTGTGTAACTTGAGATCACATAACCTTCACACTTCACTAATGCCACTGCCTTGAGGGCGCTCGCTCGGTGTGTGTGTGTGTGTGTGTGTGTGTGTGTGTGCGTGTGTGCGCGCGCGCCTTGGGTTTCTCACTCCACCGTCTCACAGATCCTTGGGCTTATCTTGGATATATATTGTCTTACATTAGGGTTCAGAGGTCAACCATAGTTCAAAGCTTCTCATGCGGTGATCATAAAAGTGCTTTTTATAGCATCCAACAGCATGTGGCAGTGCGTTGCTCCAACAACAGGGTTAGGGTTGACAACTACCTAAAATTCAAATGAGTCTCTTTTGTCTACAAAAAAATCACACCCGTGTGCAGTGAGTGGTGCAACTCCGTGTGGGGGTCCCGCACCGCACCGGCGAGCCGCCCTGCGTCCGAAATGGTTGAGAAATGACAGAGTTACAACCATGCTGTTTTCGTGCTCACACATACCCAGCCAGCCAGGCAGGGACCCACACACATACTCACTTTAGGAAGTGGTTTGCACCACTTAATAAGGAAGTGGTTTGCACCACTTAAAAAAGGGACGCTCAAAAATAGATACAATCCAGATAGATTAAATAGTTTACAGTTTTTGTATATTTACCACTTGAACCCCAGCATCCATATTCTGGGGTGACAATTAGCCCCAAAAAATCTACAAGCTAACAATGTGGATGTGTTGTGAGCTTGTAGATCTGTTCTTTTTGGCAAAGAGATTTGGGGCTCTATTTTTGCCAGCACTAAACCCCTTATCCCTAAACTTATTTTCCTTTTTCATTATTTTGAAAAACACGTATGTATGTGAGCTGTTTGAAATTGTAAGATGTGTGTCATTGATTGATTGAGTGTTGACTACTTTAGTACTTTCCACCTGGTGTCCCTATTTTGGGCATGTCATTAGAGGTGGAAATAATTTCCAAAAATAAAATAAACGGATCTGCAAGCTCACAATGGAACGAATTGTGAGATAGTAGATAATCTATTTTTGCTGCACGACACCATCGTGTGACGTAGTATAGAATGGGGCTTAAAGGAGAATTCCATACTAAAAGGCTTTCTTACCTTTCTTTGTAGTTGTTACGTCCCCACCAAAGAGGTCCAGGTGTTATTTTGTGCAAAAGCTCCTTATTGGCTGTTTCCCCTACCATAAGCCCTAAATGAATTGCATTGAATTCAATGGGGCTATGGGGTGTTGTGCTAATTCGCTTATTTCCATCGCTCAAAATTATAATTTCTTTGTATATATCCTCTCTTCATATTGTAAATAATATCCCAAGCGGCACACTTTACTACTTCTTTCGATGGAAATAAGCGAACTAGCATAACACCCCATAGCCCCATTCAATTCCCATTCAATGCAATGCAATTCATTGAGGGCTTATGGTAGGGAAAATAGCCAATAAACAAAAAAACACCTGGACCTCTTTGGTGGGGACGTAACAACTACAAAGAAAGGTAAGAAAGCATTCTAGCATGGAATTCTCCTTTAAGTCGTTAATATCACCGAGTGTTAAAATGATCCGGATTTTCCATGGACAGATTGATCGAGTTTTGGCCTTCCGAGATGTGTCCAACAACATGACTTTGAGGTTAAACACATAACAGTCCCAAACAACTAAAAACCAACTAAAAACCTACAGCCGGAAGGCAAAAATCCATTGCAGTATGGGAAAAGCGCAAAAAAACAACAACAAAAAATTAATTTGTACTCTTTCTAAGAATAATCTGGCAAGCAATGGCTGGAAAGAGACAAGATCCGTGTTTCAATGAGCCTATTCAGGTCTTTTCTGTAAGAGAAAGAGAGTGAAAGGGGGGTCAGTGGCTTGACAAATGAGCCCCAACCAGCTGCCTTCAATAAGAGCCTATCGCCTTGGCAACAGCTTGGATGGAGAGGGCCAAGGTGGAGAGGGGGAGAGAGTTAGGGGGGGGGGGGGGGGAGAGGAAGAGATGGGGGGGAAAGAGGTACAGTAGAGGGTGCAAATGGAAGCCAGATAAATAATATGGAGACACAGAGTGCAGGTGTGGCAGAGATCAGTGGGTCAGAGAGAGAGAGAGAGAGAGATAATATAGTGGCACAGGCTGGAAGAGAGAGGAAGTGAGATTGACAGCTAGAGGATGGACATGACAGAGGTACCAGAGAGTGGAGGGTAGAGAGAGACAAGGATGAGGTACCAGAGAGTGGAGGGTAGAGAGAGACAAGGATGAGGTACCAGAGAGTGGAGGGTAGAGAGAGACAAGGATGAGGTACCAGAGAGTGGAGGGTAGAGAGAGACAAGGATGAGGTACCAGAGAGTGGAGGGTAGAGAGAGACAAGGATGAGGTACCAGAGAGTGGAGGGGTAGAGACAAGGATGAGATGCCAGAGAGTGGAGGGGCAGAGAGAGACGGAGCGCGAGGGAGATTTAGGACCTTTATTTTCAGTGCCCGGCAGAAGCTGCGACGGGAAGTGTTAGTCATCTCTCTCTACTGTTGCTATGAGACTGTTGCAGTGCCTATAATGATGCCAAAGTTGTACTGCTGAGCGGCCAGTGCCTCTCTGGCCCTGAAAAGAAAAACAAAAAAGAACTGCTAATCTGCCAGCACTCTAGCAGCGTTTCCTTTCCACTGTCTACCTCAATAAATGTGCACGAATTTGTCTTGGCGTGGATGTGTCCAGTATAGTTACCCAGTGCCTTTGGACCGGCACTTGTGTGCTCGGCTGGGGAAAGTTCATTTAAAATGGAAGCACTGCTTTCAGGAACCATGCACACTGCTGTAATACGTCCCTCCTCCTCAAGCATGACATCCCCTATCCCTAGTCAGTACTTCCT
>NC_137875.1:29049596-29079596 GCF_963924005.1 Protomyctophum bolini | reverse complement strand
GCGCCCTGTGCCAAAACCACTATGTAATAGACGGTCATCCATTGTAATATACTTCAAAGTATTCGTAGTAGGCACCATGGGATACAGTAGATGTCTTCATGTTTGTATGATTTTTGCCTTGACAGTATTCCTAGACGTGGCAGCAGGACCTGAATGTTGTATTGGATGTCACATGCCAATTAAAGAACACCCAAACAGTGTATAACATCTAATCAGTAAGCATTAGGGCTGCCCTGTCAAAATTGACAAATCAATGAATTGGTTGTTAGTCGCTAAAATCCTTTCTAATTGTGGACAACTATTGTGGAGACATCAGTCCTCCATGATAAATTATCTCTCTAACATTAGCCATAACTCTTCGCCATTGTTGTGAATGGATTAACTTTTAAAAAGACAAACTGTGATTTATGTGGCTAAATTAACAGTAAAACACGCTGTATATTTCCATATTTCCAAGATAAGCTGTGATTTGTGTGTGTGTGTGTGTGTGTGTGTGTGTGCGCGCGCGTGTGTGCGTGACTGAGAGAGGCTATATGTATTTGATTTGTGGGCTCCATGGTGGATTAAAGCTGATTTATACTTACTTGCGTGTCTGTGTCGTGCACCGAAAATATCAAATCTACAACATCATAAAGCTTCACAATGCACCGCGCTCTGAGCTTGTAGATCTTGTAGATTTTCGACATGGAACAACCTATAACGTATGCTACAGATGGGAGGCCATGCATCTCAGAATCACTCCTAGGAGTCTGCCGGAATGTTTGACTAGCACTTAAATTACTTAAGGAGTAGAACTTCTCTTGAGAACGAATGTTATGGTTTTATGACACAAAATAACAAAATGGAAATCGCAATGACATCTGGACTGGTGGGGAAATGAAATGAATAATCTGCCTACTAGCGAAAGCCGTGTGAGGTCAATTGCTCTAGAAATTGTTGGCTGTGACAAGACACAAAGTGTCTTGCAAGTTATTTGGTTTCTGCAGAGAGGGCACTGCATTTCTATCTGAACAATATTTTCTATTAACCACTTGGACCCGATTTACAAATTACAGTAGCAGACACGACTTACATTAAGCAAGAACAATACATGGTAATTCATCACATAGAAATAGTCATCAAGGATCATAAATAAGCTATAAACTGTTCTGGGGGAACATTCACCAACATTATCCGATCTACAATGTCGTTGGTGTAGAGGGGGAAAAGAGAAAACCAAGTACAGAGTCAACCCTGGCCAACTAAGAACTACTTTACTAAATATAGAGGCTTCTGCTATATCCCGCTGGAGATTAGGATTAGGCTACATACTCCTATGTTAAGAAAGTTGATTAAATGCCCAGTCAGCTCATCCAAAATGTGTTTGGGACCGGTTAGGATGGATGAGATGCTTGCCCAAGAGCCTTAGCCTGTGGCTTAGAATGGATATAGTTGCTGATAGCCTCATCGATGGGTCACACACACGCATGACGCATGTGCATGCACACGCACGCACGCACGTGCGTGCACACGCACGCACGCACAGCCTCCTGCGGTAGCTGCAGTGTGAGCTAATCGGTAGGAGCTCCTCTGTGTGTCTCAGTGCAGTATCACTGACTCACTAAAAACATACGACTCTCTCTGTATGTCTCTCTATCTCTCTCTGTAGTGCACAAAGCACTGCGGAACATTGGAACCAGCTGTTGTTCTCATCAACCAGTCTGACCCAGGTGAAAGCTATTGATCCCATATGGATTTCACCTGTTCAATCCACTTCAGTGGTCATGAAGGGGGGAACAGCTTAAGAAAGGATTGTTTGAACACATTGCATAAAAGGGCTGACACTTGCTATACTTAATGAAATCCTCAATGCTCATTTATCCATTTGTATTCTCTCAGGATGAATTCTTCTAACAGCAGAAAGAAAGATTTACTTCTCTTTTCTTTTATTACCAAATGTGTTCCCACACAGCCTATAGCCTAAGATTTAGACTGATGTATTTGATCGATTCTGACATTTTCAATCTACGAGAGTCTAAGCGGTCGGTGCCCATGGTATGTAGAGCGAAACCCCCCCTGCCTCAAAGTAACTCTTAACTTGTACAAATGCTAAATCTAAGGTGCTTAAATTTGCTGCCCCACCTGTACCATTGTTCTCCAGAAAGCATTTAAAACCCGGAGGTCTGTATAGTTTTCAATTAATCCACTCTGTCTCGGAATCAACGTCGTTTTTCCTGGTTTCAACTGCGAAACAGCTCCCCCTTTGGCGGTCTATTGGCTTAAACTTGTGTTCAAACATCTATGATGCTGATGGCATCAGGATTTATATGGGCATAAAAGAGGACGCGCGCACGCACGCACGCACGCAGACACACACACACACACACACACACACACACACACACACACACACACACACACACACACACACACACACACACACAGAGACAGTACATGCATATTAGGGGGCATAGTGCGGCCATGTTGACATGTTGGGTCCTGCGTCTCTAACAGCCTACAGTTTACAGCTAGTAAATGTCTCTATCTATTTACTGAACATGTCACAGACACACACAGCACACATGAGAAGCACTTAAATCACATCTCGAACATATAGAGCTATATGGCCTGGCACGCACCCCCCCCCCTGTGTGTGTGTGTGTGTGTGTGTGTGTGTGTGTGTGTGTGTGTGTGTGTGTGTGTGTGTGTGTGTGTGTGTGTGTGTGTGTGTGTGTGTGTGTGTGTGTGTGTGTGTGTGTGTGTGTGTGTGTGTGTGTGTGTGTGTGTGTGTGTGTGTGTGTGTGTGTGTGTGTGTGTGTGTGTGTGTGTGTGTGTGTGTGTGTGTGTGTGTGTGTTGACGTTATATAATCATTAATTGCATGTCCCTCCATATCAGTGGTTTCTGTGGTAGCCCATGTATGTGTGTGTGTGTGTGTGGGAGCAGACCCCATGGAATTCCCCCTGATCCCACGAATACGCACTGTTCTGTTTGGGGATCACTCTTTCCTGTCTGACCTGGAACGTAAAGGAAGGGATTCAACACAGGGATTTTGTGTGTGTGTACAGTATGTGTGCACGTGCGGGAGGGGCTCAGATCAATCCATTGTTTGGCCTACAGTACGTGTGTAGACTACAGTAAGTGTGCTATAAGGTCTACTTCGATCTCGTGCCGTCGTATATCACTGAGAATCCCATCTGCCGCCGCCGTGCCGTCGTCACGGGACTTGAAGGCACGTCTCCTCGCTAACCGAGGTCGACAGCTTAGCGTCTTCAACTCTTCATCCAGATGGTTGGGGTATACCCTCCCATGATGCACTGCATTCCAGCTTAACGAGACGCAGGGAAGACCTAGCTTGTTGTGTGCAACACACAAATGTACTGTATACTCACTAATGAGAAGGTTAGGATGCTGTTCCAAATGTAGTGTGTGCGCGTGTGTCTATTTTCTATATACTTTGTAGTGTATGTGTGCAATGTGAAGTTTGTATACAGGTTGTTTTCAATCCCTTATGATTTGATTTGTTAGGCTTCTCAGCTGGAATATTTAGTCAGTCCGTTTGTTGTGTTTTGTCCTGTGCTGTTCATGGAATTTGTGAAATTGCCTGTGCATACTTGTAAAAGAGACTCTGTCTCAAGGTTATTTTTTTCCTGGTGAAATAAAGGTTTATAATATATGAGGTGTTATCTCACCTGAACAGATTTATTCAACTTCGCTGCATCACGAGACCTTTTGATAGATTACTGCTTTCCATCCATCCCTCCTTTCATCCCTCCAATCATCCCTCGGCCCTCGCTCGTAACTCTGACTGACACACCCTCTCTGAGGAGACTGAAAGATCCAGAGGAAATGAAGGAAATTAGAACTATATGGAGGGATGGGAGAGGAAAGGAAGAGAATAAAAATGGATAGATGGACACAAAAAAAAGACACACACTTGACAGCAATGGTATACTGCAGATTTCCATGGTACATAGGAAGACACAATTTGGCAGAAAATCTGCTAAATTGATTGTTGGAAGGAGAGACAGAGAAAGAGACAGATGAAAAGACCGGCCCTCTCATCTCTCAGTGCTGGCAGGTTGTCTATATGTTGGAGGACTAAGCTATCCCACAATGCCCTTCTGGCCTCTCTGCTGCCTGTCACCGTGGTGACAAGTATCTCCCGGGTGAACCATGGTTGGATGAATGTCGAGGAAGAAAAGTTTGTGTGTGTGTGTGTGTGTGTGTGTGTGTGTGTGTGTGTGTGTGTGTGTGTATGTGTGCGCGCACTTACAGTATATGACTATACTTGTGTGGGCTATATGTCCTTATAAGTATAGTATAAATATTCTTACTATTTTCCTGGGCCTCAGAGAAATGGTACTTTTATGGTTTGAAAATATTTGGGGAGTAAGGTTTACAATTAGGAAAAGATTCAGGTTTGGGTTATGGTTATGATTGGACAGTTATAGGTTATAGTTATGGATTTATGCCTGATCTTACTGTACACTGGATTATATACTGTATACTAGCATGCTGGTGTCAAACACTGAAAATAGCCGATCTACAAGCTTACAACCGGTCACAGCACAACATGTTGTGTGCTTGTATATTAACTATTTTTGGCTTTAGGGCTAGGGTTAAAAAAAGGCACAAAAGAAAATGCCCTTCACAAAATCAATGTCCGGAAAAGCTGATGTCCTCAAAAGTATAGTAATACAGACCTGTGTGTGTATGTGTGTATGTGAGTGAGCTACAAAGGTTTTTCTTGCTGTGAATAAATTATGGGATTTAACAGAAAGATGGCTCCATAAGGGGCAACTCTTATAGATTCTCACTGGCACACACACACACACACACACACACGCACGCACGCACACATGCACGCACGCATGCACACATGCGCGGACACACGCACACATGTGAGTCAGAGAAATGACTACAGTGGTGTCACAAATTGTTAGTCACATGTACACTAAAGCAAGGAAGAGCTATCCACACATACTGCACTGTACATTCACAGGCAAATGTAACGCGACAATAAATATAAAATCTCGTCTATTCATTCTGTAAACACGGCACGCACACAATTGGTGAACATAATAGGCCTAAAAAAGCTGAACTAATGTGTGATCTGGTTGTTTTTTGAGCAGACATTCTTAAAAGGAACCCTGGCTAATAAGACAAATATGCCTTAAAACAGTATACCTGCCCTCTACAACTTATATTAAAAAATAGAATGTATGGAGCGCATATGCTAATAAAAACCAACTATGCTTCCTAAGGTTAATATGATCAAATCAATATTTTAAATACTTTTTATTAGCACGTGCATTCCATATATTCCATAGGGCTGGACCAGACATATGGCATCATCAACTTGCGACAGGAGCAGTTCCTATTGAGTGAAAGATTCTCTATTTATGAAAGAAATAAAATATTAGTTTTTAATTTTAATTTTTAGTCATAGAGGGTATAATGTATAATGTTTTAAGCCATATTTGTCATATTAGCCAGGGTTCCTTTTAAGCAGCACCAGGGTAAACATCCAGAATAGTGGGACTACCATCAACGACTGCAGATGTGCTAGTGATTAACATACTCGTACGCAATCGTTTAAACTTTAAATGACTCCGGGAAGTTTCAAAAGCATAAAAAGAGCATCATCATGCATGCCTTCAATAGTGTTTGTGCCATCACTGTTGTTGGATGCAATAATTTAATCACTGCCGCATGTAGATTAAAATGCATACAAATTTACTACAACAAGTAAGACGCGCAAACGCGGGAAGCGAACGCAGCTCGTACATATTTGTGGTTTTTTTAAGATTTTTTTAAGTTAAGTTTTTTTAAGTTAAGTTTTTATAAGTTAAGGTGTGTGTGTGTCTGTGTGTGTGTGTGTGTGTGTGTGTGGTGGCGGGCAGGTGGTGTAACAGCGGGACAGACAGACAGACAGACAGACAGACAGACAGACATGATCTGCTAGGTCTCATAGTTAGTGCTCATTGCGTTCGCAATTATTTTCCCAGTTTGAGGGATTAATTTCAAAGAATGTTTTTGTTTTTAGTTTTTTCCCGCCGGCTTGAGGGATTCATATCAAAGTCAAACAGACAAGCATAACGCATAAAAGGAGTTTGTGTGATATTGGAGACCTCTGTTTGGAGGTACCTCTAACTAAAGCGACCAGAATAGTCCAGAACATGCCTGGTGCGGCGCCTTGTGGGTTAGGGTTAGGCTAACGCCATACACCTGTTGACCTGCTCCCAGCAAGCCAATCGGGATCCTTGTTGACACTAAGATTGTAATGCGCTGCTGAGTTTGTCACTGTCGGGTGGAAACCTTGTATGTCCAAAACAGTTCCTTTTTTAGTATTCAATAATTAAAAAATTACTAAAATAGAGTAAATAGCAGATATAGGCCTACTGTACAAGCTGAACATGTAGATCTGCTATTTTCACTATGCTTTTGTGTGACACTTTTGAACACATTCATTTAAAAAAAAAAAAAAAAAAATAGAAGCATGCATGTTTCTGATTTACTAATGGCACGGCCCCTTCTGATAGTTTCCTCCTCATCTGCACAGCCGAGTCACAACATTACTAAAAGGAGGTGGGGGGGGGGGGGGGGGGGACTTGTGCTGCAGGACATTGTCACTGTGCCCTTGCAATGCCACGCCCAACCCTATAGTCATAGTGCGTCTGTCTGAAAATAGAGCTCAATGTGTCAAGCTTTATTAGCCATCTACACTGAACACAGTCAACACGCACGCACGGACACACACACACACACACACACACACACACACACACACACACACACACTGATTCACAGGGCAATGAGTTGTTGCGGAAGCATTGTTGTGTTCAGTAAAAGCCAATGAAAGATTATTTGTGTGTGCCGTAGGTATATTGACAAAAGCTACCAAAGACGGAAGCCATTGTGTTTCAAGGCGGTATTTATTTTTGGGGGGGTCAAATGATTTTTTTAATGAATTTTTAAATGAAAACTTTTCCTGAACATGTAGAAAAGGACATTGGTCATTAACACAATCATTCCCGGGATTCCTTCATATTTTTAACGAGAGGCGGATGAGAAGTCAGAAATGAAGCGCTTAGTATATCCATCAGATCAAAACCACAGAGCGCCCTGAATTAGGAGAGACGAGGCATTCTTTAGTATATCCATCAGATCAAAACCACAGAGAGCGCCCTGAATTAGGAGAGACGAGGCATTCTTTCTGCCACGCTAACAGCTAAGTGAACGGGACGGATATTCTGGAAAAAAATTCAGAATAAAATTCTCTCGCCTGATATCATTGAGGATGCGCTAGGACGTGTACAAACGTCCTATGCATCCGTCGATTGGATTCCCTATGACGTTTCCAGACGTCCTACGGATGGAATGTGTTGAAGCATATTCCATAAGACAGTGGTTCTCAGAGTGAGGTCTGGGGACCCCCAGGGGTCCGATGCTATGAACGCATGTATCACAGGTCCATTATGTGTGTGGTGTACACTTTCAGAGTTAGAATGGGTCAGGACTTTGTACTGTGCATGCAGGTGTTTATGACCCACTTGTAGGAGCTCTGCCTGCTGCTATTGTTCTACTATGAGGCCAGTGATGTAGGCTAGCAGCTGCACTTGTTTCTAATGTAGCACAGCAGCCCCCATGGTACTGCAGAGAAGCACAGAGAACGGCCTCAAGGCTCTCTCTCTCTTTCTCACACACACACACACACACACACACACACACACACACACACACACACACACACACCGTTGGCCATTTCTTCATCCCTCTTTCTCTCTGCCTCTTCTTCCCTTTGTCCTGACCTTCAGTGGCATCCTCTAGTTCTCCTCTTTAACTTTCTTAACTTCTTCTCGCACTCATGTGGTTGCTTTTATGCATAGCAGAGAGAGAGAGAGACAGACAGAGAGAGACAGAGAGACAGAGAGAGACAGAGACAGAGAGTTAATTAGGTGTATAGAGAGGTCAAACAGCATGTGAGGGCCAGACGGCAGGTAAACCTGTTTATACACACACACACACACACACACACACACACACACACACACACACACACACAGGCCTGCAGATGCCCTTGTGTCTGTGGTCTGTCACACAGACCAGACATACTCCTTGCAAGTGTGTGTGTGTGTGTGTGTGTGTGTGTGTCCTTAGCTTGGCTGTGACATTCTGTTTGGCTTTGCTGAGTAATTAACAGCACTAACATTTATATATCATGTGTCTGTTGTATATACTCATTGTGGTGTGTGTGATACCTCTTTGCGCCTCACTGCATACACACACACACACACACACACACACACACACACACACACACACACACACACACACACACACACACACACACACACACACACACACACACACACACACACACACACACACACACTCACTCTCTCTCTCTCTCTACCGTTCTCACTGTATAGTATGTTGTGTATGTGCACATTGTATGTACACATTGATAAACGGTCAAAGTTAAATGATCTTACTGTGTGGTACTGATGATCTGAGATCTGAGGGCTTTATGTAAGCACTAGTACTATTATTATAATAATTATAGAAAATATAATAAACTGTAAATAGTATAATAAAGGCAGTAATTGTAAAAGTGTTTAACTGAATAGTATTGTGTGGCCAATCCTCACCTCGTATATTTTAAAACATACTTTATGTATGTCTTTATAAACACAATTTACGTTGTGGGTGGAAGGGTGGGGTGGGGGTGGGCTGCTAAGCACTGCAGCATTATTAATAATTGACAAAAGTCTCCTGCACTGTGAGACTGAGACAGACACACACACACACACACACACACACACACAAGCAAAGATCACTTGTTTTCGTATAGAAAACATGAAAACATCCAAATATATAAAAAAATCTGTACCTATCTGTGTGTGTGTGTGGGGGGGAGGGGGGGAGCTGACCTAACAAGTATCTGTGGACGCTGTCTGTCTGTCTGTCTGTCTGTCTGTCTGTCTGTGTCTCTCTCTCTCTGGCTCTCTCTCTCCCCCTCTGTGTTTCAACAGCTACTCGGGTAGATTTATGCCTCCTAAAGTGTAAAGATGTCCACATCATTCACGCTCACAATTACGCTCTAGCTGACAAAAGGTGCTCTCTCTCTCTCACACACAAGCACGCACGCACACACACACACACACACACACACACACACACACACACACACACACACACACACACACACACTCACAGGCATAGTACTCAAATATTTTTGTTGCATACGACATAAAACGTGTGTGTGTGTGTGTGTGTGTGTGTGTGTGTGTGTGTGTGTGTGAAACACCTGTGTGAAGTGAGCGGTGCAACTGTACCGTCTGGCGGTCCCCGCAACAGACCCCCAGGAGGCGGACCTGGTTCCGGCAAACCTTCCCGCGTCCAAAAAGGTCAAGAAATGACAGAGTTATCGTGTTGCGGCTTTCCATACAGGGACGAGTACACACACATACATACATTTGTGGGCTGGGCTTTTTACTAAAAAGCCCCCCCTTTTAAATACTACACACATACATACATACCCACCTACATACATACATTTCAGACGTTTTAGCAGTTTTTAAGGACCCACTTTTAGGCCAGTGCACCAGAGCAAGCTTTTGCCTTTTTTTAAACCCCACCCATTTTAACCAAATACATAGTCCCCAGTGAATAGGCATTGCCCTTCACTGGTAACCCAATTTTGGAGTAGTTTTAAATAAATTAAGGTATGGTGGGCTGGGCTTTTTACAAAAAAAGCCCCCCTTTTAAATACTACACACATACATACATACATACATACATACGTTTTTAAGGACCCACTTTTAGGCCAGTGCACCAGAGCAAACTCTTGCCTTTTTTTAAACCCTACCCATTTTAACCAAATACATACATACATACATACATACGGACACACATAGCTACGTAATGGAGCAGAGACACCGCTCAAAAAAATAAGCTGAAAGACAGAGAAGGGAGAACATAACAGTGACAAGGAGAGAGTTGTGAACTGAAGCCTCCAGACTGCACGGTGGCTGAGACACTCAAACAATGAGTGAGACAGATGGACAGCAGGTGTGATAATGAGGCAGTAAGAGACAGGACATGACAGCTAGAGCCATGTGGAGGGAATGAACAGAGAGAGAGAGAGAGCAAAAGAGTTGTCTTGAAGTACTAGTACGGCTGGGCAATATGGACAAAATCGAATTTCTGACCAAATAATAATGAAATATTTCGATATCATGACAATAATATTGTTTAGTAACGATAGTATGTGTATATATCTTTTTGTCGCAGGGACAACAAGAAAAAAGGGGCTTAAGTGATTTAAACAACATTCCTGGCATATCACACTATTATGATATCCAAAATCTATATCTCATATCAATATCACTAATATAATATCAATACTGTATATTGGCCCCGCCCTGGCTTAGGGAGAGAGCTATACAGCACCGTAGAAAATGAGCAACCCGATCACGGGAGAGTGAGTTATAGATAAGCACCGCAGAGAGATGGCGTAGTGACGAAACACTGGCAAGACATGGAAGGAACAGGAGGAAGAGGAGAGAGAGAGGAAGGAAGGAAGGGATTGAAATGAAATGAGGTGAAGGAGAAAGGGAGGCAGAGAGCGAGTGAGTGAAGTGCAGAGCAATGGACTGAAAGTTTTTAGTAATGAACAGTGTATAAGAGCGTGACTGCATCCCCTCCATTATTCATCTGCTGCTGCACTGGGACTATGTGTGTATTTGTACGTGCTTGTGTGTGGGTGTGTGTGTGTGTGGGTGTGTGTGCGCGCGCATGCAAGTGTCTTGGTGTGTGATTGAAAAGCCACAAAGTAGCATTTTCAAGGGTAGAAGATAAGTCTACTTCTGTGACATTTCTTAACGTATTTTACCACCAGTCACAGGACATGATCTTGTAGACTGGCAACCGTGTCCACTATCGACAACACAAGAAGGACAAGATATGCACAGTAGCATTTCTTGTGGCCTTTTATACTAGCGCATGTTTTCAAAGTGTTCAGAGTGGTCGTCACAGTCTCCTGACTTAAAGCCAATAGAACATCTCTGGTGGGATTATAAGAAGACCGTGGCAAAATGCAAACCCATGAATATATCTTGGGTTAGCCTTTTTTCCTAAACTGGAGGCCATTGCTAAGGATTCCTCAGGAACACTGCTGGCTATGCAGGTCATTATTTATAAAGCAATTATTCACATTATTTTTCCCCTCACACCCACATGGCAGCACAAACACTAAGCAAAATTACGTTATCATATTTAGATAAATGCATATTTATCCGATTATTTTCCGAGATTGGGTTTTTGGTCAGAACAGGCTTCATTCAACGGCCCATTACTAAAGAACCGATGATCGCAGTCACAAAATGTATTTTCCGGGTGAAAATACAGTACAGCGTTTCTTTTTGACATCCGGCGCATGCAGCCATTCTGTGAACCATCAAAGATTGCTCTTCTTCTGCTCATTGTTGTGGTTCCTTCCTTTGCGCCTGGATAGACTCCAGTGTACTTCAGGAGGTCCCTCACATTAACATTCCGGGGTGCGATCGATGGCAGTTGACCTCAAGCTGATTGGCCAGCTGCCGTATTAGCCCTATAGGGCCAATAATACTCATCAGCTGATAACATTGTAAGACCTGCTTATCGGCATATCTGTCCTTTTATCTCTCTCCTTAAAATAAAGTATGGATATGGGTTGAATACAGTATTTCTTTGGACGTAGCTTCAGGTCTAAACCAAAATAAACTGAATTGGCAGGGATGTAATGGCCATTTAGTTCTCTCCATGGACCGCAATTTTGTGTGTGTGTGTGTGTGTGTGTGTGTGTGTGTGTGTGTGTGTGTGTGTGTGTGTGTGTGTGTGTGTGTGTGTGTGTGTGTGTGTGTGTGTGTGTGTGTGTGTGTGTGTGTGTGTGTGTGTGTGTGTGTGTGTGTGTGTGTGTGTGTGTGTGTGTGTGTGTGTGTGTGTGTGTGTGTGTGTGCGTGTGCGTGTGCGCGCGCGGTAGAACCTCTGACCCCACCCCCAGGAATGTGTAGCCAGTAGCTGGTCTGTAGTTCCTATAAGGAAAGAAAGCATGGTTCCCGTCTGTAGATTAGAATTAGTATTCTGAGCTTCTCCCTATAGACCACTCTCTCTGCCTCTCTCCCATCTCTCTCTCTCATCTCTCTGTCTCTCTCTCTCTCTGTCTCTCTGTCTCTCTCTCTCTACCTCCCTAGAGAACCCTCCCACAGGAATGTTTCCATTCCCAGAGAAAAAAACGGGAAGACACAGTGGTGTGTGTGTGTGTTTGTGTAAAAGAGTAAAGTTGCGTTTGCATGTCTATCACTATTGTCTGTCTGACCTGTGTGTGTGTGTGTGTGTTTATGTTTTTTTAGTTTACTGTAACGGCAGTAGGACCCCAAGTGTACACAGTATGTGTGTATTTCAACTGCAGTGTGCGTGTGTGCGTGCGTGCATGCGTGCATGCGTGCGTGTGTGTGTGTGTGTGTGTAGGGGGGATGTATTGATCAGGCCTCCCCCTCATGATTAGTTATCGAAGATGGCAGCAGTCCAGCACAGCTCCACACACTCTTTATCTCTCTCTCTCACACACTCTCTCTCTCCCTTCTTTTCTCTCTATATTTTTCTCTCTGTTCCCCCTTTTCTCTCATAGCATTGGCAGCACATTAATTATAACGAAAGGGAAATGAATGCAGGTGTTTGTTGATCCAAACAATTGCAAGTGTTTAAAAGTCACCATTTGCGTTCCTCTTCACAACTCAAGTGGATTTATCAGGTGTCAATAAAGGATTTTAAGATTCACCTGGATACACAGAGTGTCTGTTCCATGGAAATAACTTTGCCGGACACTGCTACAGAGCTGACAATGAGGTTATATCTTCCCTTCTCTGGAATCCTGCCTCAAAGCAGACCAGAGGTAGAAAACTGTTGTTCCCTGATGTCATCGCTAGGGACGCATGCATCAGTAAGCAGGAACTGGGGATGGCAATGAAGGACCGGAAAGTCTGGCGTGGCATTGTGAAATCCATGATCTCGACCGTGGTCGAAAAATGATGATGATGCGATCTACAAGCCCGCAACACGTCAGCCTGTGTGGCACATTGTGAGCTTATAGATCTGCTACTTTTGGGGCAGAACATCGGCACGAGACTAAAAGTATAAATAAGTATAAATCAAGCATACTGTATGTTCCATTAAGTTCCATGGTCAAGACGATCTAGTGTCTCTCAGGTGAATTACTCTGTGTCCACTCCTAAGAGGACGGAGTGCTTAGGGCAATTAAATACACAAAGCAGTGTCTCTCTCTCTCTCTCTCTCTCTCTCTCTCTCTCTCTCTCTCTCTCTCTCTCTCTCTCTCTCTCTCTCTCTCTCTCTCTCTCTCTCTCTCTCTCTCCCTCCCACTCTTCCACTATCTCTCTTCCAGCCTTACTGGTGTTCCCCAAAGGCAAAGGATGAGCACCATCTTTGGAGATTAAGAGTGACCTTGCCCTAGACAAACAAACACAAGAGACAGAACACTTTGGTTAAGTTAATAGGGTTGCCTCTTAGATCATGACTTTTTGCTACGGTTCTGACATTAGTAAGATAGCTAGATAGATAGATAATGTTATAAAAGTGTCTTATATCACAGGTTTAATTCCACTATGTTTTCCTAATAAGCCCAGAGCCTGATCCTCTGCACGGTGCAACATCTGTCATAACATAATGCTTAGTAACACAAACACGCACGCACACACACACATGCAGAGCTGGGTTCTCTACACTGTAGCCAGCTGGTGTGTTTGCTATCTCACTTAACAAGAAGATAACAGACCCATTTCTCATCCTCTTCATCTTCCCATCTCTCTCTCTTTCCACTCTCCCTCCATCCCTTACCGCCAACCTACCTTCCCCCCCTCTCCTCACTCTCAAATGGCTTACACCATAGTCACATTTGTTCACAGAGGATTTTAGTGTATTAGAATGACACAACAGATCCTGGGTCTGATTTGACTGTACAGTACCTTGCAGGATATACAGTATACACATAGTGGGACATCTGTGGTATACATGGCGTTGGCGATACTGGTTCTTCCTGTTGTTATTCCCAGTAGCATACTGGTTAGAATGGGGCCAGACTGCTTGATCCCAATGGATCCCGGCCTGCTTCCATTCCCCACTTCCACTGTCCTGGTTCAATCTTGTATTAATAGAACCTCCTGCTGCGCACGTGTGTGCATGTGTGTGTGTGTGTGTGTGTGCGTTTGTGTGCGCGCACGTGTGGTGCGTGTGCTATTATTATTGCAACAGAACTTACATGTTCAAAACGTACAGCATAGTGGGGTAGTTCATCTGAATAGATGAATCTGATTGGCTGAGGCTGGTCAGTCATTTTCACTCTGAAACAGAAATAATATTGATGTCCTTGTTTTGGATTGCAGCAATGGCCTACTCCAAAAGGCAGTGGTCATATTATGTAAGCAATTTAAGATCACCAGCCTCATCACCATAAGATGCCATAAAATATCCATTCTTTAGACACTGATTCAATATTTGCCAATATAGTCATGTTTGCTTCAATGCAATAACGATTTGATTAATGGGTGTATTATCGGTATCTTGTGCTGGGTTGTAGCATTTACATATCACTGAAGCCGCATTGATGATTATTATGTAGACGATGCAATAAAAATGTATTTTGCCTGGCTGGCAATGGCAGACCTTGTGTTCTATTTTGTAGACGCTATCTTTTCTTTGGGATCAATGAAGTGCCTACAGTATCTGTCTTTCTCTATAGCTGAAAATGTTAGCATGGCAAGTAAAAAATATAATATACTACTATACACCTTGTTGTTGACAGGTAAATGCAATTATTAGTTGACATAGTTTACTCTGACAATGTAAGAAGAATTGTATAGTAGAGCTTCGTGTTTAGGAAGTGTGTTCCTCATGAAAAGAGAAGGGAACCCGCACACTCGTATGCTCCAAAAGATAAGGGAACCCGCACACTTGTATGCTCCAAAAGATCACTTTTATTGACAACGTTTCGAGCCAAGGCTCTTCATCTGGTCAAACTCAAGATGTCAGTGATCCACCCACTTAAATAGACACCCACGGGTCACGTTACTAGTCAGTGGGTGGAACTAACACTACATGGTCATTAGATCAAATACTGAAATATCATTAAAAACAGTGTTACACATTTCTCAAATCCACCACATTGGAGTAAGACAAAAGGACATCATGATTATTAAAGAATCTAAAACAGTGATTCATATAATCAGGTATTATTAATGAATTGGGCAACAATTCAAATATATACAGCATACAATAAAGAAATTACAAAAAGTGGCTGATGGGGAAGTCCTTGTTCATTCCCTTTGGGGACATTGTATTTAGGGTGTAAATCCAAAAGGATTCACGCTGTAACAAAATTCTATTCAGATCCCCTCCTCGCCTGGGGCATTTAACATGTTCAATCCCCTGGTATCTGAGAGTGGCCACAGTGTGTTTTTCGGACAGCAAATTCCTCATCCATTGTGTTTTCATAGGGAGGTTACTTTTCTGCCCCCCTTTGGGACAAAACACTGTGCAACATTTTTGGTCATCATGAAAGACAGATGTGTAGAAACAAACCAAAAGAAATTGAGCGATCAAAATAAGCGATTTAGCCTAAGACCCAGCACGCACGGTCAGAGCTGTGGGACGCTCTGGATGTAATTTTTCACCTGTGCCACCCATTATTGGATAATAACAACAGATTAAGTAAGAAAACGTGTTAGTCAAAAGCAGGAGACTGTGACACATAAAAAAGGTATATGCCTACATTCCCTGGTGAAATACACTGTGTTTCTATGTGTGTGTTGTTAGGGTCTCAGCAGCCTGAAAGAGACCTATGCTTTTCTGGGCATAGTTGGGCGGAACAAACTAGCGCTGGAAACTGACTTCCTATTGGTTCACCAACCTATGACCCCCCCCCCCCCCTCCCCTCCCCTCCCCTCCCCTCCCCGGAATATGCAGCGGAGAACACTTGACGTCACCAAATGTGGAGCGACGCCACTCTGCACTGTTATTGGTTAGCAAAATACAAGGTTCACTCCCACTCCTATGCCACTTTTCCTGCTGGGCTCGACCAGGCTTTTTTTTTCTCCTTTGAAAACAAAACGCCTGTGGCCCCCGAGGCTACTGTCTCAGCAATAGGAAGATTATCAACAAGGGACAAAAAGTGTGCTTACAGACACACGCACGCACACATTCAGACACAACATATACATACGTTCTTCTGCAGGCTAAAATGCACATTTAGTATCGCAGGGGAGGTACTGTATGATGACACACACACACACACACACACACACACACACCCTCTAGCCTTCAATATTATAGAAATTGACCTCTACTATGTTAATGCTCAAAGTGAGTGTAGACTGCTGATTATGTCTCTCTCACACACACACACGCGCACACACACGCGCACACACACGCACACACACAGACAGACAGACAGACAGACACACACACACTCTCTCTCACAGATTTACATCTCATAAATATTCAGGGGAGTTTACTTTAGTTTGATGTAAAGTGTTCTATGGCTCTCCAGGTTGCCAGCTCTATTTAAACTCATTTACTCCCGATGACGTCTTTTTTTCATGATGAACGCTCGATTCCGCTGTGGTCCGTCAATGAAAATTAGACTGAATCGCGGGTGGCAGTAAATGAAGTTAAACAGTATTAATAGTAAGTATCAATAATACAATACTGAGCGAGAAGCGACCTCGCCCTTCTTTCATTCCTTCGTCCATCTCTCTCTCATATTATACATTATCACTTACTTTGCAGTAAGATCCCAAAGAGGTGCGTGTACCTGGTACTGTATGTGCCCACATGATGTCCCCATTAGTGGTTCCCCTTAGATTCTTTCTGTGTGTGTGTGTGTGTGTGTGTCAGTGAGTGTGTGTGTGTGTGTGTGTGTCCATGCAAGCAGTGACTTTTTGTCCATAAAATAAGGGAGCAGTGGAAAAAATTATGACCATATAAGTGTGCTTATTAAATAGCTGATGACCTAATTAGCTGAGCCCCACACACACACACGAGCACGCAAACGTAAACTCAAAAGTATCTGTCCCTTCCCAGAGAAACAACACAAGGATTATGTGATGATTAGCCTGAAGATCCAGCCTGAACACGTTTTGCAGTCAATTAGTGTGTGTAGAGGCATGTTCTACAACGGTTTAATCCCTCGCGTCCTTATTCTGCTGCGAACATCCAATGAAAATAGCCGATCACACAGATCTGTGTTTTCGCCAAAGCGATTTGGTTGCAGAGGAAAATACCAACAGACCTAGAGCCGTGGGGGACCCCGGTCAACTGAGTACATAGTGTTTAAAGTGGTTCTGTAGTCCTGGTTCTTCTCTCATAGATCAGTATTACAGCATGCAGACATTCCTAAACCAGCCAGTGTTCTGTCGCTGTGGTACACGCCTCCACTGGCTTCCGGTCAAGTTCTGCATTTTCTGCAAACTGCTCCTCCTCACCTTACAAATCTCTCCACAACCTAGCCCTACCTAACCTGACCTACTGTAGGTATCTGAGAGACCTCGTCAAGGTCCCCTGAGTGGAACCTGAGGTCTTCGGAATGGGGGGCTGCTGGGTGAGCGCTGCATGGCACTTTGGCATGGGGGGTAATATCTTAATTTTCGGGCCTGTTGAGAACTCTAGTTTTCACCGGCTGCACTAATAACTTTGGGGCGGGCCCGTCTAGAATTTAAATGGATAGGTATCAGTCAAAATGGAGACATTGAAGAGGAAGGATGGATGGGGAAAGATCAACAGAGCAGAGTAGAGTAGAGGTAGATGAGCTGGTTTCTCTGCGTTGTGCTGCTGAGCCAGTAGGAGACAAAATGCAGTAAAACAGTCAATGCCTTAAGGTATTCATGTTGTAATCTGTACAATTTCTATCAGTTGTGTAAGCGTTCGGTGCAGTGGTACCAGTGGGGTGTGTGTGTGTGTGTGTGTGTGTACCCCTCATCTATCCCCTCACCCTCTCTCTAACAACACCTTTCTCTCCCTGCAGCAGCTTAACATTATCATACCTAATCATCTCACCACCAGCTTATATAACACGCACGCACCCACATGCGCGTGCAAACACATTTCGATTTCTTTATTTGAGTCCACATTTATAAAATACATTATCAAGGGCACACACACAAACACACACACACACACACACACACACACACACACACACACACACACACACACACGCATGTAAACGGATACATATTCATACAAACACATATTCAGTACACACCCACCCCCCTCTCTCACACTCTCTCTCTTTCTCTCTCTCTCTTCTCTCTCTCTCTCTCTCTCTCACACACACGCACACGCACACGCACGCACACACACACAGACACACACACACACACACAGTGTGCTGCAACTGTTGCAGTGTGTGAGTGGAAGTACAGTACAAGGCCTTGATTCAACAGGATTGTGCTGCATTGGCAAATTGCCTTTAATGGTTTCCTCTGCGCTTGCTTTAGGATATAGCTTCAAAGTTTTTCCATCTTATTCTCTACATAATGCATGAGACTGAAACAGCGCAAACATGGCCCCCAAAAGGAGACATAAACCCCACTGCATTCTGGGAGCTGCACCGTCATTACTAGCTAGATCACTGCACCACAGATCACTGTGCTGTTCATTGTTTGTTGCTTTAGCACAGTTCCAGCACAGTAAACATTTACATACTCTGAAGTCACGAGTGAGGGGAGGACAGAGAAGGAGATCAGCCGGAGAATCGGAGCGGCAGGGGCGGTATTGCAGTCTCTGTTGGCACTGTTGTGACGAAAAGAGAGTTGAGCCAGAAGGCAAAGCTCTCTGTCTACCACGTCTATCTTCGTTCCTACTCTCACCTATGGTCATGAAGTGTGGGTCATGTCCGAAAGAATAAGGTTGTGAATACAAGCGGCCGAAATGAGTTTTCTCCGATGGGTGGCTGGCGTCTCCCTTAGAGATAGGGTGAGAAGTTCAGTCACGTGGGACTCGGAGTAGAGCCGCTGCTCCTTTGCCTGGAAAGGAGCCAGCTTAGGTGGTTCGGGCATCTGGTTAGGATGCCTCTCGGGCGTCTCCCTAGGGAGGTCCTCGATGCATGTCCCACTGGGAGGAGACCCCGGGGCAGACCAAGGCGCAGATGGAGGGATTACATTAGGGCTGTCAGTTCACCTCTATAATCCAATTCGAATTTCATTGCTTCATTATTTGTAATTTTCGAAAATATTCGAATATTTACATTGTTTATTTTAGCTCATATTTAGCCTATAATAATACACAGATTGACGATGCACGTTCTGTCCACTAGAGGGGCCCCCCTTCCAAACGACAAAGCAGTACTTTCAGCCCATGTAATAATGGTTTTCGGCACAAAATAGCGTTTAAACTGTTGTTTTATTGAGCACAGTGCACTCAGCACGGTAAGATTGTTGTCTGTCTATAGTGCAAATGCATTTTACAGTGAACGTTGTATACTTCTGATACAGTATAGTCTGAGTAGTGAGTAGGCTAGTCAGGAATCATGAACAGGACATTTTCTTTTTTCTTTTTAAACAGAATGCTGTCACGATGAACAGGCAATCATTAGTAAATAGCAATGAAGATATATAGAGAAGCCTATATTTTGCGCTAAAGTAATTGTTGAATAACACATAAATGTAGGTTTTAAGGCTAGAATGGCATTGTAGTGGACTATAGTGAGAGGCGAGATTGTCTTTCCTTCATTGCGCGACTGCAGGACTAGTCTGGAGATAGTTAGTCGTGGATGATCAGCTTCAGACAGTCAGTGTTTTGGTTCGTACCTGGAGTTTTGCATTATCTCCGCTGTGCACAGCAGCACAGGGGAACTGTCTTTAATATATCCATGGTCGTTTTCAGTTGCTTTCCATGTGCGACACAAAAGTAGGCTACCATGTGTTTGTTTTGGTAATAGCCTACTGCAGGCGCAGCCATGCTGATTCACGTAATCGCGTAGGACAAAATGAAACCAGCCGGACCAACGTTAATGGTTTAATGCACGTAGGACCCGCCTTTTCAAACTGTCCACAATTTGCGACAGACTCGACGGTACTAATAAAACATGTGAGTGATTCTTCTTAGTTGCAGCGCGCTGTGCGACTGTGCGTGTGTGCATGCGTGCAGAGGAGGGAGGAGGTGACGAGGCGCGCGTGTGTGCGTGCAGATGGGAGATTTCACAGCGGTAGATTCGTTACTCAATACATTTAGTGAGCGGATAAAATAACATAAAACAAAATAAAAATATTAAATAGAATTAATAAATGATAAAAGCTCCATTCGAATGGCAATTTTAGCTTTCGAATATATTAATTTTTTTTAATATTCGAATTTCTTTCATATTATGAAATTCGTTCTGACAGCCCTAGATTACATCGACTCACTGGCCTCAGAACGCCTCAGGATCCCCCAGGAGGAAGTCACTAATGTTGCCCTGGAGAGGGAAGTCTGGAGCTCTCTGGTGGAGCTGTTGCACCTGCGACCCGACTACGGACAAGCAGTTGAAGATGGATGGATGGATGAAGTCATAATACCGCTTTAATGGCTTCACAAATATTTGCTGTAGTAATAATACACGTCTTTCGTGGATATATAGCATACCTTATATGTTTCAAGTCATCATTGCACATGCAAAATATGCTATGTACGTAGGCAGCGGTGGCCTCTAAGGGTTATAGAGGAGCACCCTTGTTGCTGAAGGTTGCCTGTTCGATTCCCCGGACGGGCAGGAAAGTTCTGGGTGGCGAAGTGATTGTCATCACTCACCCGACACCGCTGGAGTCCCCTTGAGCAAGGCACCGAACCCCCAACTGCTCCCCCTGGAGCTGCTTAGTGGCCAACAGTATAAGACTGTGGTTGTACTGGTCAGCTCCCAGGTTTTAATGTGTGTGTGTGTTTGTTTCTATGTGCAGGGCGTTGCTGAAAATGAGCACTTGTGCTCAGCTACTACCCTGGGTAAATAAAAGATAAAAAAAAAAAAAAGTAGATTTATTTAATACAGTGACAAAGTGTAAAGTATGTAAGTCCAAGAGAACTTTCAATACATTTTAAGGGTGTGCAAAAAACAATATCACTTTAAAGCGACATCACTCAAATGTTAATAGTATTTGTGGTAGATAACAGTAGTGTGTGGGGCATGAGTTGGCGTGTTTGCAAATGTCATTTCCCTGTAGGAAAAGCTAACAGACCTTAAATGAAGCAAACTAATTTGTGTAATTGAATGGCACGAAAGTTGTGTGTGTGTGTGTGTGTGTGTGTGTGTGTGTGTGTGTGTGTGTGTGTGTGTGTGTGTGTGTGTGTGTGTGTGTGTGTGTGTGTGTGTGTGTGTGTGTGTGTGTGTGTGTGTGTGTGTGTGTGTGTGTGTGTGTGACAGACATAAATAACCTGCTCTGGACAAAATAACATGTTTGCGTTGGCTCCAAATCTAACTCATGCAACACATACAGTACACAATATCTCTCTCTATCTCTCGCTCTCTCTCTCTCACACACACGCACGCACACACACGCACATGAAAGTACTTCATATTGGAATATACTTTTGGATAATGAAAGAGATAATTGTTTTGAAGAGATGTTTTTGTGCTGCATAAAAATTTGGGCTCATGGGAGCTCAAAGCGTGTGTGTGTGTGTGTGTGTGTGTGTGTGTGTGGGGGGGGGGGGTGTTGTTGTCATGTTGTAGTTCGGTGGTCACCTCACCACCGAAAATCCAGACTATGAATAACGCTTTAATCTGGCTATTTATCACCTCTGATAAATAGTTTTGACAGGTTTTATAAACATCATCATCCGACATATTTTACCGCTTTTGTTTACATGCTAGTAGCACTCGTTGGCTGCGTCTGTTTGGTTAGCAACCAGGTTAGCCATAGCCACATGATTGACAACGTCGTCATCTGCTTTCCTACTATTCTCTCTCTCTCTTTCTCTCTCTCTCTCGTACCATCTCTGCCTCACATGTCATCTTGAAATCAGACAGATGTGCTGCTTCATGGCAGATGTGTGCGTGTGTCTGTGTGTCTGTGTGTGAGAGAGTTTACAATGCAGTGGTCTGGGAAGCAGCTGTAATGTTATGTCACTCTCCCCTCCTATCGTGAGTGTTGGGGAGACACATTTGTCCTCATTCTTTTTGTCCCACTCTCTCGATGTCCCTATCCCTCCATAATTCTCTCTCTCTCTCTCTCTCTCTCTCTCTCTCTCTCTCTCTTTGTGACAGATGTAGTGTTTATTAATCCTCTGCTGAATTCAGATACAAGACACGAAAGCAAGAATAATTTCATTGGTTTTGTTTTTTTCCCCATTGCTATAGTTGATGTCACAACAGTTGGTTCAGAGAATACATAGAATGCCTGTGCCACACACACACACACACACACACACACACACACACACACACAGACACACACACACACACACACACACACTCTCTCTTAATCTGTTCTTAGATGATTATATAATAGGCTCAAAATCCCCAAATGCTTACCATTATAATTCTCTAACATTGCTGATTTCACAAAAGCATCTTGCAAGGATTGTTCGCCTGGGATTTCTGTGGGACATTTTTATTGTCATATGAGAGCACCAATTAATTTGTTTTTAGAAAAAGAAAACAATCTAAAATAGATAAAATAGCTAAAAAGTGGTTAAAACCAGGAACAGTCGACACGTAATGTATGCCATATCACAATATTATGATATCTAGTCTCATATCAGGATATGGAATTGATGTAACATTGAGATCTTTGATGTTTTTCAATCTTTGAAATCTGCAAATGTTTCCTTTTAAGATATGTAGTAAAGAGTGCGATACAGACAATAAGCCACTCAGCCAAACAGTAAGTAAGCTACTTAATGTATTATAGAGTCTTGGGGATGCAGTCCGTAGCGCTGTCGCCTGTCTCCTCACAGCTAGAAGGTCCTGGGTTCGATTCCCGCTGGGGTGCTGGGGGCTTGTTCTCTCCGCGTCATCAGTGCCCATACCCTAGGTGGGGTTTGCGAAAGGGCCTTTCTGTGTGGAGTTTGCATGTTCTCCCTGTGTCCCCTATAGGGTAGGTCCTCTCACAAAAAACATGCAGTAATCCTGGTCTCGATACTGCCTCCCCCTGTCCGTTGCTCTCCCCAGGTTGGCAGAGGGAGTTAGACATTGGACACTGGGTGAAATAAATGGGTTACAAAAATTGTGGGATAAAAAGGTAGGAAAGAAAATGTAGGAATAATACTGGAGACTGGAGGTGTTTTGTCACCCTTCATCCTGTCTGCCTTCTTTGTCATGTTTATGTCAGCTGGCTGTCTATTCATATTTCATATAGTTTGGGAAGGAGAGTGTGAGTGCGTAGAGATAGGGAGAGAATTTAAAAGTGATTTCAAACAACAAACTGAAAACATGGTTCTACATATAAACAGAAATTGGATCCATTGAAACAAGTTATTTTCTTTTTTTTGCATTTTAGGAAAAGTAACAGTTTTGGACATACAAGGTCTCCACCCGCCAGTGACGATATAGCAGGAGAGGTTTTGTAAATGACATGGGCAGTGTTGTTCCAACTAGTCATCCTACTGAAGTCGTCTAATGAGAGCTTAATGGAAGAGAAGAGATGGAGAGAGATAACGAGAAAGAATGTAGGGAGAGGCAGAGATTATGAAGAGAGAAAAATTGAGAATTTCATGACTTCATGGCTCTGAGCGTGTGTGTGTGTGTGTGTGTGTGTGTGTGTGTGTGTGTGTGTGTGTGTGTGTGTGTGTGTGTGTGTGTGTGTGTGTGTGTGTGTGTGTGTGTGTGTGTGTGTGTGTGTGTGTGTGTGTGTGTGTGCGTGCGTGTGTGTGATACAAATGGCTATGCAGCTGTAGTAATTGCCAGAGCCTCCAACATTTAATTGTGTAACCAATCAGAGTTAGATACAATCGACAATATAGCAAATGTTTGTGTGGGTGCGTGTGTGCATGTACCTACATGCGCACGGTGTGTGTGTGTGTGTGTGTGTTAAATGGTTTCTGAAGCGTAATTCTCCCCAGCACTTTTAGCTTTTCACTTTCTGGAGATACATCCTGAATGAGAGCATGTCTAATTGTGTCTGTGATAGTGAACAGTTGCTTCTATTCTTAAACAGAGTGACAGTCTCACAAGGCAGGCAGATTGTATTGACCTTCTTTTGTTGCTGTTTGAATAGGCTGGAGACGGTGGGCCTTTGTGCAAGGCAGTACCTGTGGCTGACTGTTCCATTGCAGTGGTGACTAGCACGGCCGTTATTTGGAGAAAACAGAATGGAATCTGTGAACTTATATAAAGAAGGAGGAATTTGTCCAAAATCATTCTTCCACCGCACTGAAAATTTAAATGCAGCCAAATGAACCGTGCAAGGCGAAGGTCACAGATTTGATCGCCATGGCAACTGCCGTGTTCATTATCGTCAAAAGTGTCCTTGAGCAAGACAAAGGACCTTCTCTGTCTCCTGGGACACCTCTCTTACCATGAGAGTGTAAAAACCATGACATGTACCATGTATATTTCATATGATCACAAGAACCAAAATGTGCTTAAAACTCTTAAAATGCCACTTTTGTTAAGCACTTTGTTTAGATATGCACATTTTTTGTTGATTTGTTGTAGCTGTAGAATATGGAAAGATAAAAGTACAAGAGCCAATTCTGGTCTCCAGTGCATGACGAAGAACAATTGCGCGATGAATTTAAATAGCTTTACTGTTTAACTGTGAGCGTATTTTTTTCTTTCCGGAGATAAACGGTTAGAGCGATTCTCATCATCCCATCCCCAATGTATTCATCATCCCATCCCCAATGTATTGGCTGTAAAGGAAGGAAGTGATTGTGGGCAGAACGCCGGCAGATCAGATCACCCTGAGGCACAACGTCCTCCAGCAGGTGTTTTTCTAAATGACACATCGATCTTCACAGAGCGTATCTCTGCTCTGCAGGTCACATGATGGATGCTGGTGGTTACCATCTGTGGGATAGCTAGTATCTATATGATAAATGCTTACAGAGGGGTATTTCCACACATACCTGTGTGTGTGTGTGTGTGTGTGTGTGTGTGTGTGCGTGTGCGTGTGCGTGTGTTTTCAAAGGGATGGAATTATCCCCAGAACATACAGTAGTCATTTATCACCTCTCTCTTCCCCTCTTTCTCGTCCCCCTCCTCCCTCCTACCAGGGCTCTCCCCCAAGGCATATACATTTCAATCTTCCTTTCATCTGGGTGGACATTCATTGTGTGTTAGACCCACGAGTCAGTCTCTCAATACTTGGTTCAACCAGAGACCGAGGTCAATCTCACAGCGCTCCTTAAAACTGGGTGGAAACAAGAATGGAGGTGCAGTCCATCATTAAACATACCGCGGGGGGTTATTTTGTGTATTTATGAGTACTGACCTGACGAAGATCGAAACGTTGTCGTTTAACTCAATAAAGTAATTCTTCACCAAAATAATGGTGTGCGGGCCCTACCTCCTACCATAATTGCCTTATTGGCCCTGCACCCGCTGTCGAGGTGCGTGTAAATAAGTATGCTCTGTATTTATGAGTAAGCATTTCCAGGCTTGAGTACTTGTGATGTATGTGCAGTATATTTACAGATAATGTTCAGTCGAATGAAATTAGGGAAATTATTATTATTTATAGATTCAACATACAGTGCCATTATAAATTATGAAGGATTCTCATGATCCAAACTTAAGCTCTTAACTTAAGTGTTAACACTTTGAATTGGGTCTGATTTTACAAGTGTAATTAACTGTGACAAAGGGTATTTTGTGCTCGCTAATCTATGGAGATATGACCCAGAATTCACTGTATTTGACTACCTTGAGTTCAACATGAGAAATAACTTTCCTTTGTCTGTACTGAAGGCAGGCAATTAATCCCCATTGTAACATCTCACTTTGTGAATGTCTTTTCTCATCGAAAAGAAGAAATGTAAACCCATTCTTAAAATGTTGAGCTTTTTTAATTAGATTCCGTGCTTAGTCAATTAGATTTTAATGACATCCACGATTGTTCCGGTTTCAACTAAAACACAAAAATGTCCCGGATCCAGCATTCACTACCACAATTAAGGATTAAACCTGGCTTGATATTTATGCATTTTCATAATCATGCCGTTTTAAGTTCTGACATTTAGCTGAACGCATTTACTGCTACTGCACATGTGCCTACCCAAGGGGGCACAAAACAACATACTGGCCCCTTTTCCACTGGTTGGGAACCGGTTTAGTTCAGAACCAGTTTTTAGTCCATGAGCCAGAGCTCCAAAATTCAATATAAGTAAATTAATATATGATAACCCTTCCACAGAAATAGCTTTATCACACATTTTGTAACTTTCACCTACAGTAGACCTATAATAGTGATAGGTGAATAGGTAAAAATGCAATTAATAGTTCTCACCATGAAATTATCCCAGTTGATTACTTGCACGAAGACAAGGATTTATTGTATTACGCATTTTATGAAATTGTACATTTATGTAAATTAGGTATTATGAAGGAGAATATGCAAAAAATAAATAAATGTGGAAGGGTTATGATATATATAATAATTAATTACTATTCATTTTGGATGATCACCTCTCCCGAAATTTGACAATATTTACTGTGTATTTATTATTAATGTAATATTATATAAGGAGAATCTCCCTCTGTGTCTGAGGTAGTATCACACAAACATGTGACACGGTCTAGAAATGGGTTTAGAAATGACATGTGTTTACCTGCATGAGACATGATGTCAGTCTGTACTAAATCTGATGTGTGCGTCTCTCCACTTTCATTCAATTTGCCTCTCTCACTCCCTCCCGCTCTCCTTCCATTTGTGCCCTGAATTACTTAGGATTGATCCATTGATCCATTGCTCACCCCCCCCTTCACACCCCCCCCCCCCACACACACACACACACACACACACACACACTCGTGCACGCACACACTCACACACATATACACACACTCGCCACATCATACGTCCGTCTCCCGTTATTTCACTCCCCTCTTTCTTCTCTGTGTCCTCTGTCCGGCTTGATCTCTACTTGCCTTCCTCCATCCCTCTTTACCATCTTTCTCTCCTCCCCACTGTGTCCTCTCCTCCTTCTCTCACCATTTACCATTTCTCTATCTCCGTCTTTGTGTCTCCAACCCCCCCCCCCCCTCTCTCTGATCATGCTTTTATATCTCCCCTCTCTGGGAAGCGGAGGAATTTAAGATGCCTTTCATCGATTTTCCCTCCAAGACATGCTTTATATAAGGGAAATTGTGTGTGTGTGTGTGTGTGTGTGTGTGTGTGTGTGTGTGTGTGTGTGTGTGTGTGTGTGTGTGTGTGTGTGTGTGTGTGTGTGTGTGTGTGTGTGTGTGTGTGTGCACACGTGTGTGTGCGTGTGCATGAAGGATGGGGGCTGGGATCAGCTATATGAATTAATTTCTGTCGGGATAAAACCTTGTATGTCTGTATGACCATTTTTTATTACTTGTTTAAAAACGTGTCAAATCAGTGAAAATAGCTGATCTAAAAGCTCACAACTCGTGATGCGGCACATTGTGAGCTTGTAGATTTGCTATTGTCTAATATTGTGCGACAGTCTTGTAATGAGATGGGATATTAATTTACGTCAAAACATAAAAAGGTTGAAGGTTTTTGTCCGACTGCAACGAATTCCTGCCTGCATACTGTACATCATGTGCACTAATACTGTAGCTCCATGTCTTCACTGTCTCTTCAACACATTGACAAGATAGACATTTTATTCTTCTTTCTTTTATTTTGTTCTGAGATTTGTTCAGCGTAGAGAGAGTTGTGTGTGTGTGTGTGTGTGTGTGTGTGTGTGTGTGTGTGTGTGTGTGTGTGACTGTTTGTGTGTGTGTGCGCACGTGTGCGTGTTTGCGCGTGCGTGCGGGTGTGCACAATGTTTTACTAGATTTTGCTTTGGGGATATTCCCCCGAGGATATACAACCAGACATTGTTCTGGTCTCTATGAGGAAATATGTAATCCTTATGGCTATAACCTATTTTGCATTAGGGTATCAATTATGAAAAGATTCAGGGAAGGTTTAGGATTAGGCATTTAGGGGTTAGGTTTAGGGTAGCCTCGGTAGTTAGGGAAGGTTTAGGATTAGGCATTTAGGGGTTAGGTTTAGGGTAGCCTCGGTAGTTAGGGAAGGTTTAGGATTAGGCATTTATGGGTTAGGTTTAGGGTAGCCTCGGTAGTTAGGGAAGGTTTAGGATTAGGCATTTAGGGGTTAGGTTTAGGGTAGCCTCGGTAGTTAGGGAAGGTTTAGGATTAGGCATTTAGGGGTTAGGTTTAGGGTAGCCTCGGTAGTTAGGGAAGGTTTAGGATTAGGCATTTAGGGGTTAGGTTTAGGGTAGCCTCGGTAGTTAGGGAAGGTTTAGGATTAGGCATTTAGGGGTTAGGTTTAGGGTAGCCTCGGTAGTTAGGGAAGGTTTAGGATTAGGCATTTAGGGGTTAGGTTTAGGGTAGCCTCGGTAGTTAGGGAAGGTTTAGGATTAGGCATTTAGGGGTTAGGTTTAGGGTAGCCTCGGTAGTCGGTACCGTGGCTTTTATTTTCATTTGCATTCAGCTGAGAAATGAAAGCCTGGGGGAACAGACACATGTCCTGGTCTAGGAGTGGGAGTGAACTACAGTGCAGAGGTGACGTCAGTGTCGTCAGCTGTTTTCTACCAGGGAGGGGAGGGGCGGAGGGGGGCGGGTGCTCAGATCGGTGAACCAATTTGATCCAACGCAGTGATCCCCTGCTCTATACCAGAGGTCACGGTGGCTTGGCCAGGCTAGGTTTAGGGTGAAGACCTTCTGGGCCAGGCTAGGTTTAGGGTGAAGACCTTCTGTATAGAAGTCACGGTGGCTGGGCCATGCTAGGTTTAGGGTGAAGACCTTCTGTATAGAAGTCACGGTGGCTGGGCCATGCTAGGTTTAGGGTGAAGACCTTCTGTATAGAAGTCACGGTGGCTGGGCCATGCTAGGTTTAGGGTGAAGACCTTCTGTATAGAAGTCACGGTGGCTGGGCCATGCTAGGTTTAGGGTGAAGACCTTCTGTATAGAAAGCGGGTCTGTGGACAGTGGCCGTTTATATTATACCATAGTCTTCTTGTTATTTCTGAGCATATAGGGTATTATCTGAAGACCTCAGGCACCAATCCTTTCCTTCAGCAAAGCGTCTTCTTACTTTCAGGCTTTTGTTCTGCTGCTTATACCATTTAGCAACTCTGCCAACAACCAGCACTTCAAGTTCAAGTGCTTTAATGTCATAGTTTACAATACAACATTTAGCGATGGAACTCTGTTCAAGTACATTTGCAGCCAGTGTACTTGTACGATTTAAATAAAATATGGGCGGCACATGGACTTCCCTGCGCACTTGAGCTGGTGACGGAATTTATTTCATAGGGCGCTAGTGGGCTCTCACAAGTCACAACTACAAGGATCATTTGGCCTTAAGGGTGAGGGGCTAACTTGAGTGTAAGGGATATGGTTACTCAGTGTTGTGTGATTAGTGTTATCTTCGCCAGCAGGTTAAAGGTGCTTGCACACCGTACCATTTTAGCGGACTTATACAATCATTAAATGTCATGAAATTGACTATGCATTAGGACTGGGGGCGATAACCACATCACCACCTTACAGTGCATATTGTGTGATATGCAGTTATAGTCCCCAGAATGACAACACCAATGTTTTCATCGATTCTACTCTCACTGTGACAACACACATTCCAAATTACCCACTTACAGTAAACATGTTCCTGTCCACCTCAGTTACTCTTCAGGTACTGTTCAATGTCCATGTCTCTTTTATGCCCATGTAAAAGGTAGGTAGATGAGGGATGCAGTATGGTGGTTGGTAGGTAGGTAATAAATGCACCAAGTCTCTGTTAATCAAAGGGACACAGATATAATATCTGGGTGGGGCATGCATTTCCAACTTGCAT
>NC_137875.1:29034596-29044596 GCF_963924005.1 Protomyctophum bolini | reverse complement strand
GTACAGTACATTATGTATGTACAGTACAGTACATTATGGATGTACAGTACAGTATAGTATGGATGTACAGTACAGTACAGTATGGATGTACAGTACAGTAGAATGATGTACAGTACAGTAGAATGATGTACAGTACAGTAGAATGGGCGTACAGTACAGTATGGATGTACAGTACAGTAGACTGATGTACAGTACAGTAGAATGCATGTACAGTACAGTAGAATGGGCGTACAGTACAGTAGACTGATGTACAGTACAGTAGAATGCATGTACAGTACAGTAGAATGGGCGTACAGTACAGTAGAATGATGTACAGTACAGTAGAATGGGCGTACAGTACAGTAGAATGATGTACAGTACAGTAGAATGATGTACAGTACAGTAGAATGATGTACAGTACAGTATGGATGTACAGTACAGTAGAATGATGTACAGTACAGTAGAATGGATGTACAGTACAGTAGAATGATGTACAGTACAGTATGGATGTACAGTACAGTAGAATGCATGTACAGTACAGTAGAATGATGTACAGTACAGTAGAATGGGCGTACAGTACAGTAGAATGATGTACAGTACAGTAGAATGGATGTACAGTACAGTAGAATGCATGTACAGTACAGTAGAATGATGTACAGTACAGTATGGATGTACAGTACAGTAGAATGCATGTACAGTACAGTAGAATGATGTACAGTACAGTACATTATGGATGTACAGTACAGTAGAATGGGCGTACAGTACTGTAGTTTGGACGTACTGTACAGTATAGGCATGTATGGGCTTGTCTTGGATCAGCCAAGTCCAACCCATTAAGACGTGAGGCCGATCCACGCATGTTGATCTAATTGGAGTATTATTATGTTCCTACACCTGCCATGCTTTTATTCTGCCACTGATTCATAATTACGTTTTGGTTTGTATTTATGTGGGGGGGGGGTACATGTGCAGACTCTTGCCCTTTGCTGTATGTTTGTGATTTTCTTCACGTGAACCACTCTGCGTGTGCGTGCGTGCGTGCGTTAAAATTCTCTGGTGTCCACTCCATTCTTAGCCATCATTAAACAGCTGGGAATGACATCACATCCCCAGAGAGCAATAATTTGCGAGGAGGACGGGGAAGGCGTTGGATTGGCCCTGTGGGCAGTGAGGTGGGGGAGGGAGGCTGTGATTGGTCGTCTCGCTGCAGAGTGCTCCTGGTTGAGGTGGAAATGCTCCCCAGGGAAAGGCTGAATGAAAAGTGTGTCAGAGAGGACAAAGGCAGGAGGAACTCAGATAGTGAGATTACTATGGACACGGACACACACAGACACACACACACACACACACACACACACACACACACACACACACACTACCATGAAATCAAAATTTTATACACAAACCCCCCCCCCTTCCCTTCCCATCTCATTCTCATTATCTCTCTCTCTCTCTCTCTCTCTCTCTCTCCCCCCTCCCCCCCCCAGTACTGTAGATTCATAGTTCTAAGGCCATCTGTCTACTCTACAGAGTCATCATAAGGCACCTTAGGCCTTCTGTATATGCCCTCATTGCCCTGCCTCTTATACTGTATTTCACTGTTATGATTGAATGCATCTAATATATAAGGCACATTCTTACATAATATATCTATGCTGTGCAAAACCACTGCCTGTTAAAATCTGAGAGAGAGAGGGGGGGGGGGGAGGGAGTGAGAGAGAGAGGGGGGGGGGGGGGGGGGAGAGAGAAGAAGGAGATGAAAAAGAGGGACAACTCGGAGCACAGGTCAACACCAGGTCAGGTGTTGTGGGCGTTCATTGTTTGGGATTGAGTGATTATAGAAGTAGCAGTTAATAGCCAATAGACAAAGGGCAATGATAAAAGGGGCGGCATTTGTTCCTCAATGTAGGAAGTTCCAGATCCACAGGAACGTACCCTACAGGGTGCCGGCCTCTGTGGCATTTCTTCCTTGGCCTACTGGAAATGTGCGTGCAAGATGTCATGGACATCGCACGCTGTGTTCATGATTTGAGGCATTTTGTTCAAAACTGAGCACTCCTGCTTTGGAAGCCAATCTTAACCAATCAGGATGGAGTATGACAAATCTGAAAGACAGAATCATGTGTTTTGCAGAAATCGACCTCCTGGTGGTGCTATAACAGGCCCATATGAAACATTTGTTTTATATTGAAACATTTGTTTCATATTGCAGAGGTTCAGCTCTGGCATCCAGGGAGTGCGTGTGCACCGTTTTGCTGCGATCAAGCCAACAGCAGCGGAGATAAGCTGATCACAGACGGGCACACACACACACACACACACACACACACACACACACACACACACACATACACACACATACACACGCACACAAACACATGGACGGACATATCGACAGGGTGCATTCGGCCTGGTGGAGACAACAATTGAAGGCATTCTATGGAACAGACTATGATGGACTGCTTCAATCTTTCTAGCTCTGGGCTGGCTCTCCTCTTCTCTCCTCCTCCTTTCTCCCCCCTCCTCCCCTCTTTTCTTCTCCTCCCTCTGCTCTCCTCTCCTCCATCTCTCCTTCCAGCCTAGGGTATGTGCGTGACATCATCATCATACCATCATAAGTTATGCGGGAACGCCTACTGAGTGGCAAATAACTACTTTCTGGCCTTGACAGCCCATACATCCCAACAGAAAACTCCTATCTGATTGCATTAAATTCACTTTGACACTCACTTTGCCACTCACTTTGCCACTCGATCAGCCATTCACTATGCATGCGCATACCCTCTATAGTGAGCCAGGAGGAGATACTACTCTATATGGACTCTGACAGAGAGAGAGAGAGAGAAAATATATTTGTACAGTTTTATCTTTATGCGAGAGAGAGAGAGAGAGAGAGAGAGTTGCTGTTGCGATAGAGATTTTGTCTGCTTAGATGTAATTACAACTTCTCCAGACAATGGAGTCCAACCACACGTCAGTCAGATAGACAGAGACCAGATTAGATGATGTCAGCATTTAACAGTTAGCAGATGCAACAGTTCACTGACTGACGGACACACACATATGTCTGATTGTCTGACAAAATGATCGATTGACTGACTGAGTGAGTGACTTATTGATTGATTGATTGATTGGCTGACTGACTGACTAACTGACAAAAAACAAGAATGACTCGGTCATAACTTCCAGGTGCAGTAAGCTCTTGTAGCACTCCCTATCCTACCCCGATGACAGAGAAGAGGAGGCACTACACATCTACCTACAGTAGTTTGCCTTGAATAACTCGCCACCAAGAGTTAATATTGGATTGAACAGCATTGACCGTATCTTATTGCCTCATAAAGCACCTTTTCATCTACAAAATAGAGATGCCAGGTTGAAAGTGATTAATTGACTGACTGACGCAGACGGAACCAACTGATTGGATAGTTGTGTTCAGACCCGTGTCTCTGGACGTGTTCCATTACTGCTGGTTAACCATCACAGTATCACATTTGATAAGATCATATTGTCATTGTGGCCCTCGGTCCACCATCTACAGCACAGTGTGTGTGTGTGGCACTTTCCATCACATCAGAGCTATTATAGAATGAGGAGTGAGGTACTCGTACAGAGAAGAAACTCTGAGGGTGCAACATAAAGAGAGAATGTTTTTTATGAATATGTGTGTATCTGCATGTGCTTAGGTGGGCTCCTATTATGATCTGTTTTCAATAAATATCAGATTCCCAAGACATGGTCTCACCAATGACCTCAGTGTGTGTGTGTGTGTGTGTGTGTGTGTGTGTGTGTGTGTGTGTGTGTGTATGTGTGGCATGCGTGTATGTGTGGCGTGCGTGTATGTGTGGCGTGCGTGTGTGGTTTATGAGGTAAAGCTGGGGCAGTTTACGGCTGAATGGGTCAGTGACTGAGGCTGCTCCAGTTACTGTAATGACATGCTGTGTTTACAAGGCAAACACACACATACACGCGCACGCGCATGCGCACGCACACACACACACACACACACACACACACACACAGACACTCTCACACACACACACACACACACACACACACACACACACACACACACACACACACACACACACACACACACACACACACACAAAACAGTGGACGAGGCCCATGTGTGCTTTAAATAAAAAAGAAACATGTGCGTCTCTCTCTCTCTCTCTCTCTCTCTCGGTCTGTCTCCCTCACTCCGTCTCCCTCTCTCCTGAGTGTTAGTTTTATGCTTAACTGATACTTCGTGGCGTGCCACTATCGCGTGCCGAAAATAGAATATCCGAGACTCGCCACAACTCGCCACACATTGTGAGCTCGTAGATTCAATGGAACATCCTCCTGATTGTGACATAACAATTTCATAAAAGCAATTGAATTCAATATAAAAAAGTGTTCTTATTAATATTTATTTGCACGTAATTAGCCACTTTTCCACTTCTGCTCATGAGGACTTATAAAGGTCCACGGTTTTTCTGTGTGCGTATGTGTGTGCGCGTGCTCACAACAACACAACGTGTTGTGAGCTTGTTGTCAACCGGCTATTTTCACTATAGTTTGGGCCCCGGGCCCCGGGGGAGACATCGAATTACTCTTTTGGGTGTCTAGCTAAAAGGTTTGGGAACCACTGCACTAGATCATAATTGAAATTAATCTTTGAAACTGATCTGGACGTGCCCATTAAGCTGACTGCACAGGATCTTCTTGCTCTGGGATCAGGGATCAGCGCTAAGTAGGACACACACAGGCTAGTCCACATGCCATCTCACTATACAGTACATGTACAGTGCAGGGATGATGTATAGGTTGGCTAAGCTGGATTTGTTGTGAACAAGAGGCTATAGAAATATATCTGCCTAATTTCACAAAGCAGCAATCCCTCTCTCATGGCCGATAAAATGCTGTTGTTTTCTTGATACAGTGTGGTATGGTACCTAACGTTCTTCTGTTGCCCCAAAATAATTGGCAGATTTTAATGATAATATCACATTCAAATTATTGTAACCAAAAAATGTAATAGTTGTTTTTCCTTTAAACTTTGAACATTCAGTTTTCATTGGGATAAGATAATTAGCAACTTAACGTATACTACGTTGGTTCCATTGATCCACGCCGCAACTCAATTGACTGACTGACTGACTGAATGCACGCAGCCCAGCCATCTGACCAGAGTGGCCAGATGGTCAGATGGGTGGGCCGAGATCATCAAGGTCCAGAAAAGGTCGAGGACCACTGCAGTACGGCACGTCACATTTGACCTTTGTGGTCAATGTTCCAAAGACTCTCCGTTTTCCTCTTCCTCTCCAATGCCTCCCGACTGCTGTCTGTCTCTCACCCTCTCACCTCCCTCCCTCCCCGAACCACAGTGCTGTCTCAGTGAAACCGTAGGCTATCAGTATTACAGAGCTGTGGTATTTATCAAAGGTTGCACCCTGTCAGAGCTAAGTAGAAAGCTGTGTTAGCAATTGAACCTGGGTATATGCTACGATTTGACCGCCGCTGTGTGTGCGTGTGTGTGCGTGTGTGTGTGTGTGTGTGTGTGTGTGGTATGTGTGGCGTGCGTGTATGTGTCTACAGTGTGTAAGTGGATCCAATATGTCTTGTATGAAGCAGTGAGGCCAGTCTAGAGGTCATTGATCCTTCACCAATACCAGCCTGGGCACCAGGGGCTACATAATGGACCATCGATTCCTATACAGACAGTCAGGCAGGCAGGCATACTGTTACTCCAGGCTGCGCGCAACGGCCATACATCAAGGCACTTTTAGAATACAGAGAGTCTGCTCTTTGCATCGTATATACAGACCCAGCAAGAGTCGACGATATGCACACGCGTGACGCCGGCCATTTTGCACTCACATCATCACAGATGGGTGGGAACCTTCCCCAAGCATGACGCAAATGCCAAAATGGCTGCCGTGTCAATTGTCGTCATCGCGGCACCCGTCAGTGTTAACGATTTTCAACATTAACTCTATACAACATTTATTATATGGCTAATGTTTCATTAGAGGTGATAATAGTACGGTTTACGTGCTTATATGAATGTAACTGTAGAGTTCAGTTCATGACTTTGGCTGTTGCTCCAAGCTCTGTGACTGAACAACATTTGGGTAATGATAGCAAGGAAACGGAAAGGGATGTTGAGAATGAGTTGTCCACGAAGGGCATACATTCCATAATGAGACCAAAGATTGAAACATGAACAGCATTAGTGGTTTTTAAGGAGTCAACATCTCCTTATAGTGGCTGCTAGTGTCGCCGTATTAATCCTGTAACTGTTTATGCAGCCATTATTTCACAATCAAAACTAAACTGTTAGGGATTTGTCTGATAGTTATAAAGGCGCACCATGCAAATACAAATAAACAATTACAGTAGATGGACTACAAACTGTGTGCCGAGACACACTGGTGTTCCCTGAGATAATTATTGTTATTGCAATATACAGCTAAACAAATAGTTATGAATATATTTTCAGAGTGAGAGAGATACCGTACAGTAGGTGGTGGTGAAAAAAGTACTTAGTCAAAATGAGTAAATGGGAGATAAAAAGCGAGAGGGAAAGACTTTTGGAGATGCGTGAAAGAGCGCATGAGAGGAGAGAAGAGCAGATGGGGTGATAATTATGGAGTTGCTAATGAAACAGACGAAAGCAGAAACAATCTCTCAGTTGGGTGCACGTACACAGACACACTCTGTCTGTATACATGCGCACACTTTTATCACACATTCTAAAACCCTCACACATGCACATACCAACTTGCATACTCTGTCTCTATCTCTCTCACACACATACACAACATGAAGGTTCAATGTTCCTTATTGTTGTGTACGTCTTTTGTTCAGGTACAGTACATACGGGTCAAAAAAAAAAAAAAAAATGAAACAAACATACTTGTTTGTGTTTCGTGTTAACCTGTTTTTTACTGTTATTAGTATTACAGTACCTGCCCAGATAGAGTTTTAGCAATGACACACCTTCGGCAACCATTGACCTATTTTTGAAAGCGATGGCAAAGTGGAACGTTGTTTGTACATATTGGGTGAGTCCTGATTAAATAAAACAGCGTTGTGCTGTATGTTTTCAGTATAAAGTTAGCCCATGGTAAAAGTTTACTTCATCAAATTCAAGAAATGGATGGTTAGCTGTTTCTACTGTATAGCATAGAAGAAAACCTCATAGAAAACCGATGGTAACCACTAGCCTCAAGCCACTGCACTTGTATTCCTTCTGCCATGCTTTTTACTTACCGGTATATCAATGTCAATATTTGATTGTCTTATCACCTTTATTTGCGGTTCATAAGAAAATGTAAACAACTGTGTGTGTGTGTGTGTGTGTGTGTGTGTGTGTGTGTGTGTGTGTGTGTGTGTGTGTGTGTGTGTGTGTGTGTGTGTGTGTGTGTGTGTGTGTGTGTGTGTGTGTGTGTGTGTGTGTGTGTGTGTGTGTGTGTGTGTGTGCGTGGCACTTAGTCAAATCTACAGTTTACAAATCTATTTTGGTAGGCCTTGATGGCGTCCTAATGGCAGATTTTACACTTAGTCAAATCTACAGTTTACAAATGTATTGGTAGGCCTTGATGGCATCCTAATGGCAGATTTTACACTTGGTTGCATGCTGAAAATAGCTGATTGCGACGTGTTGTACGGTTGTAGATGTGCTGTAAATGCAATAGTGAAACCAAACATAAAATGACTTGTCTTTTAGTTCTCCTGGATCTCTTCTCCACTATGTCTAGTTTTGATTTGCTGACGAAATATTTAGTTCATCAGTGAAAAAAGGTAGTCGACAACCATTTTTCGTCATGGTTTTACTCTGTTAAATCAACACTGATTACCAAGTGGCTTCAAACAGGGGAATTTTAAGTCCTATACTGGGCCCAGTATACAATATGCTTGCACAAAACATTGCTTTGTTGACATTGCTCTTAGCCTCAAAAATAGTACAATATGTCAGTGGAACATAACCACACAAAAATGGGCCTGAGCTCAATTTGCATCATCGTAACATTGTAAATCATTGTAATGTGATTATGCCTAATGCACTTTGTAACCATAACTGCCACTGGTGTCAATGGTCATAATTGTTAGTGTGCTGAATAATGCTGACGGGACACAGTGAGTGCTGTGTGTCACTTGTGATTTCAGCTCGGTGTTGGACTGCGCGGTGTGGCATGAAGGTAGTCAGTGGGTGAGATTTTTGCCAGGTCGCTGCAGTGAATTGATTGGCAGGTGTCCGGTGACATCAATGGCAAGGCGAGAGCGTTGTCACAGCAAGGGCCCGTCACTGTCACATTGTGTGTGTGTGTGTGTGTGTGTGTGTGTGTGTGTGTGTGTGTGTGTGTGTGTGTGTGTGTGTGTGTGTGTGTGTGTGTGTGTGTGTGTGTGTGTGTGTGTGTGTGTGTGTGTGTGTGTGTGTGTGCGCACGCGCACTTGCAAATTAGAAAGCTGCACTATGTATTTTACTGTAGTAGGTGTTTCAGAAAATGATATCATTAGATAAGAGGGGTATTATTTAGTGATGGGGTTAGGTTATGATTTTTTGGTGTAACAATGCCCAATACTTAACTTATTACCTTTATAATATAATGTTACTTATTATGTAAATAATATGTAAAACGGTCATTAACTGTGATATTTCTATATCTTCTGTCTTGCTGTATAAAAGTCCAAACATCTGGCACACGTGTATCCTCATATAAACCATATGTATACCGTATTTACAAATATTAGGACATGATTGAAAAGGAGGAAATTCTTTTGAAAGAGCGTAAGAGGTCCTGCTTCAGCTCAACAGCTGTGGTACATCTCTATTTAGGCAGTTATATATGATGAGTTTCCACTTTTGTAGTTGTTGTAGTAGTAGTAGTAGTAGAGATATTAAAAATGTATACATACATGAGCCTTTTGGCATATTGGGTCAGTTTGTATGATTCAAGGTAATGTAAAAGAAAGTTTTATCAAACAATGTTAACACGTAACATGTAATATTTTTTACAGGAAGCATTTTGCTTCTGGGGGTCCCTGGAATAAAAAAATCAGATGGGGGTCTGCCGCAAAATACATACCTTGATCATGAAATCACTATAGTAACATACTTTTTTATATACTCTGCCCCAGGTCTTAATGGGTTAATAATTCTGAAGAGTGAACACATTGAAATAAACCTTTGATTCCATTGGTTCACTCTTTTGAGTCAAATGATCACTGCGATATCTTGCTGTGTTGCAGGAGTGAAATTCTCTTGAAGATTGGTGGCCGTTCAGCCAATGTGCATCCCTGCCAGTCGAGTCAATAACAGGAAAAAGACCGAGTCTGATCAATAGAAAACCTATTCCATGTTCTCTGGGAGTAAGCCAAGCATCCTGCTGTGACATTTACTGAGGGGAGTTGACCCTCACCCCTGGAAATGGTATTTACTTTTTATTGACTACTTCGGTCTTCTTCCGTAGATATATGCTGAGCAGGCATTCTTAACGGACATTGATATATAGAATCACCACCGTGCGTGAGTTAAAATCCTCCGTGGTGATTCAGCGTTGATCGTGAACTTGTGTGTGTAATGTGTACACACAAGTGTATATTTATACAGTATACATAGTATAGTATAGAGTACATACAATGGATGAGATACAAATGGATACATTCTCACTGAGGATTTGACTGTTTATACGGTCGCATATGACACACAAACCAAGACCAAGTACATACATAATGCACACAAACACGTACACTTGTACACACACACACACACACACACACACACACACACACACACACAATATTTATAGACACACTCGCACATGCACCCTGACCCTTGTCCTGTAACTAATATAGAGAGGGTGGGGTCAGTGGTTCAGCCAGTCAATGTTCATCACTGACCCCTGTGAGCTTTGACCCTTCAGTCAGACCCTGGAGAGGTGGTCAGCTGCCTGGGAGCACCTTAGTGGGGTGAGAGGGAGAGAGGCGGTCAGCTGCCTGGGAGCACCTTAGTGGGGTGAGAGGGAGAGAG
>NC_137875.1:28997096-29027096 GCF_963924005.1 Protomyctophum bolini | reverse complement strand
TTTTCAGTGTGCATCACTCAGAATCAGCGCTGCCTCCATTATGTGCTTATGTTGTATTAAATAGGCTGTCATCATTATGTTGCAGCTTGGCTTGAAGATGGAACAGCTCTTAACTGCTATTAGCATTCGATCTCTCACTCTCCCCCCCCCCCTCTCTCTCTCTCTCTCTCTCTCTCTCTCTCTCTCTCTCTCTCTGTGTGTATCTCCCTCCCTCCCTGTCTGTGTCTGTCTCTCTCTTCCTCTCACTCTGTCTCTACTCTCTATGCCTGTCTCTCTCTCTCTATCCCTCTGTCTCTCTCTCTATCCGTCGGTCTCTCTGTCACTGTCTTTCCATTTCTCTCACTTCTGACTCTTCACCCCCTCTACTGTATGTCGCGGTCCCTCTCCATTGCTCTCTCCTTTGCGGTCTCCCCTCCTCCCTCTCTACAGTATGTGTTTCCCACTCGTTAGCCTCATCTGTTTCTCCATCGTTCCTTCTCTATTCCTACACTGTCAAAAGCTCTGTGCGTGCGTGCGTGTGTGCGTGTGTGCGTGCGTGTGTGCTGTAGCAGTGAATTTGATGAGATCAGCATTCCATCCTGACCGGAATAACTAAAACACCCATCAATTAGTCTCTCTCTCTCTCTCTCTCTCTCTCTCTCTCTCTCTCTCTCTCTCTCTCTCCGTCTTTCTTGCTCTCCCCACTCCACTTCTCTCTTCACCCTTCCTCTTGCTCTTTTTCTCTCCCTCTTCACTATATACAGTAACTAGTATTTGGGTATAAATTGGTTCCATTTGTACACTCTCAGAGTTAAACTGACATTTATTTTATAAATTGGCGGTCCCAGAGATAGAAATGTCATTAAATGGGGGTCCGTAGACTAATGCATGTCAAACTGGGGGTTCTTGAAATGAAAATGGTTGAGAATCACTGCTAAAGTCGTAACAATCTTCTCTTATGGGGGTCCCTGGCATATCTTTTCAAATGGGGGTCCACGGGCTAATTAGTGTCAATTTGGGGGTTCTTGAATTTGGGAACCACTGCTCTACACAACGAATGTAGAGTAATTGTTAGAGCCATTTTCTATTTATGATGATTTGCATTTAATCTGCTATTTATTGCCTGCTATATGTATTGTTTATTTTGTGGTCATTTAAATTATTATAATTACGCTATGAATTTGATGGACTGAATGGAGGTTTCCCCTCCCCTTTTGTGAAATGATTTGTAGGTGCTAGGCACCCAATGACAGACAGGTGACTCCCTGCTGGGAGAGTATGTGACATAGACGGGGAAGCTCACAGTTTGTTGACCGCGCTCACAGGCTCTTTTTGTTTTATTTTGAATACAAGTTTATTTTATGTGACGGAGAAATAAATATGATTTGTTCTGACAAAAAATTCCGATCTCCGTGAGTATTTGAATCAAGAAGAGAGGCGAGTTATACAGCAACAATAGACTGCAACACCACCCCGACCAGCAGTGGCCTTATTTGTTTAGTGAGAAAGGCCACGATATTAATGTTGTTGTTGTTTTTTTGTGCATTAAAATACGGGAATGTTATCATAGAATCCAACAAAAATGGACTGTGATTATGTTACACGTTGAATTATGAATACAATTTGTGTAATTATTCCAACACATTTGCCCACGTGGCTAATGCATTTCAAATCGGCCATCTGGCGTCATATCGTCACTGTAGACAGTGTGGAATCCTTGTCTGTCCACAACGGTTCCTTCCTCTAAAAATGTATTTATAATAGTGAATAGCCGATCTACACAAGCTCACAACATGTTACTTTGTGAGCTTGTAGATCTGCTATTTTCACCCGTTTTGTTTGCGACACTCTTGTATGACGAAGTAGTGGCTTTAACTTAGGGAAAATAAAACAGAAAAGGTTGAAATATGGAGATACAAGGTTTCTGCCTTACAGCAATGATTATGCATTTGTTTGATTCATTCAAAATTGTCTTCCTGTCTCTCTATACTCCCCTGAATCTAAGTATAAATGCCTACAGCAGTTTTTTTTGTTTTATCTTACAGAGAATGAAGCCACATACTGTAGGTTATAGGTTATCATATGAACACGTTGTGAGAAGAACAGGTTGTTCTTTTAAATTTAAACACAAGGTTTCAAAGTGCTTGATACGCGCTGGTGTGTCATGACTTGCCTTGAGGGGATGTCGAGTCGAGCTGCAGTAGGCTGTGTAATATCATTGCAGCGATCTACAAGCTCACAACCCGTTGCGCTGCAACGCGCTGTGAACTTGTAGATCGGCTACTGTCGGTGCGAGACGGCAGCGTAACCTAGGCTATACTGCCGGTGCTGAGGGACCTTATTAAGACACAGCAGTCTGTCTTTTACGGATGTGTGGATTCAGTGAGGATGATTAATGGCATGATGTCCTCCCCCTCTCTCCTTTGGATGTTTTTGCACTACCATATTTTTCAAAAGTCTCTCGCACACCTGAATAATAATCTTTGTGACAGGTGTGTTGGTGGGGTAGACGAGACATACAGACACTCCAAAGATCCCTGCACGCAGCCACGCCGTCTGCACTTGCTCAATGACAATAAATATATTTAATAGGCACAGCTTTAGTCAAGGATCTTCTTCAGGCATATGCTGACAAATGGCTGTTACTTTTCAGAGCTGAAATTAATATGCCAACCTGGTATTGTAGATTCAATCAATCAATCAAAACTTTATTTGTATAGCATAGCACATTTCATACAGCAAGTGCAACCCAATGTAATGTGCTTCACTTCTCTTAGAAGAGACATTAAAAGAAAAAGAAAAAAAGAAAACATTTGACATTACGAATAAACATAAACAGGGATTAATGATAATTATGACCTAATTAAAAGCAATGCTAAAAAGATTTAAGATTTGTCTTAAAAATGTCTGTGGATTCAGAGAGCCGCAGGTTTACAGGCAGGCTGTTCCACATTATAGGACCATAATAGCTAAAGGCTTCTTCTCCATGCCCTTTAGTTTTTGACATTTTTTGTTACTTTTGTTTGTGTGACAATGTAGTATAACTAGGTAGGAAATTAATTTATGGGGGGGGGGGGACATAAAGCGTAAAAAGAAATATGCCGATAATAGCTTTCTGCCCGACAACAACGTTATGTAATATAGTTAATCTGCTTTGTTGTATGGCTGTCATTGTTGGTGATGATGTTGTTGTTGACTTACTCAGATTACTATTTGTGATAATTCAATTGACCAACATTTCTCAAATTAATGTGATATTGTTTTTTTCTGTGAGCCATGCACAAGGTGTAATCTATTGCCACTGATGAAGTGTATGTGTTGACTGAGCACTGTTGTTGATCCTGTCGATGCCTGAAGAAGTTTTCAGTCTATTATTATGTATTTTTCATTGAGCAAATGAAGGCAGTGTGTGGTTCTTTGTAGATTGTACCACATGATTTTTAGAACACATTTCTGCCTCTTTATCTTCACGATATTTGAGATATTTCTTTTCATCGTGGCATATTAAAGCTAGCCAGTGGTGTTGTTGAGCAGCTCAGTTTTTTTATTTTTTTTATTCTCTCTTTCTCTCATCCGTCTCACTCTGCCTCCCTTTATTGATCTGTGAGTGAGTGGTCTATCTCTCTCTTGTTTTCAATTAAACTAACCCGTAATTAAACTAACCCGTACTTAAACACAAGAGTAGTCAGATTCCATCGTGCACGCGTGTGTGTATGTTTGTGTGTGTGTTACCACAAGTCCTTTTGCACCAAAAGACAAAGCATACTCCAAAGAATATCTCACACTTACTTTCTGGCTAATGTGCACACTTACACACTGACACATGCATGCACACATGCAAAGATGATCCTAAGATGCAACTAATCAGATACATGATGGAGGTCAATAATTAAATCAACAAGCAACACGTCAATTTGTGAAAATTACCATTTTAGAGGAACGTGTGAGCTCAGGCACACACACACACACACACACACACACACACATTCAGAAATAGACATTGTGAATCTGATTGATTTTGCTGTGTGTGTGTGTGTGTGTGTGTGTGTGTGTGTGTGTGTGTGTGTGTGTGTGTGTGTGTGTGTGTGTGTGTGTGTGTGTGTGTGTGTGTGTGTTTGTTTACAACACAGGGACTCCCTGGGAGTTTCTCAATTCCTTATTAGGCTAACAAGACAAGGATAGAAACAGAGAGATAAGGCAAGAGAGATACTGCATGGGGGACAGAGAGAATGAATCAGGGTGAGCCCTGGTGATTATACTGCATTGAACAGGTTTACTGGAACATTCTGACGCACGCACGCACGCACACACACACACACACACACACACACACACACACACCTTTTATTGTCAGGTTTAATTAAACTAAATACTCGCCCCATCACTTTATGTGATGTTTCTATACTTAGATGTTTATCTGCTGTCAGGTTGGTCTTTCTCTGTTCCTTCGTATTGCAGAGCGCCTCTGTACAGGGTGCCTTAGTGGAAGCTTCTTACCACAGAAGGGGCCCGGGAAGGTCCTCACCTTATTTTCAGAAATATTGAATGTGACTTGGTGAACATGGGGCCAGGAGGTGTGACTCCTGTATAACTGTCATATGTACAGAACACATTGAACTCAAACGCTTGTTTGGTCTTCCCGGTGGCCACTGTATCGTGCTGCTATTCTGAGACTTTGACAATCATCAATCCTTTTTCTTGGGTTCACTCCTTTTTGCATCAACACTTGTCTGTGCAGACTTTAGAGGGCAGATAGCAGACAAATCACATCAATTACGTTAGGTAATTAAGTGTCAGGTAAAGTAAATGAACATGTACATACAGTATAGACCTCACACCCACTGACAGGCTAGATACAGTGCAATCAAATACAACGGAGCCTCTAGCACGTCCTTGTTATGTGATCTTAACAATACATAAAATGGAATTAAACGTAATTAGCAGGTTCCAACCTCCCCCTTTTTGCCCTCTGTACTCTTGTATCCGCATGTAACAGTGCTGCATGTCACACCCCGATTCTCTCATATACATACATGTATTTTCTTGTGTTTTTAATAAGCAATATAACGACTCCTAATTATGTTATGACAGCCATGGTGTCTGCAGTGTGGGAGAGGCTGCTGTGTTGTAGCTGTATGGTATTGTTGTGGTATTCTATTGTGGCCAACGTTCATTATCCGCTTTGTGTTCTGAAGACAATGCACACGACACACCCCCACGCACACTCTCAGCCCACCACTCTGCCTGTCAAACATGCACGCACACACATGTATTTGTTATGTATGTTACAGTATACAGTATGTGTCAAAGCAAGCACTCTTGCACAATCACTCACGCATAAATATATACAAATTCATGTTGACATCATATCCACCCTGCATGGAGAACACTCCCTCACTCACTCACTCACACATGCATACACACACACACGCGCGTGCGTGCGCACGCACACGCACACACAGGCATACAGTACATGTTAGTAAATTGTTCAACACGTAGTATATCACTTCAGATTGTGTACGCGTGCGTACACAGATAAATCCACGTACCTATGGCACACGTGCGGACATACAGTACTGTAGGACAGCACACACACGCACATACACATGCCACACACACAGATACAAACACACACACATGCACAAAGCAGGCACTTAAGAGGCCGCATTTTTCCAAACCGAGGCCAAAGAAAATAAATCCGTCCTCCATCCAGAGGGTAATTTTCCGATCCAAATACGTCGCTAGAGCAGGTTGGCGAGGAGCGCGACCAGGACCCCAGTGTGCTGTGTTTTATGACTTCCTGTGTGTGTGTGTGTGTGTGTGTGTGTGTGTGTGTGTGTGTGTGTGTGTGTGTGTGTGTGTGTGTGTGTGTGTGTGTGTGTGCGTGCGTGAGTACAAATTGACGTCATTCCGAATTTCTGATGGGTTGTCTTAGAACTGTACCCAAAGCTGTCCTGACTGCCTTTAACCAGGAGAGGTTCTTTAAGTACTGACTAATCAGGCATTCGGTAATTGCCCCTCTTTGAATAGCGGAGGCAATCACAGCTCAGCATTGTGGCTTGTATAGCTAGGAATCCTGTATTAGGAAGGAGTATGAAAGCATGAGATGAATGGTGAATGGAATGACAGTTTGCTTATCTTCACACAAGGTGTGAATATAGCGGTGAAATGTTCACACGGTTGCTAGTGGCAATGTACTGTAACCATGGCAACCTTAGCGTTTACGAATCCTAATACATTTCGTCAAGTTCAAACTGCTTTTGACCATATAATAACTACACTGGATCCTTCGGAACACAGCTTATTTTCCATTTCCTGACCAAGTGTTGAACATACAAGGTTTCTGCCCAGCAGTGACAATTTGGAAGAGGCTTCTAAGACGCTGTATGGAATGAAAAGCTTAGATTCGCTGATAGTACTCTACTACATGGACTGATAGACCCCCGAGTACTCTACTACATGGACTGATAGACCCCCGAGTACTCTACTACATGGACTGATAGACCCCTGAGTACTCTACTACATGGACTGATAGACCCCCGAGTACTCTACTACATGTACTGATAGACCCCCGAGTACTCTACTACATGGACTGCATGCTTTTTAGACTCCCGACCACTTTTACAATGAATGACTCACATTCACACACCGACGGCATGAAATTCCACGACGGAAATGCCAGAATGTTCTGCTTAAAGGAGAATTCCATGCTAGAAGGCTTTCTTACCTTTATTTGTAAACCTTTTATGTAAAAAATGCAAAAGCGCATTATTGGCTATTTCCCCTATACCATAAGCCCTCAATGAATTTAATTGAATTGCATTGAATTGAATGGGGCATTGGGCCGTTGTGCTAATTCGTTTATTTCCATCGCTCAAAAATCAAGGTACGCTTTACTACTTATTTCGATGGAAATAAGCGAATTAGCACAAATACCCAACCCCCATTGAGGGCTTTTTGGTGAATACAACTCCAGTACACAACAAAGTATAAATTATGCTTGCAGAAGGAGAAGAGACTGGAGCAGCACGGACATTTAGAGCCTTAATTTAATTATTTTATTTTATTTTGATGGCTTTTTTATGGTTGAATCACTGTTTTACTTTATTTATTCTACTGTTCAACAGCGTTTTTTCCATAGCCACCCTCTTAATTGTCTAGACTGCTGGTAGTAACTGGTTATTACATGTAACATGGCATCTTGTCATTGGCTCATTGATAGCCCAGCCTGTATTTAACTTAATTTAAGGCATGCCCAAATGCTGTCACCCTATGACTCTGATGAAACGTTAGTAGTTTTTGTATACTTAGCACCTAATAAAAGGCTCTAAAAATGTCTAAATGTCCGTCTCTTCTCCTTCTGCAACTTATGTCCCTGTCACTGGTATTGTACAGTAAAAAATACAATGTAAAAAAATGTCAGATAACATATCAACTCACGTCCACAACTACTATTATTTTGTCATAGTTTTAACCACCATCACAGTATGACTAAGGGATGTGTCACTTTCATCCGTGGATTTAGTCTCTCATACAATACATAATTTAACTCCTAGGCTGTATCGCACCCCACCGATATGAAGGTTATAATTAGGTTTTATGTTCAGGTTTTAGAGGCCAGGGCAAAGAATGGGACCATATATTTGACGTTAGGGTCTGAAAGGAGTCTGGGTTTGTACCAGTCTGAGAAGAAGTGCTACAGTATACCTGAAATACTCTGGGCAAAACGCCAATTCAATGACAGCTTAATGTATCACTTTTAAGTCTTGTTTTTCCCGATGCTTCCCCCAAAGGGGGCTGTGTTGATTTTGGTTCCTCTGTTGCCACGGAGAAGTGAGATTAATGGGAAATGGATCAAAACCTGATCGCACTCGCAGGCAAAAAAAGAGCTGCTTCTGTGCCAAACTTGTATCGCTGTAAACTGGCCATAGACCAACAGCTCTCAGCTATACACCTGTAGACGTGCAACACCTGGCTGTTACCGTTCTGGCCAACCAGCTAGTTTAGCTGTGAACACTTCATTGACCGATGTCTGCTAGGGGTCCATACCGGACACTCATTTCTTCCCCTGAGCTTGTAGATCAGCTATTTTCTGCTGCGTTGTTGTTGAGCAGGTGAGGTGTGTGTGTGTGTGTGTGCGTGTGTGTGTGTGTGTGTGCGTGTGTGTGTGTGTGTGTGTGTGTGTGTGTGTGTGTGTGTGTGTGTGTGTGTGTGTGTGTGTGGGTGTGAAATTAGTGCAGTGTATGCAGTATGTCTTAAACACCCACGTGCATCCAAACGCACACACGTTTCTCCTTGGAAACACCCCTGTCAGCTACACCCAAACAACCCGGTTACTGTGGCAACAGGACAATGCACAATAGAGCCAACGTGTTTGTCATCGAGAGGAGGAAAGTGTGTGTGTGTGTGTGTGTGTGTGTGTGTGTGTGTGTGTGTGTGTGTGTGTGTGTGTGTGTGTGTGTGTGTGTGTGTGTGTGTGTGTGTGTGTGTGTGTGTGTGTGTGTGTGTGTGTGTGTGTTTTGGGTGGTTGTTTCGTCATTTGAATGTAATTGCATGCACGTGTTATTTTCAGAAGATATGTCACAGCCTGTACAGTACTGTGTTGCTGTGTAGTACGCTAGGCGATGTGTATCAGACTGTACAGTACTGTGTTTGTGTGTACGCCAGGCGATGTGTATCACACTGTACAGTACTGCGTTGGTGTGTACGCTAAGCAATGTGTATCAGACTGTACAGTGCTGTGTTGGTGTGTACGCTACGATGTGTATCAGGCTGTGAGGACTATTTAACCACTTGAACACAAGCATCTATAATCTGGGGGAACATTAGCCAAACACAGCAGATCTACAAGCTCACGACGCATCGCAGAGGGAAGACATTAAGGTGTAGACGGAGGAAAGCGGTCCAATAAGTCCGGAGCCAAGTAACTCAAGTCCACTACTAAGTCAGTTTTTAACCCCTTTTGGTGTTAGCATTATGTTATGCTTTAGCTATTGAAAAATAGCAGATCTACAAGCTCATAGCGCGCCACCGAGTGGCGCGCTATGAGCTTGTAGGTCTGCTATTTTTGAAAGAAATCGAAGAACGACTGACATAGAAACATAGCTTTTTCAGAAAACTGTCAGGATGTAGAAGACATTTTTAGAATCTGATCTCAGGTCAAAATGGGTTAAGTGGTTAAATTGTGTGTGTGTGTGTGTGTGTGTGTGTGTGTGTGTGTGTGTGTGTGTGTGTGTGTGTGTGTGTGTGTGTGTGTGTGTGTGTGTGTGTGTGTGTGTGTGTGTGTGTGTGTGTGTGTGTGTGTGTGTGTGTGTGTGTGTGTGTGTGTGTGTGTGTGTGTGTGTGTGTGTTTCCAGTGAGGTAGTCTGGTCTGGGCAGCCCTCTGCTCTGCATGGAAAGGCCCTTTAAGGACACACATTCTCCAACCCCATCACTGAAGCAGTGATTCACTGCACTTAGTCTTCCACTGCATTACAAATGCAGTGTTTCCATCGGCACTGTGTCATTATTGAGGAGAGAGAACCAGCATTGCTGAGGCGCTGACCACTGTACAGAAGACTGACCACTGTACAGAAGACTGTACAGAAGACTGACCACTGTACAGAAGACTGACCGCTGTACAGAAGACTGACCACTGTACAGAAGACTGTACAGAAGACTGACCACTGTACAGAAGACTGACCACTGTACAGAAGACTGACCACTGTACAGAAGACTGTACAGAAGACTGACCACTGTACAGAAGACTGACCACTGTACAGAAGACTGACCCCTGTACAGAAGAAAGAGGCAATGCTGCTCATAGCCACGGATTAAAAAGGTCATCTTTACGGATTGCAGAAGATGACCTTTGTCTGGTCAAAGCGCTGTGTGTCATTAAATACCCTTTTTTGCATCGTGGCTATGAGCATTGCTGCCTCTTTCTTCATTTAAAATGATTGAGGAGAGAAAATGTATTCTGTTTACTAAAGACCTGGAGAGACTGGGAAGGCTTTGTCACAGTACCTGTGCTGTATCCGTCAGTCCTTGTCCCTTTTATGCCCATAAATGGAGATCGCTGATATCATCGGTATAATATATTATGTCCATGAATGGAGATCCCTGATGTCATGGGTATAATATATGCCCATAACTGGGCATATTGCTTGGCTCAGCTGCATATTGATATATGCCTGTATTTGGACATTGGTCTGATCTGCACCGCGCTCCGTCCAGTCCTCGCTGGAAGTAGGTTGGTCCCACATAAACATATAAACCCTACCCTATATATCATAGCGGTAGGAACTGTGGCTCTCCATATATGCCTACTGTATATATGGCTTGTTTATCGTTATGTCTGAGTCATTGTGATGTGGCCGTGGACTGCCCGCCCTCCTGCTTTTAATATAGGTAATTTTGAAAAACATACTGTATTTCACTTAAACCCCTTTTAACCACAGGCGTGGCGTCCCTATTTTGGGCATGTCATTCATTATATGCATGTGTATAACTAACAGTTTCATTATTATCAGGCCCTGCTTTCCCTCTGTCATCCCAGAGAAGCTGGCTGTGTGCTACGTTCATATTCATACACTTTAAGTTCACACACCATCACATACATGTACTTACTGGAGTTGGCCATAAGATAATAAGATAAGGTAAGATAAGATATTTGTCGGCTTGTGTGAACGCAGCAATACTCTTACATGTGTCCCTTTCCTTATGTTTCTTTGTGAACACATTGTATTGCTGCGTTCACACATGCCGACACATAGCTACAAAATGGCCGATGTTGAAGTGTTGCTCAAGTCACCCTGCATAACAGAAAAGGGTAGGATTAAATAGCACAGGGAACTGGTTAGCAGCCAGAGAAACAAACACATATGATTGATTGTTACACAGTTGGTTACATTTGTACACTCTTAGAGTTAAATTGATAGTACAGTGTTTTCTATGTGCAGTTGCACCTGCAGTGTCCACCAACCACCTTGTAATATAACAGCTGGGAGTTAATGTTTTGCTCAAGGGCACCCCCTTGAGGGAGGGGAGCATTACTTATTGACTCCACCATCCAGATGGGCCCAGTGGGGTAGGATTTGAACCGGGCGGTGACAGCCTTGGGCCTACACCTGCACTTACTGTATGACGTGTGTGTGTGTGTGTGTGTGTGTGTGTGTGTGTGTGTGTGTGTGTGTGTGTGTGTGTGTGTGTGTTAATTTAACTAATTCTGAGAGTGTAAAAATAGACCTTTACGGGTCTATTCCTATTCCCTCCGAATTAATTGAACACTCTGAAATGTGCAGTGTGTGATAATTAAAGCAGCTGGAATGAATGGGCTCTCTCTTTGTCGTTCGTGTGTGTGTGCGTGTGTGTGTGTGTGTGTGTGTGTGTGTGTGTGTGAGTGTGTCATTAAAAGGTGTAATTAGTGTTTTGTAATGAGGTTCCTATATCGATAGAGTGTTGTTTATGGGCTATAATTACACACACACACCCCATATGCTACTGCAGCAACATGTGTGTGTGTGTGTGTGTGTGTGCCCCTCAACTGGGACGCTATACCTCTATACAGTATGAAGTCACTCTTCATTCAAAATACCCCGTCTCTGTCTCCGGTTGGATCGTTGCCAAGTGGTTAATTAATGACAGAACGAGAGCACGAGTATGTGGTACATGACCTGTGTCACATGGTTTTGGTGCATGGAGGGTTGACGGTTCAATTCCCTCCTGGCGTGTGGAGTGTAGATGCAGTGCCTGGCTGAGGGCAAATGCCAAGAATGAAGTACCGTATAGTTCCAAATAGTAGCCCTACCGGCAAATATCCGCCCACTACACTGCCTGAAAAGAGGCGTTAACGGGCAATTATGGGCACTATATTTTCCCGTAAACCTGAAATTTAGGCAGACATATACAGTAATATACGGTAATATACAGGTGTGATGGTACAATTCGGGAGTTTACCGGAGTTCGTTGGAAAGTTTACCGGGAGTTTCCTGTAATATATACATCTGTATTCCATTGTGCAGTGTAATATTTGCAGTTTCTTCATTTCTTAATGGCCCGGTGCAGGCCGTGGAAAAAATAAATACAAGCCTGCTGTAAATAGCCACCTGGTTCCTTTTAAACGCCCGGCGTCCAAAACGATTTTGCACTAACCAGTCTTTACAGTTTACGTGTGTGTGTGTGTTTGTGTGGGTACTAGGTGGGGGAGCACGGGCAGAGTACAATCCCCAGCGTGATTTCGTCCATTAATAGTTGAATTAACACTTTTTTATACTGTGTGTGTGCGTGTGTGTGTGCGTGTGCGTGTGCGTGCGCGTTAGTGCGTGTGTGTGTGTGTGTGTGTGTGTGTGTGTGTGTGTGTGTGTGTGTGACCACACACACAGTGTGTGTGCGACCTTAGATAACACACACTGCCAAATCTGACCGGGGCTAACTGCCTAGACACACAAACACACACACACACACACACACACACACACACACACACACACACACACACACACGGATAAATTAACACACACACATGGATAAATGAACACTAGTGGATTTACCTGTGTAGCAGTGCATGTAGGCTGCGTTCACTGAATGGACTTTCCTCAAGTCTAGTTTTCACTCTAGTGAATATTTTGATGCAATTGGACATCGGAGTGGAGGGTAGAATTGTTGTATTATAGTCAAGGGATCTGCAAGATTTTATGGAAGGTTCCTGGACAGAGAGGGACTTCATGGTCAATATAACAGAAGTCCCCACTTGATCATTTCTCCTTTATTCCATTATTCTATTATTGCCAGGAGGATGAGAAATGCCAGGCGTGTAAGACTCTGGCCTGAGGCTGAATTGAATTTTGAAGGTCGACCTCCTATCTCATATACAGTATCAGAATAAATTAGGCTATATATTCAGTACTGTATGTCATCACACCATAGTTCTGTGCACAGCAGACTCAAAAGTCCGGATTAATTTCCAAAATATTTTTTTTTATCCCAGTGCAGCCAATTATTACTCGTTGATTCACTAATGAAACTGGACTTTGTTCCATTCTGCCGAGCCTTTGCTTTGGTTGGTATTGGGTTGGGTTCCAATTTTACATTGATTTGAATGGACAGAGTAAAACATGGTGGTACAGACAGACAGTTCTGTGTGGCACCAGTGAGATACAGAGCTAATTAGTAATTAGATGGGTTTCTTTGTTGTTTTCAGAAGTCGTGTTACTGCAAAAGGCAAAATTTAACGCTCCAATCTCTGCCTTTCCATCGCATTTTTTTCCCCACAGCTAAATCTCCCTAATGTTTCTACTTTTCTGCTGTTATTGCACATTAAAATCCTCAATGTTATTTTATCAATTTGTATTGATAAAATATCTCTCAGAGTTAAATTAACGCTGAGGATTTGACTGTGCACGGGTCTTCTAGTTTGGTCTCTGTGCTGACCTGAATGCCTGACACTATTCTATTCACTTTCAACACAATGAACATGATAACATCAGGCGTTCCACATACAGCATGTCGTTGACGTCGGGCGTAAACCTCATATGTCCAAAACTGTTACTTTTCAGGATTCCAATCCAAAATTAGCAAGAATAGCTCTGCTATTATTCTGATGATTTTGTGTGGCACTAGTATGGTCAGGTAGAGCATTAATTTACAAAAACCATAACAGGACATTTCTGCCCGACATCGACACTTTAACTGTTTTGTGGAGCTTTCTGAATGAATTCTTGTCTCCTGCATGTTCCTGTTCATGATGTCTTGGTTGTGTGTTGTTCTCAGTGGTAGACAGTAACTAAGAATATTGAGTACTGTACTTAAGTTAAAAAAGTAGTATCAGTACTTTACTTGAGTATTTGTATTTTTTGGATACGTCACTACATTTAAAAAACAAACCTTGTACTTTTGACACACTGAAAAAGTATGAATTATACATTTGAACCCTATTTCAAATGTAATGGAAAATAGCAGATCTGCTGTACAAGCTTGCAAAAGCTGCTATTTTCATTATTAGGCCTATTTATAAAAACAAAAAATATATTTTGAGACTTATTTGGGGAAAATATCTACATTTTAATACAGTAAAGGTTGCTGCTGCGTTATTTCAGGAAAACATGTGGAAAAACACTGAAATACAAAATCAGACAAATGCAGCAGTCTGCGAGGACCTTATGCATTGATATTAAAAGGATTTTTTTAAATTTGTAATTAAAAGCAAGCACTCCAAATTTGACTGAGCAACTTTCACTTGTACTTGAGTAATATTTGAACAGGAGTATTCATATACTCTGACTGGGGTTGAGTAATATTTGAACAGGAGTATTCATATACTCTGACTGGGGTTGAGTAATATTTGAACAGGAGTATTCATATACTCTGACTGGGGTTGAGTAATATTTGAACAGGAGTATTCATATACTCTGACTGGGGTTGAGTAATATTTGAACAGGAGTATTCATATACTCTGACGGGGTTGAGTAATATTTGAACAGGAGTATTCATATACTCTGACGGGGTTGAGTAATATTTGAACAGGAGTATTCATATACTCTGACGGGGTTGAGTAATATTTGAACAGGAGTATTCATATACTCTGACGGGGTTGAGCACTTCTTTGTCCGCCATGCACTGCTTATTCACGGCTCAGCCTCTCTGCTTTACTTCTGCTCTGTGGGTCTCTCCTGGTTTCCAACCTGTCGTTTCCTTACCGTTCTTCTTCTCTTTCCTCTCATCTTCCTCCACATGCCTTCCTCCCGTCCTCAGTAAAACCATCAAGGTGCGAATCATAGACGACGAGGAGTACGAGAAGAACAAGACCTTCTACCTGGAAGTCGGAGAGCCTCGTCTGATCGACGGCGACGCCAAAGGTCAGGGAGGGGGCGTCGCGCCCCGCCTGTGTGAGCTCTGAGCTCTGCAGTCTGACTCACCTCAGTGTGATGGTGCACGTGCAGCAAGACTCCCATCTACCGCCACCTAGTGTGTCTGTGTGTGTGTGTGTGTGTGTGTGTGTGTGTGCGCGCGCGTCTGTGTGTGTTCGTGCACTTGTGTGTGTACACCTGTATCCATTGTGTTTTGACCATGCATGTTCATCACCTCCCTCTATTTGTCTCTTTGTGTATGTGTGCGTGCATGTCTGTGCATACATACATGCATCCTTGTGTGTGCATGTTTGTGTGTGTGCGTGTCTGTGTGTGTGTGCGTGTGTGTGTGTGTCATACAGGAAGACCATAACCATTAGGATCTTAGACCGGGAGGAGTACAATAAGCTGGCCTCCTTCTACGTCCTTCTACAGACCCCCCAATGGAGACGCAGCAGGGTGGGATGGACAGGTGTGACAGCCAATCAGCATTGAGAATGCACCCTATGCTGTAATGTCATTGGCTCCCAAGTCAACAGGCAGCCGGCCCTTGTAAAGTTCTTACTTGCTAACAGCAGTGTTAGTAAGTTATCTATGCCTTAAACAGTGTATCCAAGTTTGCTTTGGAACTCAACACTACATAAGCCAGTATCTCTAATTACTGTATAGTTCCACACTTTAAAGTCTCCTCCTAATGCCCTCAGTTGTCACTCTATCAAGTGCCATAATCCCCTTCTAGAGTATAGTATCGACACCTCTCTTAAGTGTTACTGTGTATCTGCCCGACACCCTCACACAGTCACATTTCCTTATCCCTTATTGGAACCCTTACCGCATGTTTTTACGTCATGGTTATACCACTCCCTCTGAATTACCCCACCTGAGTCCTCAGAGAACCCTGAAAGAACGTCCCACTACTAGCCGTTCCATAGAGTTGTAGCCTACTCCAAAGAGTTAAAATTAGTTCGTACCGTATGCTAAGATAACGGAACATCAGGAACATTACCAGCAGGATAAAATAGAGGGAAGGTCATTTCGCCCTTACCGTAAAATCTACATTACTTAATTTGAGGGGTTTTATGTGCATTAAAGCACAGGGAATAAATCACGACCTGCCTGCAAGTCTATGTGCAGACGGTTTAATGAAAAATGGCATCGATATAGATATTTGGAGTTCTCTTTGGAGAATTGCCAAACTCCAATTCTGCTAATAAGGCAAGAGGGGGCCATAACCTTCCTCCTTTATCCTTTTTAGCCCCACAATCCATCTGTCCGTCCATCCATCACTTTGGTCACTGGCTATAGATTGCCAGGGAATTCATGGACCCCAGAGGATGGCCCCTTCTGATTGTGGTAACCCCATGGGCTTTAAGTAGATCGGAAGTGGCTTATTGTCGGTAACACTTATTGTCGGTATTGTCTGTCCCCGCTAGATTGCGCTAGACCCCTAGGAGATGGATACTGAGGTGGAGCGCCACACCCACCATCCCAGTACTTACCGCCAAGCCATGCTACTCATACGCTGAGTTGGCGGTGCCCGGGCTGGGAACGAACCCATGACCTTGTGGTCCAGGGGTGACCTGTTAGCCAAATGGTTAGGGCACATACAGTACCATTATGTGCAGAATGCCTTCAACAGCGTGGCCCCAGTTCCACTCCCAATTGCCATTAGATGATTCTAGGGTAGATTTGCCATGAAACCTGCATGCTAAACCAACAAATCCAACGATTTTAGTAACCCAATGGCCTTTACTCTAGCAGCACCCTTATTGCCATTTGCATGCACAATGTCTCAAACTCTGGTCAGACTGCCATGAAACTTGATGTGCTCAGCAAGGATTAAACACACTGATTGTGGTGCCCCCTTGACCTTTCCTTTAGTAAGGTCATCCTTATGCCTCACAGGCAAGGAGCGTTGCGGTCCAATGGCGATATTGCGTGAAAAACTGTCTTGATATGGATATCGGCCGTTGCGTTGCGACGTAGCCTGAACCAATCAAATAACCAATAAATAGTAGCGCGTAGATCTCAACCAATAAAAGTGTTATTTTTTGAGCGAAACCTCGCTCAAATAGAGACTGCAAGCTTATATAGGAGGGGTGGACGATGTCGCTGCACGCTCGCGGTACGTCAGGACAGTCGCAATGAAAACCATGTATTCTAATGAGATTTCATCGTTCGCTCGCTCGCATCGTTGGCAGTGTAGATGAGGTGTCGGGACCAACCTTTCCAAACGTCTAATTGGCAGATCGCCGGGAAACTTGCTGAGCGCATTCATACCCCCTGGAAGTGGAACCCTAGAGCCCACCCTCAGGCCAAAATATCAACTTTTCACACAATATATCTACAGTAATATAATCTATTAATTATGACCCCATGGCCTTCCCTCTAGCGCCACCCTTCGGCCAATTCAAGTTCCCAGAGTTTATGTTGCTGTTGTTTTGATCGGCAGGCCTGTTGATTTGGGGTTCAGCTGAACACAGGAGCTCTTCTCTCCTCTGTTTTTACCGGTATACTCTTCGGCTGACTGTTTTCCTGCAAGCTTTGTATTCCTCCTTCTTTTCTCCTCTGATAATTTTCAGAGGTTTTCAATAATTCTCGGTGAGAGTCACACCTTTCCTCGCCCCTTGTCTTCTTTCATCCTCCTCTTCTGTCTCCTCTCATCCTCGCCGCTCTCCCTTATTTACTGTCCTAACCTATGCTTGTGTCTGTGCGTGTACATGTGCTTTATGTGCTTGCTTGCACAACTGTGTGTGTGTGTGTGTGTGTGTGTGTGTGTGCGTGTGCGTGTGCGCGTGCGCGTGCGTGTGTGCTGTGCATGATTTTCATGTATTCACCAGTATCTGTTTTCCACTGTTTGTGTCCATTACCTCATCATGGATGTTCATTGCCCAGTCAGGCTGTCATATTTTTTCCTTTTGTCTTGTCCATCTACTGTCAGACAAACAAACACATACGCACGCACTCTCTCTAATATATGCCCAGTACATTATTGTCTCTTAAACACCCACACATTTGCGCGCAGGCGTCTAGTTTGAGTGTGTGGTAATGTTATTTATTGGCAGCAGAATTGATGTATTTACAAGTTTACAAACGTGTACAGCTGGTGCCAACAGCTTGAAAGGTTGGGCCTAATGAAAATGGACAAAAACCCCTAATTATATTTGACTGTCTGTGTGCCCTGTCCACTCTACGTGAGACATAATATCCTTTTGCAGTTTAGATAAGTCTGTCATTAGGCAAACGTAAGTTGTCAGTGGAATATTGCAGATATGCTAATTAGGAATGCCATATCCAACCGCTACTACTAGGAATCTCGGCACTGACAGGATTTTTGTTACTAGCACCTGAATGGAACTCGGACAAAACACCCCTCTGGTGACATCCCTTATTTTGAGAGAACAGTGCAGATCTGATCTTGAATAATGATGCTCTTCGAGTTTAACCAAAAAAAAGCTGATCTGCAAGCTCTGAGCTATTTTCCCTCTCTCTTTTTAGAAAAGCTTTGTGTTGAAAACATGCCCAAAAATAGAGATAAATGGTAAATGGTAAATGGTGCATTTATATAGCGCCTTTATCCAAGGCGCTTTACATAGATTGTGCATTACATTCACCCATTCATACACCGATGGCAGCGGAAACCATGCAAGGCACCAACTAGCACATCGGGAGCAATTAGGGGTTCAGTGTCTTGCTCAAGGACACTTCGACAGTAACTCTGGGGGAGCCCGGGTTCGAACTGGCAACCTTGCGGTTCCCATCCAGGCACTCTACCCCTGAGCCACCGCTGCCCCCGAGATGCCAGATTGAAAGTGGTTCCAATGTCTCTTGCACAAATGCTACTACATTTAGACATGAATAATACTCTCATACACACAATCAGTTTGTTTGACAGAAACCCAGGACATCTCTGGGTGTACTGGTAGTGATGTGTGCTTTAGCAGGACTCAGCAGTGTTTATGGTAATGAGTGGATCAAACAGAAGGCTGGGTATCACATTAACGCTGTCAGGAGATCAAACACACCGCTGGGACACACAGCATGCCACACACACACACACACACACACACACACACACACACACACAGCACTGGCTCACATGCACATGCACATATACTATACACACACCACAGGAACATAAACCATGCGTAATACGCACACACATACGCACGCACACATGCACGCACACATGCACGCACGGGTCGCACGCATGCACGCACACGCACACACACACACGCACACACACACACACACACACACACACACACACACACACACAGCCTTGAGACAAACACACCTACACACTGTCAGAGTTGATGAGGTGTTGTTTGTGGGATCAAAGACTCTAGAATGCACACACACACACACACACACACACACATGCAGAAAATACACTGTTTATTGACTGTATTTTATGGAAGTTCTGTGGTTTTTCCCTGGAGTGAAATGAGGCCAAATTAAATTAGCCCTCCCCAGGTTTTCATTGTGTCTGTGTGTTTCACATACAGTAGTGGCTTTTATGTGCTATATTTATATTTGTGATATATGATGGCAAACCAAATTGCTTTGTACTGTAGCACTTCGTTGTTCAGATCTTTTGTCAGATTGGTATATTTGACTACTTTTCAAAGCGGTGTGCAGAAGTTCAAAATTTGACAACAAATTAATGCATCTTACATTTCAGCTGAGAGCTGAGACCTTTTTGACCATTAATTTATACATTAATCTTTGAAAGTTGTAATGTACACGATACATATGAATGATTAATTGCAGAAAATCCACACTACTACAGGTTAGTCAGTACAGTATGTGTGGGTTTAATTTCTTTATTTTTACCTAATGTGTGTTGCTGTGCAACATTAGCCAGTGTTCTGTCAGCTGTGTGGAATTATTTGATAGTTGTCTCATTCTGTTAGCATCACAGTTAGAACAGCTCCTAGCAAGTGTTGTTCACACAAGAGAACGCTATTAATCCAAGTTGACAGTTTGTTTTAGCCTTCACCTGCTGGGTGCAGTACTTAGTTTAGACAGTTTTTGGTTTAGACTAGTCATTGGTCCTACAACTACAACCTATCTCAAAAGGGTGCAGTACGTAGTTCAGACAAGTCATTAATTGGTCTGACAAATGACAACCCACCTCATCTCCTAACCTAACGGGTGCAGTACTTAGTTTAGACAGTTTTTGGTTTAGACTAGTCATTCGTTAGACCAGTCATTAGTACTACAACTACAACCTATCTCAAACCCTCACCCTAAACCTAACCTCCCACGGGGCAGCACACCTAAACCTAACCTTAACCCATGTCTAACCAATGACTAGTCTAAACTAAGTATGCACCCTTAACCTAACCATAACCGCAAGCACGGGAGCAGACGCTAGTCCAACATGTGGATGAATGTCGAACTAATGCCCTGTCTGAAAAGCGTCCACCTCCCATCTCAAACCCTCACCCTAAACCTAACCTTCCACGGGGCAGCACACCTAAACCTAACCTTAACCTATGTCTAACCAATGACTAGTCTAAATTAGTATGCACCCCCACCTGGTGTCACGGGAGGCGTCCTTTGGTTAGACATAGCATTGGTTAGACATAAGGTTGGTGAGGGGTGCGTTAAAACGACCGGATTAAGGTTGGTGAGGGGTGCGTTAAGACGACCGGATTAAGGTTGGTGAGGGGTGCGTTATGGGTTGGGAGAGGGTTAAGGTTAGGTTTAGGTGTGCTGCCCCGTGGGAGATTAGGGTTACGGTGAGGGTTTGAGATAGGTTGTAGATTGTAGGACTAATGACTGGTCTAACGAATGAAACTAAGGACTGCACCACAGTTCTACATTAGTGAAAGTAAATCAAAACCGCCACAATGAAAACCACCACTTCCAAACCTCTGTAGTCTGTATCAACCTATTATTTACAATGTACATTGTACATAATGTACTACATAAAGTTCAAGTTGTGAGTGATTGTGCCCGACAATTCGGTCAACGTCAGTGCAAATTGCTATTGTTAGGATACAGTTTCTTTAGTGCGTGGCGTCAGACTAGAGCAAGACCAGTGAGTGGGAGAGCTTGATCAGCAAGACATAGGATAAGGCTCCCTCTTCTGTGTAACCTAGAACTGGGGGTCTAGAACTTGGGGTCATGTGATCAGTAGCCTGGAACATGCTTTCTATGGCATAGTCAACTCCCGGCAGGATCCACTGGCAGAAACTAGACTCACCTGCAGCAGATGAGCCTGATTTATTAGAGAGACGGAGAGAGAGAGAGGTGTGTGTGTGTGTGTGTGTGTGTGTGTGTGTGTGTGTGTGTGTGTCAATTGAATAAGTAATTAGCAGATAGAGAGAGACCCATCCGTGCTACAGTATGCCACAATAGAGCGTCGCAGTCCCGCCCCCTTTCAGAACGACGAGTGGCCCAGGAAATGATTCTCCATTCATTTTCTCCATAGGTTTTTCAAAAAGTATTTATATAAAGACGATTACGGTTACGCGGACAAAGCCAACTCGGATCGTGACAAATCATGACAACAAACACAGTATTTTGTGCCGATCAAATAATTTGAAAGAAGAAAATAAAGGCAGGATACAACACTATTTGTTTTGTTTTTCTTCTTACTAATTATTTGATCGGCCCAAAACATTGTAATTATTGTCATGATTTGTCACGATCCGAGTTGGCTTTGTTCGCGGCATAACCGTCTTTATATAAATACTTTTTGAAAAGCCTATGGAGAAAATGAATGGAGAATCATTTCCTGGGCCACTCGTCGTTCTGAAAGGGGGCGGGACTGCGACGCTCTATTGAATGGGTTTTTGCACAGACTTTTTTTCTTCTTCCTGGAAATAAAAACGTCTGGGTTTGTGATCAGTGACATCATGAAGATGTACTCCGCAGGCCAAAGAGTACATCTTTGTGATGTCACTGATCACATGACCTCAAGTTCTAGACCTCCAGTTATACCCTTGTGTTGCTACAGCACAGACAGTAATGGATGAGCAGAGACAGTGTTCTGAATGAGCTCTCAGTATATTTCAAATAAGCTTTTATGATCCTGAACAGGGTTAGCCCATTCAGACCGGGAACCCCTTTTGGTGTTTCAAGCAGTATGTTATATACTTTAGCTATTGAAAAATAGCAGATCTACAAGATAATTCCTTGCCATGGAAAAGGTTGAGAACCACTGACATAGAAACATAACAATATTCAGAAAACAGACTTTTTTTAAAAATCGGCCTCAAGTCTAAATGGGTTAACCTAAGTGCATTCGTAAGCATACATACAGTACAGTGAGAGCGATGGAGAGATGGAATCAAATGGTCTTTAAAAGCTCTTCGCCTCTTTGATCTCCCCTCAGCTCAGAGCTTCAGATATTTTGCCCACGACTTCAGAGCCAATTAAAGAGTTTTGTGGTGGGCTGATGCTTTGAGCAGTGTTTTTTAGAATATAGATCCATAGAGATAATGAAGATCTAACTCTGGTGTTTAACCAGGCCTGAAGGTGACAGTTACACTTCTTTTTCAAGTGTTAGATTTGCTGTATTCATGAGCATGAGAGGGAGTGAAGAAAACAGTTCTTCCGCCTTTTCCCCGTTTGGTGTCTTATATTTTCTTCTAGAGTCCAAAGCAACAACTCTGCTAAATGCCGTGAACTAAATTGTCCTAAAAAAAAATCATCTGAGCTCGTAGATCTACTCGGAGCCATAGAGTATAGACAGAGTTACACAAACTCCGTTCACTTCATGGGGTCAGTCGAATGGCGGCTCTTCTATTGGTTTGTCCCTAATTGAAGGCTTCAAATAGGGACAACCGGAAGTTTATGGAATGCATTGGAGTCTATGGGCTCGCCTGAGTACATGAACCACCTGACCGGGTTGTTTTCTGCCCCCTCAATATCGCAACTCTTCTATTTGATGGCTCTGGATCTACTTATTTAACTGCACAATGCGCAACATACAGTAGTTAAAACGTGAATCGCCCTGTATTGTTACAGGAATGGCATAATTTCATAGGAGACATGCTGTGACATGTAGGACATAGGAGACATACTGTGACATGTAGGACATAGGAGACATGCTGTAACATGAAGGACACATAGGAGACATGCTGTGACATGAAGGACATAGGAGACATGCTGTGACATGTAGGACATAGGAGACATGCTGTAACATGAAGGACACATAGGAAACATGCTGTGACATGAAGGACACATAGGAGACATGCTGTAACATGAAGGACACATAGGAGACATGCTGTGACATGAAGGACATAGGAGACATGCTGTAGCATGAAGGACATAGGAGACATGCTGTAGCATGAAGGACATAGGAGATATGGTGTGACATGAAGGACATAGGTATGGTGTGACATGAAGGACACAGGAGGCATGGTGTAACATGAAGGACGCATAGGAGACATGGTATGACATGAAGGACATAGGAGACATGCTGTAGCATCAGGGACACGTAGGAGACATGCTGTAACATGAAGGACACATAGGAGACATGCTGTGACATGAAGGACATAGGAGACATGCTGTGACATGAAGGACATAGGAGACATGCTGTAACATGAAGGACACATAGGAGACATGCTGTAACATGAAGGACACATAGGAGACATGCTGTAACATGAAGGACACATAGGAGACATGCTGTGACATGAAGGACACATAGGAGACATACTGTAACATGAAGGACACATAGGAGACATGCTGTAACATGAAGGACACATAGGAGACATGCTGTAACATGAAGGACACATAGGAGACATGCTGTAACATGAAGGACACATAGGAGACATGCTGTAACATGAAGGACACATAGGAGACATGCTGTAACATGAAGGACACATAGGAGACATGCTGTAACATGAAGGACACATAGGAGACATACTGTAGCATGAAGGACACATAGGAGACATGCTGTAACATGAAGGACACATAGGAGACATGCTGTAACATGAAGGACACATAGGAGACATGCTGTAACATGAAGGACACATAGGAGACATGCTGTAACATGAAGGACACATAGGAGACATGCTGTGACATGAAGGACATAGGAGACATGCTGTAACATGAAGGACACATAGGAGACATGCTGTAACATGAAGGACACATAGGAGACATACTGTAACATGAAGGACACATAGGAGACATGCTGGGACAAGCATCAGGGACAAGGACGCAGCTAAAAACAAAACAGACCCTGCAGAGTCCCAACTCCATGTCCTAACACAGGCAGACGTGTGTGTGTGTGTGTGTGTGTGTGTGTGTGTGTGTGTGTGTGTGTGTGTGTGTGTGTGTGTGTGTGTGTGTGTGTGTGTGTGTGTGTGTGTGTGTGTGTGTGTGTGTGTGTGTGTGTGTGTGTGTGTGTGTGTGTGTGTGTGTGTGTGTGTGTGTGTGTACGCTGCACATGCCCATATTCGTGACAGATTTTGTGTGACAGGAGTGTCCTCTGTTCTGGTCCTCTGTACCCTAGCTGTCGCTGCCGGGTGGAACCCTTGGACTGTACTACAGTATGTCCAAAACAGTTACCTTTTTTATCATTTGAAAATAGCCGATCTACAAGCTCAAAACGCATTGCATCTATTTTCACCGCCTTCATGTGACACTGAAGTAGGCTTAGTAGGCCATTCATTTACAAAAAAAGAAATGTTGAAATATGAAGATACAACAGCAACTTTTTATTGTGTCTGACTGTGTCTGCAGTAAAATGCTCATTATTAATGTATCTCTGTGTGTACAGAGTTAATGCTGAGGATTTTGCTGTTTGAGTGTGTTATGAATTTGAGCTTAATATTATTAAGATTATAATTGAGTAAATTGACATAAATTATTCTTGTGCAAATGACTAACTCTATTGCACATTTGCGCGTGCGTGCGAGAAATAGAGAGGGAGAAAGTGAGTGCTGACTCACTACAGGTGTGGCCCACGGTGCATATTTAATCTATTTACTCTGGCTAAGTAATTAGTGTGCAATTATATGTAAATGATGAACATGACCACTGAAACCTGTGGAATGAATGGTAAATAACACATTAGTGTTTGTGTGCGTGTGCGCGTGTGCATGCATGTGTGTGTAATTAATCAACACAGGACATTATCATCAACATTGTACAACTGGTTAATCAACTCTGGTACATGACAACAAGCGGTCTAGATTAATTTACTCATGTCATGTCGTTATCCAAGTAATGTGTTTACCATCGATGTTTCAGTTGATTGACAATCATTGGAAAGTACTGTCACAGTTATTAATGTCACTCGTTTCATTCATAATCCCAATCATATTTTTATGCATAGGCAATTATAATGCAGCGTGACACCGGGTGCTGATGGCATGAACTGACTACAGTTAGACCTCTCCGCCTCTCTTAGTTTCACTGTGTGTGTGTGTGTGTGTGTGTGCGTGTGCGTGTGTGCGTGCGCGTGCGCGTGCGTGTGTGCGTAAGACTGCAAAAGTGTGAAAGTGACAGATCTTCACCTCATCCCTAACCTCTGCCCTTCCTCCTATAGCACTTGTATAATTTGTCTGGACCCTTCCTTCTTATAGCCTGTCAGACCCTCTCCTATCTCCTCTCCCATGGAGCTACAGTATACAGTAGTGATCACGATCTCTGCTCTCCTCTCCATCGCTGAGCTGAGCGCTCAGCTCAGGCAGTAAAAGGTTCCCATGCAGCCCGCTCTGCTAGCTCCTGTTCATTGGTTGCTGACAGGCTGTGATGAGCTGACTAGTCTGTTGGAGTCATCAGCTGTCACCCCACAGCTACAGCACTGTTCACTGTGATAGAGAGGGAGGGGACGATGTTAAGGCAGTGGGTCTCAGCCTCTTGAGTTACCCTCGAGGCCAGGGTCCACTTAAAGCAGTTCAGGATGCATTCTGTGACTTGACATGCAACCATGTCATTCAGTGTGTCAATGACCACCGGCGGCGGTGTGAGCTCCAGCATTCTTTTTGCCACGCCACTATCTGTTGCTATTTTTGCCAGAGAGTCACTGAGTGCGTCTGAGTGACGCATGGGATATTATTTTTTGTCTTGCTTATGTTATATACTGTAAATGCTATTTTTATTCAGAATAAATTATTTCCCGACATGCCTATTTTCACTTCCAAAGTGTTTATTCACTATAAAGAAATACTAATCAGTGTAATTCTAAAGGCACCATCTGTTATTATTTTGTAATTAACTGGCCTAAATGAGAGAGAGACATTTTCTAAAGCCAAATAATCTAGATTAAAGAAGTAGAGTGATGGATGAGCAGCACAGACCTTGAGTATAGCTATGAATTACATGGGCAGTGCTTCACGTGGAATAAAAGGTGCTAGCATACTTATTGCATACTGTAGCCGCAGGTTGAGGCAGACCTGGCTCTGAATATAAAGATAGAGAACCAATACAAGCTTACCTCGTTCAACCTACCCAAGTAGCATTCCCATTTGGGTCATGTAATTATACGCAAAACCTTTCAGAAAATGTGCTTTTTCTTTTAAGAGTAGCCAATTATTTTTGTCCTAATTTAATCATTATGCCTGTTAATCCCTCCCCACACATTTCTGTGTTGCCACTGCTGTTTTGCTTGACGCCGCGGGTGCTTTTAACCAAGCAATCAATAAAATATGTAAATTAAACAGACAAGAACAATGTTCTTCTCCAGTATAGAACAATGCTGTCATGACACTCCAGTGACACGTGTTTGTGTAGGATTTGCTGATTTATATGTGGAACATAATGTGCATTGCTGTAAGTACGCATATGCACACATACATTGTGAATGTATTGTTCTAATTTGCATATAATTGAAATATTCCAGATGTTCAGTATTATGTCAGAAGGCTGCAACACTAACAAGCACATTATTAACAGGCTAACATGATGTTGTTCGCTGCAAATTGAGTTCATTAAGTCACCATTAGACATGTGCACGTTTGAGCGTAATCGGTAGAGCAGGCTTGCCCAAATGGTAATTGGAGAAGGGCAAGCAGTGAAGCACACACACACACACACACACACACACACACACACACTCACACTCTTTCTCTATCTCTCCATGATTTAATTGCTGTCAATCAAAGGACAGGATTCCATTTTTGTGTGTGTGTGTGTGTGTGTGTGTGTGTGTGTGTGTGTGTGTGTGTGTGTGTGTGTGTGTGTGTGTGTGTGTGTGTGTGTGTGTGTGTGTGTGTGTGTGTGTGTGTGTGTGTGTGTGTGTGTGTGTGTGTGTGTGTGTGTGTGTGTGTGTGTGTGTGTGTGTGTGTGTGTGTGTGTGTGTGTGTGTGTGTGTGTGTGTGTGTGTGTGTGTGTGTGTGTGTGTGCTCGGACACGCTTGCGTTGTTGCACCCCTCTTCAACAGACCTGGAGGAGACCTGTGTTGATCCAGGCAACAACGCCTACATTCCTCGCTTCACATTTGCAAGGCCCTTTACATACTGTACATAGAGACATACATACATAGGGACACACATAGCTGGTCATTGGAGCGGTTAGGCACCGCTGAAAAAGAAGGGGAAAACATTGACATTGACTTTAGTTTAACAGTCTCAGAGTTCAGTTAACACTCGCGATTTTGCATGCAACTGAGTGTCTCACTCACTAAATGATTTCCAGAGCTGCCGTACCTGAAATGTGATTGGTGACGTTCTCTGGTTGATTTTAACCTGGTTTTTCCGTTTGTTTTGTTTTGTTTTGTTTTTTGTTTTCAGACGAGGGGAAAAAGGAGGAAGTAGAAAAGGAGGAGGAGGAGCCTCTGAAAGGGATGGACGAAGAGGAGAGGCGCATCGCAGAGATGGGCCGGCCCATGTTGGGAGACCACGTCAAACTGGAGATCGTCATAGAGGAGTCCTACGAATTCAAGGTAAGACTGAGTACATACATTTTTACCAGCTGCAAAGCTGGTCATAGAATGGGTATGAAACTTGGGTATAAGAAACTTGGTAACAAGAAAAGTGCCCCGTGTTTATAAATCGACTGGGCGCTAAATAACCCCGGGCAATTAAAGTGTTAATAGTAATCAGGGCAAAAATTTGAAAGAATTGATTGATATAAAGTCATGTGGCCCAGCAGTACTCCAACACAGACTCTTAACATCGGTGCAAATGTAATTACTATTGACATCATCGTGTGTGTGTGTGTGTGTGTGTGTGTGTGTGTGTGTGTGTGTGTGTGTGTGCGTGTGCACTAATGCACTAATGCACTCACTCACTCCTACATACAATACTTGAGACCGACAGACATTCAGACACCTGGGCAGAATGAGCGACTGGGCAATAACTTGCTACTTGACTTTCTTAAGTGGAGTGTGCATGTGTGCGTGCGTGCGTGCGTGCGTGCATGCGACAGAGAGACTATAATTGAGTTCTATAGTTAGATGAAAAGTGCTTCAGCTGTAATGCAACGTAGTATTTGCTTTGTACCTTCAGGTCGCTGGCTTCCATTGAAAATGAAAGCTAGTTATATTTGTGTCTGCCCGTGTGAACGCAGCATAATTCTACTCTATAACACAAACACACAGAGAGAGAGAGAGAGAGAGAGAGAGAGAGAGAAAGAAAGAGAAATGGTATATTACAAAGACGGACATTGACACAAAGAGAGTTTGAAAAAATGAGGTGCTGTGTACAGTACATAGTAAAATCATCATTGTTAGTAAAATCATCATTGTTAATAATTAACTGTGAGTGAGTACAAATGAGGTCCATTTGGTTACATTCAGTTAATTTAACACTGATACTGAATTCAGACAAGCAGCGATATTGCACTTCCGTGTTGTTACAAAGCGGTGAGGTTCCATTGTGCATTTTCTAAGGCGAGAAGCCACTACCGCCTTCACCACTGTGGCAGGAGGCGGAGACAGAAAAAACCGATGTGACTTATAGATCACATATTAGAATCTGTATAAAAACAGCTGGATGGAATTAACAGAAATGTCATAATAATTTCCCTCATTCTTTCGACCTTTTAAGCACTTTCAACCCAGCGTCCCCAATTTGGGTATCGGTATTTAGAGAAAAACCTATTTTAAATGTTCATACATTTTCAAACATTGTATTTAAAAAAAAAACTCTAAGGTTGTAGCTTGTACCCTGAATATTTTTATTTCTTTGTATTATTTCAGTAATAGGTATAAGGTTTGTAATTAAGTTATTTCTCATATGTGCCCTGTGCAATTTTAGTTTACCTAAAAAGCAAACAGATATTCTATTGATACATTCATTGTTCAATGGCAAAAGGCAAAAAAAAAACATGAATCGCAATAATGTTTATGACAATTAATTGTCAACCGAAATGTCATGATCGTGGTAGCCCTATAGGCGCGACAAAGATTAGTTAAAACGTTCTGCTGCCACTGTGCTAAGCCTGATTGGCTACCAAGTTGATTAGTTAAAACTTTCTGCTGCCACTGTGCTAAGCCTGATTGTCTACGAAGTTGCATGCTTAGTAGCAGATCTACAAGCTCCACACGATGTGCAGACGAGTATAAATGAGGCGTTATGGTTTATGGCCAGAGAGAAAAGCAATAGAGTGAGAGATGCAGAGAGGGTAATATCACATTAATGCCTCACCGCGCCATGGCACACCGAGTGGATGCTTCATTTGCAAGTCAGAACAGCCCTGTTTGTCCCCTGAGGAGGGTGGAGTTAGCCTAGATAGAGCCTTTAGCTGGAGGTGTAAATGCCTCTGCTCTACAGGTGCACATGGTGAATTAGATTTCCATGAAAGATTTGTGTCCTTTGAGGACAGCGGGCTGTGTGTGTGTGTGTGTGTGTGTGTGTGTGTGTGTGTGTGTGTGTGCAGTGTGTACACACACACACACACACACACACACACACACACACACAACAATAATGTTTAGAGGGCATGGTAATAAGCACTTAAGTTACCTTTTACACACACACACACACACACACACACACACACGTGCACACACACACACACACACACACACGCACACACACACACACACACACACACACACACACACACACACACACGTGCACACACAGGCTGTTTTTGCTCAGTTTAAATACATGCAGGAGAGCAGACTGGATGAGAGGAAGTGAGCGAAGAGAGGCCAAAAGAGATTAAGAGGAAAGATGGCATTTAGGGGGAGGCCGAGGAGGCCTGATGGGAGCTCAGTAATAGAGTGTCACCAGTTTGTTCCCCTGTGACAGCCAGTGTCCAACCACCTGCTGATGTATCCCTGAGC
>NC_137875.1:28984596-28992096 GCF_963924005.1 Protomyctophum bolini | reverse complement strand
TAGTTTTAAGCAGCTCACCTCCACTCGCGCTTGTTCACAAACATGACGGACAGACTTTATAATAATGTATATTGATATTGATCACATGCATGGATGCCACACACAGAATAGTTTAACTCACTGGATAAACTCACTGGATTATAATTTCTCCACACAAGAGGATCCCAGGCCTACGAGGTAGGCCTATAATTATTCACTTATGAATGTATAGGCTACTGTTCTTTATCGAGCAAACACAGTGTCGAGGGCCCATGCCCCCCTCTCTCTCTCTCTCTCTCTCTCTCTCTCTCTCTAGCTCTCTCTCAAAAGACGACTTTTGCATTGACATACAGTATATCCGATATTTTAAATATCGGATATGTTTTACCTCTGCAAAGGTGTGAGTGAGCACCCGCCTTGGTCCCGAACTTAATTAAATAAATTATAATTATATTGCTTCAGCGGAGCACGCACCGTTGTAAGCTTGGAAATATTTGAATTTCCTTTGGTGTCCTTTGATGGATTGATGTCAGTTTGTACATATATAGTAGCCTACAGTGGTAATATACAATGGTGCAAAAACGACATAACATAAAATCCCTAACTGTCCTGCTCCTACATGTGTGCGGGCTATATTCATAGCAGTGACCGCGGCTGTGATTTCTTTCCAGCAATCATATTTATTGTAATTTGTGAAGTCGCTATATAGTCTGCGGCTGCAAAGCCTTTTTTTCTTTTTTTGACAGACATCTCAGACAAACTGCTGTCTGCTGAGTCATGCTTGAAGCCTTTTATGGTGCGATATGGGGCGTGGATATTATACTCTAAGGCGTGGATCAATGCAGATGAGGTTGTCGGGTGCTTTTCCGATCACTTTGCACCCGCTGCATTCAGTATGACATACACCTGCGATACGCCTGAGTACCTGTGGTACACACCACTCTCTGAATAACACGTCATCTCAACGTAGCTTGATCGGACGGATAAATACGATATCTGTTTCCGCCACAGTGTAACGGTGGCGTATTTCTTTTTAATTAATTTGGCCCAATGTCTCTCTCTCTCTCTGTCTCTCTCTCTGCATCTCTGGTACATATGCCTCCTTCTACCTATTCACATGATGGATAGAGAGAGAGAGAGGTCACGTTCAGACGTGCACTTCATCGTATCACTTTAGTAACCACCCCCATCTTCTCCATCCGTTTTAGTTCTGCTCTCACTGTTTCTCGTAAGGGCAAGGGCACGCGACGTGGAGTCGACAGGGCGTATGGGACAGCATCGGGCTCCAGCTCAATCTTGTAGGGCTCCTTTAACTTCCCTAAGCCCGAGAACACTGTGTGGTATTGAACTCTGACATCCTCTTGCTGGACTGCAACCGTGTGCAGCCGTTTGATGAGTCCAAGCGCCTCTATTGCAGGAAGGCCTAGGAGGGGCCTGGTCAGCTCTTCAACAACATCAATTAATTGTTCTGTTGTTTTCTTTCTAATGGTCAGCTCACCCCCGAAGCACCCTATTGTATTCAACTTGTATTTTCCAGGTCCATACAGTACTTTGCATGGTGGCTGTAGATTTCCATGTTTTTCAACCGAGTGCATGCTGCTGTAACTTGGGCACCTGTATCCAGTTTGAATATAGCCTCCTGTCCATTCAGCTCCAGCAGTTCCAGCCATTCAAATACGGCTGTGCGTGGACATGACACCGTTGAACAAGTATGTCAGACGTGAGAGACACATTCTTCCAGCGGTAGATGAGACACTTGCTATGCTTGAAGGGGCGAAGATATTCACAAAGTTGGATGCTACTTGGCTTCTGGCAAATCCCACTGTCGGGAGAAAGCAGACTACTCACAACCTTCATCACCCCGTTCGGGCGGTATGCATTCAACCGCCTTCCGTTCGGGATTTCATCGGCACGAGAGCATTTTCAACGCCGTATGTCACAGATGTTGGAAGGCTGTACAGGTGTCCAGTGTCATGCTGATGACATACTGGTGTATGGAAAGGACATACAGGAGCATAATGAGAGGCTGCACAAGGTTCTAAAGACACTGCAAGCAGAAGGCCTGACACTGAACAAGGAAAAATGTGTGGCCCCAGATCCAGCTAAGGTCAGAGCAATCTTGGAGATGCCTGAGCCTACCGACGTCGAGGGAGTGAAGAGACTTATGGGGATGGCCCAATATATAAGGAAGTTCTTACCTCATCTGGCCACGTACACTTGTCCGTTCAAAGACCTGCTGTGCGGAAATAATTAATGAGTCTGGGAAGCTCCACAAAAGGAAGCTTTTCATAGACTGAAGGCAGAGCTGATTTCTCCGCGGGTGTTAGCCCCGTACTCATCTACAGCTGAGACCTGCGTATCTGCTGATGCCTCGTCCTACGGTATCGGAGGCGTTCTGACACAGCAGCAGGAGGATGGAGCGTGGAAGCCGGTCATGTTCATTTCTAGAAGCCTGTCGAGCGCGGAGAAGAATTACGCACAAATAGAGAAGGAGGCGTTAGCAGCCACATGGACAGACTTTAAGTGGGGGGCTCTATGTATGAACGCAACAGTCCGGTTCAGTGGGATCGGACATGCAACAGACTCTATGCTGGCAGGATCCTTGAGTTAAATCCGCCGAGTATAGTGTCCGATTTGGCTCAACCCGATCTATGTGTGAATGGACGTGGTGACTGTCTGGTGAATATACATTCAGCTTGTGTACCGTACATGTTGCTGACGCTTCTATTGTCGACGGGCGGAGCCTCCCCTCCTCCCGAGGTGTTTGGAGTGAGAGGGAGAACTGAAAACCAATGTTGTTTTTTCCAGCTCAGAGGATGTCTCGTTTTTAATTAAAAGTGCATTGTAGCTCGCTACATTAGGCCTAGTACAGTATATGGTAGAAATGTGTGTTCTGCCTGGGTGCATCAATTGAAGACAGCATGTCGAGCAATTCAATGTATCTGACATTCTGTCATCTTCTGTGGAAGACATTTTAAAAAAGCATTTGCATTTGATCCTCCCATCAGGCTGTACAGTACCTGCATGTGTTCTATTTTATCTGGAGTAGCTAACATGTGCATCTACTATACCAGACCCTGCCCCCTCGCCTTATCAAACTGAGTATTTACCTTAACGTGTGCATCTACTATACCAGACCCTGCCCCCTCGCCTTATCAAACTGAGTATTTACCTTAACGTGTGCATCTACTATACCAGACCCTGCCCCCTCGCCTTATCAAACTGAGTATTTATCTTAACGTGTGCATCTACTATACCAGACCCTGCCCCCTCGCCTTATCAAACTGAGTATTTATCTTAACGTGTGCATCTACTATACCAGACCCTGCCCCCTCGCCTTATCAAACTGAGTATTTACCTTAACGTGTGAGCGCATCTGACGGACATTCTCCTGTTGCCTGCTATGTGTGAACGGCCCAACCTGATGCCCTGGACACTTTCCAGTGCTCATAATGATAAAGTGGCTATAGAGAAACAGACAGATGTATAGAGAGTAATCTAGTGTTTAAGGCATTACAGTCCAAGCACGAGAGTGGGTGTTCGTGTGAGAGAGAAAGAGAGAGAGAGAGAGAATGCTGATTAATATTTCATCCAGATGCCATTCCTGTCATATCCCAAGATCCTCCTTGTTCTCTGATGAGCTCAGGGTCCAAAGAGAGTATTTGAGCTGCGGTGCAGTAATGATCTGTGATGATAATAAAGAGATGATGAAACCCAGTGAGAACGTTGGGGTTAGCAACTAAAGCTAATAAAGAGGGGGGAGGGGGAGGGGGAGAGAGAACGAAAGTGACTGAAAGTGAATGAGAGGGGAGACAGTACTGTGAGGTGAGCAGAGAGGCAAAGAGAGAGTCAGAGACAGGTAGCTGGCAAGAAAGAACTCAAATAATATTTGGTATGAGAATAATGTAGGAAGGATGAAGATGGGAGAGAGAGAAAGAAGGAGAGAAGAAAGACAAAAAGCAGTGAGGAGAAATTTCTCTGCCTCACGTCTTCTCTTCATTGGTATCAATAAGGTCGCCATCTGGTGATTAACTGATGTAACTGCAGTTCTGCTCAAACTGAATATGCTTATTTTTCCACCAGCATGGAACCATTTATGTTATTTTGTCCCTGCCTAATTTAGAACCAGTTCGGAATGTTTCTACTGAAAATATCTCGTTCTGAAATACAGATGCGATTAAAGCAAGAAAAAAACATCATCATAAAAAAAAGGTACAGTGGTCTAATTAGTTAGTAAATTTGTGTCTTGGTTTGGTTGCACCATGCAAGATTAATTTTAGTTTCACTGGCATAAAGTCCACACTAATAAAAAATATATTGTTGTCGCGTCTGTCCGTCACTAGGGATTAATTTGTATTGCTAACGAGCACCTTATGGATCAGGTTTATCGAGCCCACTATCGAGCATTTTTGAAAAGACGGGAAACAAATTTTGAACAGAACCAGTATCTTTTACTAGGGCCCACAAATACAGTACTTTTCTAACAGACGGAAGGCAATTGACCTTTTTACCAATAAAATAATATTAATATTAAAGAAACTGTTAACTGGTTAATATGTGTACCATAAAAGTGTAATTTTGTTTATCCGGACAGCACTGGTTGGCAGGTATCAATACACTTTTAAACTCTAGGCGGGCCCTCCCTAAAGTTATTAGTGCAGCCGCGCCCGCATCCGGCGTTCTCAACAGGCCCGAAAATTAAGGCCCGGTCCTAACTGGGCTGGCCTTACTTATTAGCACACACAAATAAAACATAAATCATTTTATGGAACTAATTAATTAAAATACATAAATGTTTTAATAGATAATATAACTAATATCATAGCATATCATTTTGTGAGGGGCAGAACTTCTGACCTGACGTCCACAAAGGCAGTGGTGTAAAAAGTACTCAATTGTTTTACTTAAGTCAAAGTATCAATTCTGTAATATAGAAATACTCAGTTACAAGTAAAAGTCTGAAATTCAAAATGTATTGTAATCAAAAGTTAAAGTACCAACAGTAAAAGTACTCATTATGCAAAATATCTTTCGATGTCTTTTTTACTAATGATCAGAATCTACAATAACTAAAGTTATCAAATACATTTAATGTAATAAAAAGTACATTATTTGGAATCAAACTGTCAAAGTAAAGTTGGAAATTGGAAATACTCGGGTAAAGTACAAATATCTCAAAATGTAATAAGTACTTAAGTAAATGTACTTAGTTACTTTCCACCACTGCACAAATGTACTGTTGTGTGGGACACCGTCGTGATGGACGTCTGCGTGTTTGCCTTGCTCAGCACCGGCTGCCTGGGAAAAGATGGCGACTTCCATTGCAAGGACTTACAGGCTTCATTTTACGTTCATGTTAGACCCGGGGAACGCTTTGTCCATATTTTTTACAGTCTATGGTACACACACACACTCCTCTCTCTCTCTGTTGCTCTAATTAATTAGTCTCATGTCACGCAGCTGCGTCTAGATTCTCCCGGCATACAGCTTGCTGGTAGCATGAATGCACACAGCATTTCGGTGTAGTGCCCTCTCCGGTCACACCCTTAGTAACTCATTCATTCAAACCTTTATTTATTCTCGAGAGACATTGAGGTTTCCCTCATCGTTGAGATACAGTGCAACATAATACAACATTTTCAAAGCAATAAACAAAAACAACAAAACAGCAACATTTCTTCATTGTGTGATCTAATACATGTTTAAAACCAGTTGCAGACACTTGGGGGTAAGTCTGCAATCAAAGATTTAAATTGACCATTATGTATAAGTCATTCCACGTGGTTGGGGCACTACAGTAACGTAGTCAAAGACAGCACCATGTCATTCTGACATCCCAGTTTGACACCATTCGGAAAAAGAAATGTTGCATGCTGGATTTGAGTCCATGTCAATGTGGGTATCCATGTTAGCGCAAACGACTTCATTTTGAGTTGTTTATCTTGCTGTGTGTGTGTGTGTGTGTGTGTGTGTGTGTGTGTGTGTGTGTGTGTGTGTGTGTGTGTGTGTGTGTGTGTGTGTGTGTGTGTGTGTGTGTGTGTGTGTGTGTGTGTGTGTGTGTGTGTGTGTGTGTGTGTGTGTGTGTGTGTGTGTGTGTGTGTGTGTGTGTGTGTGTGTGTGCGTGTGTGCGTTGTTAGCCTGCCTGTCAGCCAGTCTTTGTTGCTTAGTTGATCCCCTTAATGAAAAGACCTGTTCTCCATGAGCTTATCTGGGATTAGCCTGCCTTGGCTGACAGAGCGTGCATGTGTGTGTCAGCAAGTGTGTGGCAAGTGAGAGTTTCATTGCATGATGTCCACACACATGTATTGGACTGCCATTAAATTGAAATGAAGTTTAGATTCAGATAATCCAGAGGTCAGTGTGGTTCAGGATTATTAATGACATAAACACCAGCATCTGTACCTGTCACGCACGCACGCACACATGCACGCACACACGCACGCACACACACAAGAATGTCGGACAGACTCAAACAGGTTTAGCAGCTCGTCTGATGATCAGGACAAACTTTCAACTCAAAGCTGATTGTAATGTAGGAAGATCAAAGTGCACATTGATTGGTTTTTGGGGGAGAGCGTGCGTGCGTGCGTGCGTGCGTGCCTGCCTGCGTGCGTGCGTGCATGCCTGCATGCGTGCGTGCGTGCGTGCCTGCATGCGTGTCTGCGTGCGTGCGAAGCTGATTGGCTACACATGGATAAGAGAGGGGCTGATTAGATGTTAACAGATTTAGATGCCGATTGACTGTTTTCTGAAAAACTTCAAATTTGTATTAAAACATTAAATTAAATTAATGTTGCTATATAGCAACATCTAAAATGACACAGATTAGATGGTGTCTCGGAATGGAGGTTACAGCAGGTCTAAAGGGCAGTCATCTCAGTGCTGTATACCAGCTATAGGATTAGTCATCTCGACCAGCTGTTGTCAAGGGGGCAATAGATTAGCGGAGAACCAATATCCCTGTGTGAATTTCTTTACTCGAAAAGATTCCAACGTAGCATGGTTGAGGTTTGTTGTCATACTGTATCAGTAAGTCATCGCTCAACAGAAATAACGTGTGCAGGGTTAAGGAAATGAACCCGGGCACTGTTAGCTTTAGTAACTATGAGACTTTGAATAATGTGACAGGGACTAACTGGAGGTAAAGATATTACACTGTAAAATCCTCAGTGTTCATTTATGCATTTGTAAGTCGTCGTCGAGTGTGAAATTATAGCTTTTCTGTGTACGTAGATGTCAGTCGTATCCAGAGGGACAGTGAGTCAGCAGAGATAGGGCTTGTCCCAGCAACCTAACCTAACCCTCCAGCAACCACTCTGTCCTCAAATGTTGTCCCTCCATTTGATTCATACAGCATTACCCAAAAGTTTGCAAGTAGCTGAGGGCTAAGCCATCACGTAACTCTATCACTTCCTCTAATTCTGTCTTATCTTGTCCCTTGGCAATTATGTGCCGGTCTCGTTGATTCAAGTGCAGAATGTCATTGCACTGTTTTCCCCAAGTGTGTTCACCTCCCTGCCT
>NC_137875.1:28969596-28982096 GCF_963924005.1 Protomyctophum bolini | reverse complement strand
TCTTAAATGTCATGCCGCACTGGACTTTGCGCGTGTTTGTGTGTGTGTGTGTGTGTGTGTGTGTGTGTAGGGTTGGGGGGTCATAATGGCTAACTTTCTCCAGATGGGAGGAAGTTCAGTCCTGCATTCAAACACAAGACAGATGTCATGCCAACGTGCAGTGTGCAGTATGTGTGTATACTGTATACACGTTTTCATGACAAGACTGCAAAGTATCAGCTTGAGGAACTGGTCCTGACGTGTGTCTTTCATATTTATAAATCACTTTGTGTGATGATGACTAAGATGTCGTCAGCCCCCCCCCCCCCCCCCCCCCCCTTCTCTTTTGTTTTTCCCTATAATCATTTTGTGATTTATTCACATTAACAACAATGCACTGCAGATCAGACGAGAAGTTTGCAACCCACATTGTTCAAGGCAATGATGACACACTGACTGCTGGATGCAATACTAGCGGTTTTGTTGTATATGAGCATTTCAAATAATTATGTACATACATATAGGTATGTATATTTCATATTTTAATACAACATGACCTCACAAGTATCTGCAGAAAAACACACGATGCATAACAAACTCAGGCCATGTGTACATGACTTGAATTTGATCCATTGACGTTTCTGATGATACACTGTGTTCTCTCCAATCTGTCGAACAGCACCTGATAACCGCATGTAGTCTCGCCATGGCTGGAAACGCTATTGTACCGATCCATTCATCGCGATAGACGTTGGATACTCAAAATGACACTATTCATTCTCTGAATAAACATCATAAGGCCAATGGCAGGTTGTTGTAACAGCCCGTGATTAGTTAAGGTTAGTTAACGTTGTTTCATTTCATTTTCAACAGAGCGACGATGTCTCATTTGGCAAACTGATCCTATCGTCCTCACCTCTCATCGTCATGTCTCTCCCACCTAAGACACAAGGAAGAGACGCACAATGAGATAATTGCAGAGCAAAAGAACAAATGCAGTGCTTTGCCATTGTTTGTTTCTGCAGTTCTTGCACCTCCAACGGGCTTAACATCACTGCAGAGACAGCAATGCCAGCATCGTGTGTGGCTGTTCAGACAATCAATGCACTTGTGATTTATATTGTTTTATTAATACATTTAGAGAGATTGTGCACACATTGTCCACTGCCACCAGAAATGATGAATTGCCTTTATTCAAAGCGCTTCACAAAAAGCATTACATTCACCCATTCACACAGTGACAACCTGCTCATCACCAGCAGTTATAAAGGGAAATTAAAAAGCATTACATTCACCCATTCACACAGTGACAACCTGCTCATCACGAGCAGTTATAAAGGGAAATTAAGGGTACATTCTTTGACCGGTTTCAGCAAGACCGAAGCCAACGCGCTTTAGTCCCCTCCCACGGGAGATGTGAGCAGAGGAGGCAAAAGAGAGAGAGGTGCAAACAACTAACCTTTTGACACACACCACATCTCGGCATATTTTGATTCATAGTGTAGTTATCTTCGTTTTCATTACATAATGTCAATCAGTGTACTAACAAACAAACGTTTTCACACAGACAATGTCAAACAGTTCAGTCTCTTTCATATAACATAATTGTAGTGTTACAGACTAGATTAAATATAGACTGTGCAATATTATTAAATATACTGTATTATGCCGAATATAAGACTTCTCTGATTATAAGACGACCCCCATTTTTTAAGATATTTCCATTGGAAAAAAACGTAGTCTTATATCCAGGCCAATAGGGTATTAAGAAAGGTTTTGGAGAGACTCTTACCTCAATGCTCCTTCCTCAAACAGAGGGTTTGCGTATGACATATCAAACATATCATCATCCTGCCCTCCATAGCTGTAGTCTAGTCTCGCTCCAGGTTGTGGTCTAACGCCCGGACCATTAATATTCATAGCGCGACCCAACATGGTACTTTATGTATGTGTACTATTGTGTGTGTGTGTGTGTGTGTGTGTGTGTGTGTGTGTGTGTGTGTGTGTGTGTGTGTGTGTGTGTGTGTGTGTGTGTGTGTGTGTGTGTGTGTGTGTGTGTGTGTGTGTGTGTGTGTGTGTGTGATTAAAGAGCTGGATTAATGCTCTTTAATCAAATCTCGTAATCTCGTGATTGGCATATATGGATTAAATAGCTATTCATAGATTGCCATTGATTGTGTTAATTTACTGATATTGATTTATGAGTAAATTCATATTTTTAACATTATTAAACTCTGCATCAATAAGTTACCCAGACAAAGACTATTACGCCTAACCTAGAGGAAAGATATGTTGTTTTATCTGTACATATTGTATTCCACACTATTGTTTCCTGTTTATATTGGCAGAAAATACAGTACGTACTTTTGGTGCACTGCTCACACCATAGGTCCCTCCGCTCACGCCATGGGACTGGGCTCCAAATCTGCAGATGGACCCTTCTCAACGCAAAATAATTTAAATAAAAATGAGAAATCCTCCTGTGTGCGTGCGCGTGTGCGTGTGTGTGTGTGTGTGTGAAGCACATATGTCTTTGAAAAGTACTATACAAATAAAGAGTGACATATATTACCACTATAACCTCATTCCCAGCCTTATCTCGTCTCACAAGGAGAAGTTGGTTTAATGCTTCCGTTCCGTTCCGTTGCGTTCAGAACTGGGTTCATGACCTGTGAATTCAGAGACTCTGTGTGAATGTAAACAGATCTGCCCCGCATTTAATGTCACTTCCGGCCCGGGCCGGCCTAGCGGTGCGGGCACCTAGGCTGGTAAGCCTGACAGCGGGTCGCGGGTTCGAATCCCGATGCTAACGACCTTTGCTGCGTGTCTTCCTCCATCTCGCTCCCCGTTTCCTGTCAACCTACAGTACTGTCTATATCTATCAAAAAAGGCAAAAGCCCCAAAACTATCTTAAAATCAGACCTGTCGAAGTGAGTGGTGAAACAGTGAAACAGGTCAAAAAATGCTATTGAGCCTGGTAGTCTGACTACTGTTACACCAAAACTCAGCTTCCCATCATGCACCTGTGCACAGTGTGAAGCTCAACAGCGCCACTTTGTCACCTGTTGGTACCCTAAACATACATGAAGTCATACACACAGACATAGATAGGGACATACATTGCTGGTCATTGGAGTGGCTGCACCACTCAAAAATATAACAAAAAATCTAACTTCCGTTCTGTAATTCCGCATAGACACACAGTTTTTGTCCAGGCTATATCACCACAGATACTGTACATATATTTACAATCCAAAAGAATGCATGACACATTATGACACGCGGAAACATTCCAGAGTTATATTGAACTGCTGAAAGCAAAATAGTTACAGAAACAAATGCACCTTGAACTCAAAGCACAGGTCTCCGCCAGGTCAGGAAAGGTTATTGTGGGCCAGCAACATTCAGAATTATAGAGGTGAGTGGAATATCTATAGAAGTTGAGGGATTCATGTTGTAGTTATTGCCAAGCAGGATGAAATATGCCAAAAACTGTGTAGTGATTTGCCTGATGTTTGCACAACATGTATAGGAGTAATTCGGTAAAGAAAGTTTATACTTGGTCACTAGGGAGGGTGCATGGAAAGATTCATGACGATCGGTGCAGTGATGGGTAAAACGTGAATCATAATAGGCTGATTTGAGAGGGAAAAAATCACCCGTGTGAAGTGAGGGGTGCTCTTATCAAAGTACGTCATGCATCATCTCATACTGGCCTCATCAGAATGCTTGTTGCCTGTTGCCACAAATTTACGTCATATTTGGCGGACATTTGACCTAACTTCTCCTTCCATTGTTGATGGCAAATATGAGACGTGTGGGGACAAGATGACGTACATTTTCCCTTCATTGTCAATGGCATTTAATGTTTGTGTTGCGGACATTTTGTGGGGACAAACAGGGTGGCATTTCTTCCTTGGCCAAGTGGGAGTGTGCGTGTAAAGTTTCACGTCAATCGCATGCTGCACAAGTGCATTAGAAGATTGTCTTAAACGAGAGTTCATTGGTTAAAGATACGAGTTGTAGTGTGATTGGTTGCCGAGAGAGAGAGAGTGATAAAAGAGGAGATAGAGGGTTGTGAGATGACAGAAATGAGATGAAAGACAAGAAAGAGAGCTCTATCCGATTGCCTTTATGTAACGAGTGTGTTAGTGACGTTGCATAGCCATATACATTCTGAGCCTCAGGCTTCGTCTGTTGTCCGTGCGTGCGTGTGTGTGTGTGTGTGTGTGTGTGTGTGTGTGTGTGGCTGTGGCTCATTCCTCAGTAACACAGATGAAGTCATGTGGAACATCCGTTGAACAGGGTTGGTAAATGACGTGCCTTTAGCTCTGGTCCATTCAGTATTTAACAGCTGTATTTACTGACGCACTGACTGGGTGACTGACTGGGTGACATGCCATTAGCGGTGGCACCGCATACATCTCTACTTTATTTACACAATGACTGACTGGCCCACCGAGTGCACTGACGTGGAACGCTGTTGTATACTGCTCAGCCACACGCCATGAAGTCTCGTACAGTAGATGATACTTCTGAGAAGTACTGTCTGTCTGTCTGTCTGTCTGGATGACTGATGTGTTACATGCTACTAGTGCACGGGGGTGTACGAAAGAATATGAGCATGCATATACAGTGCACATCCTTCTACCCTAATGGACAGGGGGTACACTGTTTATCCGTTCCTCCTTCTCCTACCCAACCACTCTGTTAGCACACATCTCTCTGCACAGACAATCCTGCACTACAGTACATCGCTTCCACACAACTGTCATATTTACTGTACAACTATATTGTCAGACACCCTGTTATTGCAGAACATTTCGCTGTGATGCAAATTACATCACAAATTCCCCATTCCCCGCCCCCTCCCCTTTTCACTGCGCACACACACACACACACACACACACACACACACTCACTCACACACACACACACACACACACACACACACACACACACACACACACACACACACACACACACGCGTACACACATACACAGGGTGTAGCAGTACGGTACAGTACAGTATGCTACAGTACAGTATGGAGGTACAGTACAGTAGGCGACAGTAGAGTACAGTACAGTACAGTATGGGACAGTATTGTACAGTACAGCACAGAGAAGCACAGTGCAGTGCAGTACAGTACAGTACAGTCTAGTACAGTACAGAGGACTACAGTACAGTACACTATTCCCACTAGGTTGCCACATTTGCGACATCCAAGCAACTTGGTATATAGAAACATTGCCACTTGCCATGCTTGCTTTTACATAAAAACAAGCAAAACAAAAAATAGGGCCACTCAGCCAGGATGCCAAGTTTGCACTTTCCAAGCAACTGGGTATATGAAAACATCATGGGTTGCCATGTTTGCTTTTCCAAGTAAAAAAAGAAAACTGTATCGCCCTCCCACTATTGCCTTCTTCCCAATTGCGACGTGTGGCGCAAAATTCTAGTACATATGCTCATGTTTATTTTCATGTACTGCTGGTCTCCACCTGTCAAGCTATCTCTAATATGTGCGTGCGTGCACAACGCACGCACGCACGCACATATACACGTACACAGTGTTCATTCCTTGCGGAAACTCTCAGGGCTGCATAATTAATCACATAATGACCGGGAACATGATTTTGGCTTCCACATTAATTAAACTTGGATGGGATGCGATTTTGCCACTTTGTATGCGCCAGCTCTGGTGCATCAAATCAAGCACTCCCTATTCGCGAGTTAACTGTCTGACTAATCACAGCTGTTTGTTTTAATCATGTCCGGTCTCTCAGTCTCTTCTCCCCAAACACTGCTGCAGAATGCAAGAAGACACCAAATGAAAGACTACAGAGAACAATACCCCCAGTGTTAATTTTTCCATTTGTAACTCCTACCAGGAGTAGAGAGAGAGAGAGAGAGTTTATTTATTTTGGTCATTATAACAAATCAATACAGTGCTTTCTTTTTTTTTGCAAAAGAAGCCTAAGCTTATATAGTGCCTACCCTTCTAAAAAATAAATGGCTTGCATAGGTAAGATAATATAACAAAGGAAACAGAAGGGAGAAAAAAACAAGAAAACAAAACAAAAACAAACAAACATAACAAAAACAAAAATGTATTTATTGTACTACAGTTTTTTTGTTCGTCATCCAATCCATTCCACAGCTTGACCCCTCTGACCGATATGCACCTGTCTTTGATATTTGTTCTAGCATTTGTTTGTTTGAATTTGGAAGTGCCTCTTAGGTTGTAGCGGCTCTCTCTAGGCCAGAACAGCTCTTGGATACAGCTCGGGAGCAGGTGATTGTGTGCCTTATACATTGTTATTGCGGTTTTTAGATCTACTATATCTTGGAGTTTTAGGGTGTTTAATTGGATGAATAATAAGTTGGTTGGTGCGTAATAATCAGATTGGGTGACAATTCTTTTTTTGAATTGGCTGGATAGTGGTTTACTGGTTTTGTAGTTGTTCCCCCATACCTCCACACAGTAATTGATGTATGGGAGTACGAGGGAGCAATACAGCATATATAGTGAGTTCTGGTTTAGAATAGGTTTAGCTTTATACATTACTAGAATTTCGTGCCCGCTTCTATGAGATTCTAATTGTTTATGATAATACTCCTTCTTTTGTACCCTTATAATACTTAATAATTTATTTTCTGCATCCTTCGTTCTGTGTTTCATGAATAGTTTATATAGTACGTTTTTCTTTTTGCATGCATTCTCTAGGCCTTTTGTGATCCATGGTTTATCCTGTCTGTTTTTGTTTTTGAGCCACATTGTATTTTCATCACTTGGAAAATTCAACCAGGATTGAAAATGCTTTCTGATTGGCTGAGATGCGTCGGATATATGTAGAATTTATTCACAGCAGAGACATGGCAGTTACGAACCACACTACTTCCATTAATTTGAAGTTCACTGAACCGTAGCACAGCGAACGTCTAATTGGTTTAAGTAGCCTGGTTCATAATTAGCAACACTTGAGTATATTGGATGGATGGATGGATGGATATTGGCCATGGAAGACTTTTCTAATGTCAAAGTCAACTCCTATGTTAACATGTAACATTTTGCAAAGGTAGAGACTTAAAGGGATACTTGCTTGATTCACGCAATCTATAACATCATTATGGCTCAGATTGACAAGGACAATGTTTAGAGCTTAATAAAACTTTAAACCGACCTCGCGAGTAGAAAACTAATGTTTACATCGGCAGATGACGGCCCGGAGTGAAGCTATGAAATGGAAGGTTATCACTTCCGGTTCATGGCTCTCTAAAGAGTCATTTTCGTGCATTATGCTGGCACTGGCTCCTGAGTGGAGACACCTGGTGGCGGCATGTAATCGGTTAAGTCTCCTACCGGAGACTCTGCCAGTCATCATATTATTGGATAATGCGACAAAAACGGGGTTTGTAATTGATAGAACACAACTCATTTTCGGATTGAACTACTACTTTATAGGGATAGTTCAGTTTTTTTAACTTAAGCTGTATGAAATACTTGCTATTAATATAGTGGTTGCAACTGTATTAATTGATTGCCCGAGGTGCAGGGAGTTCTGCTCTGGTTTTGGTCAATATGAAGTAGTTCCGGTCATTTTGTGGGGGGCACTGGGGCCACGCAGTAAAAGTAAATTCACAAAACTAACGTCATTTGTATTGTTAACCTATTTCTAAAATATTAGCACAACTTCCGTTCAACTTTGACCCCTTTATCACATGGAACTATTTTTTGGGCCTAGTGATATGGACACAGAAAAGTTAGTTCTATGTGATAGAAGGGTACAAAATGAACGAAAGTTGCACTAATATTTTAGAAATTGGTCAACAATACAAATGACGTAGAGTTTACTGTTCAGGACGTCGAGCGGGGATTTAAACTTTTAGCCATTTGCCACGCGAGGCTGTGAGGGTGTGTTCAACCCAGCAGTATTATAATGAAAACGCAATGCTATTTCATTGCAATGTATTATTATCCCCATATCTTAGTTTCACCAACATTGTTCATGTGAAATAGTATGTTTATGATTTAATATGTAAACCTATTGACATTATGAGAATCGCTATGTATAGCGCATGGTTGGGTGGTGTGAACAACACCAGCAGCAAGCACCCCTCAGACCTCGGAGGATCCTAGAAGTCACAGAACGTCGGACCCCCCTTAACATCTCCTGGTTACATCAATATCGTTCATGTGCAGTGGGTTGTATATGTGCTTATTTGTTGAAATGGTGGAAGTGGAAGTGAGTAATAGTATCATGTCACCAGTCACCGCCGCCGCGACTGCCTGCCCAGCCGTCGCGGATCATCATAGCGATTTTTCTTCATTGCAATGAATAACAGTGGACAGAGTAGTTCACATGAACGATGCTGTAGTGGATGGGGCATTTGAGGAGCAATATATGTTTTATATTGCTAGTATGTCCCTGCGACATACTTGCGTCATGTCCAGGGGGTGTACTTGTCAAGCTGCCTCACGCTACAGAAACAGAAGGCCCCTGCCCTATGGGCCTCATGGCTCGGCAAGGCTACTTACTTATATGTTTTATATGCACGATTACAAATAAAAGATAATTGAATTGAGAGCCAGTGAGTCTCCTCCTCCGCTACTTCATCATTTGCGACTACTATGGGACTCGTCGTGTGATATTGCGATTATGCTACAGTTAAAAAAACATGTCAACTCAATGTCATTGTTGTAACTAAGATATCGATAGAAATTAATACATTTTTAATGTCATATTTAGCCATACGAGCGCAATATCCATAGCGTCCCTCCCAGCAGCAACAACAATCCCATAACCTGAAGTGACCTGGCTCGGCCAATAGAATGACAGGGGGAGGGGGGGTGAATTCTGTGTACAAACACTGGAAACTTGTCTATCAGCTTTAATGTTTCACCAAAACCAGAGCAGAACTCCCACCACGGGACTCAGGCAATCAATTAATACAGTTGCAACCACTATATTAATGGCAAGTATTTCATACAGCTTAAGTTAAAACAATCTGAACTATCCCTTTAAGTATTAATTCTATTAACCATTAGCTATGCATACATTAGTAATTCAATCTGTCTACATTACTGAACCTTATCAGACATCTCTAGCCTATTAGCATGCCAGTGCTTCACCATATGAAGCCTGTTGGAGTGGATGCCAGATTAGTGCCATTCACTAACTGATGAGGAATTGATTGGGGATTTGATCTCTGCCAGCAGCAGCAAATCCAGATGCACACACACATGCACGCACACACACACACACACGCGCGCGTCACTGCGTGTTGCACGCGCACACACACACATGCATATAGGATCAACGTGATTGACAATGGCATTAAGAGTGATGGGAAATAGGGGGATGAGAGAGGGCTTTAGGGTGGAGAAAAACAGATGAGCAGCAAAAGTTTTTAATCTCCTTTATTTACAGTTCCACCAATGATGAAACACCACGAGAGACAGGCGGAAAGAGAGAGAAAGACAGGCAGATAGAGAGAAAAGGGCAGGCGGATAGAGAAAGAAAGACATGCTTCCTTATACTTTTAAATTGACAAATGATGACATTCACTCCAATCAATGCAAGAAAAATGTATATGGATGCCATATGAGCCTCGTATACTCCAGTGTGCTATGCGCTAGAACTGCTGGTGTAGAGTCTACTGATTGCATAAACTATCTGATTGCTGTATACTGTAGCAGGCTTGGAAAGTGGAAATGGGGTAAAATTATTTTGAAAAGTTAGGGAAAGGTTTTGAAATGTCATTGGTTAAACTTGGGAACACTGATGGAGAAAGACAGGTGGATAGAGAGAGTTAGACAGACATAGAGAGAGCAAAAGCCAGGCAGATTGAGAGATAGAGACCCCCATTATAAAGTATTACAGTTACACACTGTAATGTACCCACTGAGCAATTGTCGGCTTTTAGACGGCGCCGCTAAATTACTTAATTTTTTTTGGGTAAAAATAGTCTAAAAATGAGTTTCAACGTCTATATACCGGTATAGACAGTTATTTAGACCTTGATTAGCCTGGCTAATCAAGGTCCTACTTATTCTATAGTCGCTACTGGTCATAGATCACGTCTTTTCATGTATTGTGTGATATTTTGAAGAATACAGTGTATAATGAATACTGATTATCTGCAGTTGAATAAATGTCATGTTTTTCTAGTCTAACCCATGATTCAGACACACACGCACGCGCATGCGCGCGCGCGCACACACACACACACACACACACACACACACACATACACATACACATACACATACACATACACATACACATACACATACACACACACACATACACACAGTTTAGTGGTCAATGTCAGTATGGTTGGCTGATGCTCAAGCCCTGTGGGAATCCTTTAGACCTTAGTTTTCATTTGATACTGTCATATCTCTCTCGTCACGTTTTCTCTCTATCGCAATAGTACACATAGTTTACAAGACACACAGTTTGTCAAATGTCATATCACCTCATCTGGCAGTCAGTCAGTGTGCCAGGAAGTGTCATGTCAATCTCAAGTCTCTCACTTGCTGTAATGATGGATTACATGTTACAAATGCCTGTCAGCTATAATTAATCTCTCTCCCTCTCTGCCTGCCCCACATCTTCCCCTTTCTCCCCATTTTGTTGTCATTCGCCATCCTCCCTCTTTCTTCTCTTCTTCCTCACCTCTCATCTTTCTTGGTCCCTCTCTCCCCATACCCCCCCCCCCTCTCTCTCTCTCTCTCTCTCTCTCTCTCTCTCTCAGGTGAGGATGATGATGATGACGAGTGTGGCGAGGAGAAGCTGCCGTCGTGTTTCGACTACGTGATGCACTTCCTCACCGTCTTCTGGAAGGTTCTGTTTGCCTTCGTGCCGCCGACAGACTACTGGAATGGCTGGGCCTGCTTCGTCGTCTCCATATGCATGATCGGACTGCTCACCTGCTTCATAGGTACAACTCGTCCCAAAACAAAAGCAGATCTACAAGCACACAATGTGTGTTACAACGTGGTGCGCGTTTTGAGCTTGTAGATCGTCTATTTTCGCTAAAATATATTTTTTTAAATAATGTTTTTATATTATCATTAGAATTGTAGTGCTGTGCCAATCTTTTGGGCACCTACTTGCAATACCCTCACAGCACCACCAGTAGGCCCTGGCCCTCAGGTTGGGAATCACTGCTATAGGACTCAGTTATCCAGGAGAGACTTGGAACGGAGACTGTTCCTTTATGTGGAATGGTGCCAAAGGTGGGGCATCTATTAGGAAGGCCTCCTGGGCACCTCCACAGGGAGGCCTGCCAGGCACACTCGGCTGGGAAGAGACCAACGGGGCAGACCCAGAACCAGATGAGGAGATTATATCTGGGGATCTCCCAGTTAGAGTTCGTTAATGTGGCCTGAGAAAGGGAAGTGGGATTTCTCTGCTGGAACTGTTACCTCTCTGCAAGCCAATTCAACTCCGGATAAGCAGTAGAAGATGGATGGTTCAAGCCGTCGTTGTTAAAACAGGGAAAATGAACAGCAACAACAAAATACTATGATGTATACATCTGTAATCTTTAATTGTCCTTAAATATGTGGAATAATGCTGTTATTGTTGTCATTATAGGGGACCTGGCCTCTCATTTTGGTTGCACCGTGGGTCTCAAAGACTCTGTCACTGCAGTTGTTTTCGTCGCATTAGGAACCTCTGTGCCAGGTGAGTGACTTGTGTGTGTGTGTGTGTGTGTGTGTGTGTGTGTGTGTGTGTGTGTGTGTGTGTGTGTGTGTGCGCACGCACACACACACACGTGTTTTCTAATAATCTGTTAATTTACAGCTGTCTAATTTAAGCATTTACAGCTGTCTAGTTTAATATGACTCCCCCAGGGAGGGAGTCATATTAAACTGATTTGGTACTTCCAGGAGATGTAAAAAGTTTATGTATCAAAACTTTGGTCCCACGATATTTAAAGCCTATAATATTCTGTACGTTATGGCTCCTGAACATTTACTCTACCCAATGTCTGTGTTCTGAACTTCTGAATCCAGCCGTTTGAGTTCATGCAATCTCATCTCATGTGATCTATGTGCACAATGATGATGTAACGTTTAAGGCCTGCCTGGGACCACATGACACACCTCTTCTGGCATATAGTTTCAAATCCAGACTCCTCCATGTTCTCTTGACACAGTAAAACCCTGAGTGTTCATTCATCGTTCTTGAGAGTGCACGAATGGACCCCCCCACCCCCCCAAAAAAGGGTCCATTTGTGCACTCAGAGATTAATTGTATTTTCCAACCTCCTGAACTCCCTATATTTTGTTCCCCCGTCTCAGCGTAACTGCCCGCTGTCCCGATAGATTAACATTAGCGAGGGGGACGCGAGACACTAGCCCATGCTGTCTCTAAAAATAAAAGCAACACTTGCGGTCATTCACTAATGTAATTTGACCCGCGTCTGCTCCTACGCAATGAAAAGCCTCAGTGTTCGTTTCACTCTGAGAATAGAAAAATGGGACCCCGAAAGGACCCGTGAAGGT